>NC_138776.1:200703618-201066118 GCF_965119305.1 Pelophylax lessonae
CCATGTCCACAGCCTTTGACCACCTCCTGTACCATGTCCACAGCCTTTGACCACCTCCTGTACCATGTTCACAGCCTTTGACCACCTCCCGTACCATGTCCACAGCCTTTGACCACCTCCTGTACCATGTTCACAGCCTTTGACCACCTCCTGTACCATGTCCGCAGCCTTTGACCACCTCCTGTATCATGTCCGCAGCCTCTAACCACCTCCTGTACCATGTCCACAGCCTTTGAAAATCTCCTGTACCATATCCGCATCCCCTGACCACCTCCTGTAACATGTCCACAGCCTTTCAAAATCTCCTGCACCATGTCCACAGCCTTTGAAAATCTCCTGTACCATGTCCGCATCCTCTGACCACCTCCTGTATCATGTCTGCAGCCTCTAACCACCTCCTGTAACATGTCCACAGCCTTTGACCACCTCCTGTACCATGTCCACAGCCTTTGACCACCTCCTGTACCATGTCCACAGCCTTTGACCATCTCCTGTACCATGTCCACAGCCTCTGACCACCTCCTGTACCATGTCCACAGCCTCTAACCATCTTTTCTATCATGTCCGTAATCTCTGACCATCTCTTGTCTTTTATCATGTCTGGAGAGGAGTCAAAAGTGGGAGTGCTGTCGGGATGGGGATCACAGGAGAAGTCAGACATGTGTGGACTGGGGAGAGGAGACTACAGGATAAAACCAGAGCATGGTGCACCTAAGAGGAGGTCAGTGACAGTGCTGCCCGGCCAGTCTGAGGGGGGTCACTGATGTAAGGGGGCACTGTTATAAAGGTTCCTCATTATATCAGGACCCCCCCTCCCTTCCTTAGTGCATTCTCTCTGTGGAAAGTGGTCTCTGGTCACCAGAGTCCCCCCTACATCAGAGTTCTCAGCTTTTTCACCCGTGCGCCTGAAGTGACACCTGCTCCCAGCTGCGGCAGTGGTGCTTCCATCTCATCCACTGTAAAACAAGGGACCATTTTGAGTCGCGCTGTAGCCAGAAACGAAGCCCTAACTGCAGAGGTACTGTACACTACAAAGATTGTCATTTATTTTAGTGAAAATATGCTGGGTGTGACATGGATTTTCTTCTTATTTAACATGTATACATAGACATTTCATGAAACTTTAGGTCATGAATATTTACGTAAAGTCATGGAATTTTCTTGGTAAAAATGTGTATGAACCCTGTTTAATGCTATCGGAGGAATCGGTTTGGAGTATTTGGAATCGGTGCCTGTTTTGATGCATGGCGTCTGATATATCTACTTGCCTTACTGACCCCCTATAACTGAAGGGGTCCACGTTATCTGGTAAGCATATATACACTCTGGGTGTTCTGGTGGAGGTGTATATTGCTACCAAGTGTTACTTACCATCTATACTTGGATATCCATTGGCACTTATCACTTTATGGACTAATTGATTCCATGCACATATATGGACAATTTGCAGTGATTTTGCACAATATTTGGAATTAATCCTAGTTTTATTTATATGAATTCATTATACATAATATTGCTTTTACATGTTATATTTGTTTATATTGACACAATTTTTGTGCACAATAGGGTTTTAGTTGAGTGCAATCTTTTATTTAGCAATAACTTTTAATTTGGTCCACATTTACCTCTTGTTCTATCAGTATGATATCTAATAAATCTGCCATGAAGGTACTCACCCGATGGTAAATGGTTCCTACTATACTTGCCCACCTCCACCCTTCACACTCCCCATTATGCTTCCTCCCTTTCCTGGCCAGCCAGGCTGAATGCTCAGATTCAGGGTCTGACATTGATTTATAGGGGGGGGGGGGGGTTTACAGTATTTTTATTTTGCCCAGAGACTCTTAGACGTACATCTCAAGGATCAGAACATTCAGGGGTATGTGAGATGATTACGGCCACACACACCTACACAGGTTGAACTGGATGGACTATTGTCTTTATTCAACCTCACCTACTATGTAACTAGGTAACTATGAGTTCCCTTAAGACCCTAACGATAACTTGAAAAAGACAAATATTGCTCCTATTTAAGAGCTTCACTTTCTATGAAACAATTTCAGGACTCTAGTGGTCAGTAACCAGCTCTTCCAAGCAGTCACAGTTTCTCATTATTGTACAGAGAATATTGTTTGTGGGTCTAGTTCTTTAAATCCCTTTGAAGAATAATTAAAACCCAGGATGTTTTACTGACAGTGCCAATTAAGTATCACACAAGTCGTGGCAGACTGTTCCAATTAGCAAGAAGAAGTTCACCTATCTATCCTATCTATCACCTAGCTACCCATATATGCAAACACTGATCACATCTGTAGGGATTCTTGTGAAAATCAGACATTTTGCTGACACCCATATTGTATTCTGTACAGTTTGAGTGTATTATGCAACTAGTCTCTGCTTCAGGATAGACAGCAGAAGTAATCTATCATGGTGGCTACATTACAAATGAGCACCCACACAAAAAAAATGAAAGGAAAGTTGTCTTTATGTTAATATACATTCTTCTTTAAAGTGTTTTTTCAAGTTAATGTTTTTTTTTTTTTTCTAATTTTTTTTTTAGAAAATGTTACAAGACTGTCCATCAATGAAACTGCAGGTAATCCAGTATAATTTAGAAATGCTGTGATGGTGGAGTGCCAGTTTTCCTAGAGGCAGAAGAGCATTAAGCACCTCTGTTGTTATGCTTATCTTCTGAGGGTCCCTTCCTTATGGGGGAATCAATTGCGCTTCTATTTATTCCCTCTGGCTTTCTCTTGTCGCCAAGCATACAATACTCAAAAACCACCCAGCCGCGCTTAGTTGTTACTCTACTAAAACACTCAAAATCCACTCAAACTTAGCTGCTGTCATAAGACATAACATGTCTCAAAAGTGTCAACTCGGATAGCCCACAATCAAGGCAGACAGTGCTATAACAAATGTAAAATAACTAACTTAATTACCTGTCCGCCCATATAGCCCATTCTTATGTCTTCAAGGGGAAGAACGGTCTTAGAAGTTCCAAATCCAAGGAGGATTGGCCACAACTTTGGTCCACATTTACCTCTTGTTCTATCAGTATGATATCTACTGAATCTGCTATGAAGCTACTCGCCCAATGGTACATGGTTCCTACCAGACTTGCCCCACTCCACCCTTCACACTCCCTATTGTGCATCCTCCCTCTCCCGGCAAACCAGGCTGCATTCTCGGATTCAGGGTCTGGCATAAATGTATAGGGTGGGGGGGGGGGGGGTGGGTGCTCACAATTTTTTTTGTTGCCCAGGGTCCCCCTTAAGTTTGTTCCAGACCCTAAGAACAACATGAAAAAGACAAATACTGCTCCAATTTTAGAGCTTCACTTCCTATGAGACAATTTCATGACTTTAGTGGTCAGAAACCAGCTCTCCCAAGCAGTCACAGGTTCTTATTATTGTACAGAGAAAATTGTTTGTGTATCTAGCTCTTTACACCCCTATGAAGAATAATGAAAACCCAGGATGTTTTACTGACAGTGATAGATAAGTATCACACAAAATGTGGCAGACTGGTCCTTTTAAAATGAGCAACAAGTTCACCCGTCTATTGCTACCTATATAATGCAAACACTGATCAAATCTGTAAAGATTCTTGTGAAAATCAGACGTTTGCTAACACTCATATTGTATTCTCTACAATATGTGTGTATTATGCAACTAATTTCTGCTTCAGGATAATCAGCAATATGTGTTTATTATGTATACTATGTGTTAATATACATTCTTCTTTAGGCCCCTTTCACGCAGTCCGTCCGTGCGTTTATCTCAGAGGGGGATCGAGCCGCCGATCCCCTGCTGAGCAGGCGGGTGACAGCTGTGTCTCCGTGCTGTGCGTGGAGACACAGCTGTCAGTTTCCCATACATCCCTATAGGGGAATCGGATGGGAACGGACCGTCTGTCCGTTCTCATCCGATCCGATCCTCTGGACGGATGCAAAATAGGGTTTCCATCCATCCAGATTTGACGGATCGGATGTCAGCGGACATGTCTCCGCTGACATCCGATGCCCCATAGGGATACATGGGGGGGACCGTTCAAATCTGCCACAAAAACGGACAGGCGGATCTGAACGGTCTGTCTGTGTGAAAGGGACCTTAAAGTGTTTTTTCAAGATAGTAGTTTTTTTTTTTATTTTAGAAAATGTTAGAGAACTGTCTAACAATCATGTTACAGGTAAACCAATATACAAACCCGATTCCAAAAAAGTTGGGGCACTATAAAATGTGAATGAATGTGAATAAAAACAGAATGCAATGATGTGGAAGTTTCAAATTTCAATATTTTATTCAGAATACAACATAGATGACATATCAAATGTTTAAACTGAGAAAATGTTTTATTTTAAGGGAAAAATAAGTTGATTTTAAATTTTATGGCATCAACACATCTCAAAAATGTTGGGACAAGGCCATGTTTACCACTGTGTGGCATCCCCTCTTCTTTTTATAACAGTCTGCAAACGTCTGGGGACCGAGGAGACAAGTTGCTCAAGTTTATGAATAAGAATATTCTCCCATTCTTGTTTAATACAGGCTTCTAGTTGCTCAACTGTCTTAGGTCTTCTTTGTCGCATCTTCCTCTTTATGATGCGCCAAATGTTTTCTATAGGTGAAAGATCTGGACTGCAAGCTGGCCATTTCCGTACCCGGATCCTTCTTCTACGCAGCCATGATGTTGTAATTGATGCAGTATGTGGTCTGGCATTGCCATGTTGGAAAATGCAAGGTCTTCCCTGAAAGAGAGGACATCCGGATGGGAGCATATGTTGTTCTAGAACTTGGATATACTTTTCAGCATTGATGGTGCCTTTCCAGATGTGTAAGCTGGCCATGCCACACACACTCATGCAACCCCATACCATCAGAGATGTAGGCTTCTGAACTGAGCGCTGATAACAACTGTTGCTGTGGGGTACCGCTGGATGTGCTATGCCTGTTCCTCCAAAATACTGTGCTGGGCTCTCCATCACACCAGGCTCCCACCGAAAAGTGGAGTTTGTGTGTGGGCTGTCATGTGGGGCTCTCTGGATTCCCATCTGGTCACTTCCTTCCGGTCAGCGGGGTAATGCTGCATAGCTGGATGTTAACAGTGCCATGGCATGCTTAGGATCACATGCGTGTGCAGGCAGTAGCACCGACATGTTTCGCCCACAAGCCACATGGGCTTCTTCAGGGTACAGTGAGTGTGTGTTTGGCACATTGATTTGTTTAATAGTGGGGGGCACCTCTATTTTTGTTTTAGGTGAGTTGGTGCTCCTTGTCAGGAAGACATTAGGGTCATCAAAATCCTGCCTGTGTTTTTAACTTCATTTTTTGATCTATCTAAATTTCTTGACATTACCTATAATTTTATTTTCTTGATGTTTATAGATTTTAAACAGATTGTGAAATTAACCAACTGCTCAGTACCTCGGGTACCAAACAATGGAGGATTGGTGTGTGTTTATTTTGACAACTATTACTGCAAACCAATGTGTAATCAGGTATTTTACTTTATTAATATTATCTTTAGTGCTGTCAAAAATGGTTATTTCTCTTACGTCCTCCGACAGTTGCCGCCACTTCATATTCATCACTAATGGGGGTTATTGACCTTTGCTCCGCAGGAGTAGCTAGGCAACAAAATAGTTAATATCAAAGCTTTTAGCATATCCCACCCCTAGGGGGTGGTCCCCTCAGTCAATACCTCCCTGCTTCCTGCATTCCCAACTCAGTTTCTAATGCCTAGCTTAGGAGTAGGCTGGCTGTTCCTGTGCTGGGGCTCTCAGTCTCAGCTTCTTTTCTCTTTTTGATTTTATTTGGAGTTTTTTTCTCTTTCTTTTACTTAGCTGTTTATTTTCAGCATTAGTTAGCTTCTTCTGATGACGATGATCGTGCGGAGCTGGGTCTTGGACTGGCCACCCTGGATCCCAGGGCTCAGGGCCAGGGGCTTCCCAGCCTGCCATTGAGCGTTCAGCACAGGTTTCCCTGGCACATTGAACGACCCATCCCTGTTCGCTGCAGGGATGCTATCTGTGAGGTCGCTACCTCACTGGACGCCATTGCGGTTTCGCACCGCAGTTCCACTGCGTCACGGCTGCGACACTCCCTGTCCTCAGTACAGCGGTTTGGTCGCTGGAGCAGGCTCCCCACGCCATCCGGACTGGTAAGTGTATCTCTATGTGGGGACCTGTCTATTGGGTGTCAGTCTGGGACTGTGGGACCCTGCATGTCTGTGTGGCTGCTGAGCTCCCTGTCAGTTCCTGTGTGGAATTACTGCCTGTGTGTGGGCTGCGAGGGGGGGGGGGGGCTCTCCTGCTCTGCTGAGTGCATACATGAAGCAGTCTGAGTTTGGACATGCTGTGCGGCGATCGCTGCGGCGACCCGCCATTTTTTTGCGGCAGAAATGTGGTGGCCGGTCCTGTGTGGTAAGGCGCAGCGTTTTGGCGCCAACCGCCGCCATTTTGGCGGCGATCGATCAGGCCACATGTCGGCGCCATTTTCTATTTGCCTATCAAGTCCTCAGCCGAGCGGCCATGTTTGTGTAGCCTTACATAGGCTTTACAGGGGCGGTCAGTCATTGCATCACTTCCTTTTGCTCTGGGACAGCGATCGGTGGCAGCAGCCTGTGTGATCTCTCCAGGTTTTTACCTTTCCATTTTCCTGTATTCCTTGCCCAGTGTTCTTATCCCTGTGGGGGTCGGTGTATTCAGTGGGTGCGGTGGGCTACGCTCGCCGCGATCTTAAAGGGGCAGTACTCCTTTTTTCCTAATACTACTGGGGCATGGATTCTCAGGATTTCAAGTTTCCTCCCGCCTTGGTGGGGGGCCAAGGGGCTGCTGCTTCCCCCGAGGGGGCGGATCTGGCTGCTATTGTGGCAAATTTGGCTGCTCAGGTGCAGATGCTGGTGGCTGATCGATCCACAAAACGGCCCAGAGTGTCTATTTCCTCTGATTCAGAGGGCGATGGGGCTGCTATGGCTGGAGTGCCCTTCTCAGGGTCTCACTCATCTCTAGACCTTGTGGGGTCTGAGGGGGAGGCTGAGGTGGAAGGGGTTGATAATTCTCCCCCTGGCTCGTCTGAAGAGCTTGCACTCATGGATGAGTTGGTTGCTTCTATCAAGCAAACGCTGCATTTGCAGGATGAACCATGTCCTCCTGTTTTGATGTCCTCTTATGGGACGCAAAGGAAACGCAAAACATCGCAGGTTTTTCCTTGCTCTACGGAATTTCAGCGCGCGGTTGATGAGCAATGGCGCAATTTAAAGAAGCCTTTTGCTGTGCCGAGTAGGTTCAAGCTTCGTTATCCATTTACACCCGCCACTGATGAGCGCTGGTGTGTGCCGCCTCAGATGGATCATGCAGTGGCGAATTTAAATAAATCCACTGCGATCCCTGCTGAGGATACTCCGGTGTTCCGGGACCCGACGGACAGGAGATTGGAGTCTCTGGCCCGTCATTCTTATACGGTTGCTGGCTCTATGCTGAAGCCTATTTTTGCTTCCATTATGGCAGCCCAGGCTATTGCGGATTGGACGCAGGTGCTCAGGCGCACCCTGGTGGCTGACTCTGCCCCGCCGACAACTTTGGCTATGGTGGATCAGATTCATCAGGGTGTCATGTATTTGTGTGATGCGGACTTGGATTTGGTCCCTTTTGGCTGCGCGTCTTTCAAGTGTGGCGGTATTGAACCGTCGCCTGATATGGCTGAAATGTTGGTCTGTTGACAAAAAGACAAATACTGCTCCAATTTTAGAGCTTCACTTCCTATGAGACAATTTCATGACTTTAGTGGTCAGAAACCAGCTCTCGCAAGCAGTCACAGGTTCTTATTATTGTACAGAGAAAATTGTTTGTGTATCTAGCTCTTTACACCCCTATGAAGAATAATGAAAACCCAGGATGTTTTACTGACAGTGTTAGATAAGTATCACACAAAATGTGGCAGACTGGTCCTTTTAAAATGTGCAACAAGTTCACCCATCTATTGCTACCTATATAATGCAAACACTGATCAAATCTGTAAAGATTCTTGTGAAAATCAGACGTTTGCTAACACTCATATTGTATTCTCTACAATATGTGTGTATTATGCAACTAATTTCTGCTTCAGGATAATCAGCAATATGTGTTTATTATGTATACTATGTGTTAATATACATTCTTCTTTAGGCCCCTTTCAAACAGTCCGTCCGTGCGTTTATCTCAGCGGGGGATCGAGCCGCCGATCCCCTGCTGAGCAGGCGGGTGACAGCTGTGTCTCCGTGCTGTGCGTGGAGACACAGCTGTCAGTTTCCCATACATCCCTATAGGGGAATCGGATGGGAACGGACCGTCTGTCCGTTCTCATCCGATCCTCTGGACGGATGCAAAATAGGGTTTCCATCCATCCAGATTTGACGGATCGGATGTCAGCGGACATGTCTCCGCTGACATCCGATGCCCCATAGGAATACATGGGGGGGACCGTTCAAATCTGCCACAAAAACGGACAGGCGGATCTGAACGGTCAGTCTGTGTGAAAGGGACCCGACGGACAGGAGATTGGAGTCTCTGGCCCGTCATTCTTATACGGTTGCTGGCTCTATGCTGAAGCCTATTTTTGCTTCCATTATGGCAGCCCAGGCTATTGCGGATTGGACGCAGGTGCTCAGGCGCACCCTGGTGGCTGACTCTGCCCCGCCGACAACTTTGGCTATGGTGGATCAGATTCATCAGGGTGTCATGTATTTGTGTGATGCGGACTTGGATTTGGTCCCTTTGGCTGCGCGTCTTTCAAGTGTGGCGGTATTGAACCGTCGCCTGATATGGCTGAAATGTTGGTCTGTTGACCAATCTTCTCGCAAGACTTTAGCTAACTTGCCCTACGCGGGATCTCGCCTTTTTGGCGAATCTTTGGATACTCTGATAAAGGGTATTTCTGGGGGTAAGAGCACTCTCTTGCCCCAAACTCACAAGAATAAGTTTGTTTGTGGTAAGAAGAATACCTCGTTTAGACCCTCTTAGGGGTCCTTTCGTGCCTTTCGGTCGCACTATAAGGGCAAGCCCTTCAAGGGCCAAGGTTCCCAGAAGAAGCCGTGGACGGGTAAGCAGATGTCCGGCCAGTCCGGGTCCGCTGCCCATAACAATACGGCCTGAAGGGACGCCCTCACCCAGTTCTGGGGCGGGGGGACGTTTGCTCGGTTTTCTTCAACCCTGGCTGGACCGCATTCGGGACAGGTGGGTTCAGGAAATCGTTCGATCTGGTTACAAGATCGAGTTTCTCTCTCGGCCGGCGGGCAGATTTTTCCCCTCAAACCTTCAGCTGACTCCGGAGTGCTTGCGGGATCTGCACCTGGCGGTGCGGGCCCAGGGAGTGGTGGTTCCGGTGCCTCTTCGGGACAGATTTCGGGGGTTCTATTCCAATCTGTTCACTGTGCCCAGAAAGGTGGGCAAGGTACGTCCGATTCTGGACTTGAAAGCTCTGAACCACTTTGTGCGGGTTCGAAAATTTTGCATGGAATCCCTGCGCTCGGTGGTGGCTGCCCCGGTTCCGGGGGAATTCATGGCCTCCATCGATTTGAAGGATGCGTATCTTCACATTCCAATTTTCGAGGGTCACCAGAGGTACCTTCGATTCGCCATTGCGGAGGATCACTACTAATTTGTGGCGTTACCCTTCGGTCTTGCTTCGGCTCCGCGGGTTTTCACCAAGGTGCTTGCGCCGGTCCTGGCTTTACTGAGAGCCCAGGGCATCTCTGTCTTGAGGTATCTGGACGATATCTTGATTCGGTCTGCGACCAGTCAGGGCCTGGTGAACGACCTGTTCATCACGATGCAGACTCTGCAGGAGTTCGGTTGGACGATAAATTTCCCAAAGTCAACGTTGTGTCCGTCCGTTCGTCTTCCCTACCTGGGGATGATACTGGACTCTGTTCAAGCGAAGGTCTTCCTGCCGGAAGACAAGCTCCGGACACTTCAGGACGAGGTCAGGTCCCTCAGGGACAATCAGTGCTCGTCACTCCGGACGTGTATGAGGTGTCTGGGATTGATGGTCTCGGCTTTCGAGGCGATTCCCTTCGCCCAGTTTCACACACGGGATCTTCAGGCGGAGGTCCTGGCCAAGTGGGACGGGCGTCCGCAATCTCTGGATCTGCGGATTTCGTTGAGCCGCCTCACCCGAAGGGGTCTTTTGTGGTGGCTCCAGTCCCCGGCGGTGTCGGGGGGCAGGTCTTTTCGTCCTTTGTCGTGGACGGTGATCACCACGGATGCCAGCCTGTCGGGCTGGGGTGGTGTCCTGGGCGTTCTGTCCGCCCAGGGAACTTGGTCGGGGGAGGAATCCTCTCTTCCGATCAACATTCTGGAATTGCGAGCAATACATCTCTGCCTTCTGCGTTGGACGGACAGGCTTCAAGGCTGTCCGGTTCGGGTGCAGACGGACAATGCCACAGCGGTGGCCTACATCAACCACCAAGGGGGCACCAGGAGTGCCCGAGCGGCTCGGAAAGTAGCCGACATTCTGTCTTGGGCCGAGACGCACGTCCCGGCGATAACGGCAGTTCACATTCCGGGAGTGGAGAACTGGCAGGCGGATTATCTGAGTCGCCAGACCCTGGACCAGGGAGAATGGTCCCTTCACCCGGATGTCTTTCAGATGCTGTGCGCGAAGTGGGGGTCCCCAGATGTGGACCTGTTCATGTCTCGTCTAAACAACAAGGTGGAAAGGTTCGTAGCAAGGACGCGCGATCCTCGGGCAGACGCCTCAGACGCGTTAGTGACGTCCTGGAGTCAGTATCGTCTGATGTATGCCTTCCCACCGATTCAGCTGCTGTCCAGGTTCCTTCGCAGGTTGGCCTTGGAACCGCGCACGGTGATTCTGGTGGCACCGGACTGGCCTCGCCTGTCTTGGTACGCAGACCTCGTGAATCTGGCGGTCGACGCTCTGTGGCGTCTGCCTCTTCGAGAAGATCTCCTGTCTCAAGGACCGATCTTCCATCCTGCTTTAGTCGCTGGCTTTAACGGCCTGGCTGTTGAAAGCCAGGTCCTGAAGGATAGGGGTCTCTCCCCTGCGGTCATTCCCACTTTGATCAAGGCTAGAAAAGCCTCTTCGGGGAAGATTTACTACCGTACTTGGAAGGCGTATTTTGCCTGGTGTGAGTCCAGGGGGTATTCCCCTCGCTCGTACTCGATATCGAGAGTGTTGGCTTTCCTCCAAACTGGAGTGGACCAGCGTTTGGCGTTGGCCACGATTAAGGGTCAGATTTCTGCGCTGGCCGTTCTTTTTCAACGCCCTGTGGCGTCTAATTCTTTGGTTAGCACCTTTGTTCAAGGGGTGCGTCACTTGGCTCCTCCTCGGAGGAATCCTTTACCTCCATGGGACTTGTTCTGTCCGTATTGCAACATGCTCCCTTTGAGAAGATCAGGGAGATCTCGTTGTCTCTCTTGTCTAAGAAGGTTGCCTTTTTGGTGGCAATCACTTCGGCTCGCAGGGTATCGGAGCTGGCGGCCTTGTCCTGCAGCTCTCCCTACTTGGTGATTCACCTGGATAAGGTGGTCTTACGACCTAACCCTTCTTTTCTTCCGAAGAGGATCTCGAAATTTCACCTCAATGAGGACATTGTCTTGCCTTCGCTTTGCGCGAAGCCTAAGCATCCAAAGGAGGTGGCGTTGCATTCCTTGGATGTTGTTCGGGCGATCAGGGTTTACCAGTCATCGACGAAATCCTTTCGCAAGTCGGATTCTCTATTTGTCCTTCCAGAGGGTCCTTGGAAGGGCATGGCAGCGTCAGCTGCGACCATCGCCAAATGGATCAGACAGACCATTGTGCAAGCCTATGCTTTGAAGGGGAAGGTTCCTCCTTTCCCTGTGAAGGCGCACTCTACCAGGTCTCTGAGTACGTCTTGGGCCTATCGTCATCAGGCCTCTGTGGCCCAGGTGTGTAAGGCGGCGACTTGGTCGTCCGTTCACACCTTCTCAAAATTCTACAAGGTGGATGTTCAGGCATCGGCGGATGCTTCCTTTGGCCGCAAAGTTCTTAGTGCGGCAGTGCCTTAGGGCCCCTTGTTTTTGGGTCCTTGGCTGTTGGGATGTCTTTATCCCTAGGTTACTTGTTTTCCTGGGTCGTTGCTCCTGTTGAGCACGTTTTTTTTTCCTGTTGCCCAGTTGGTTCTCTTACCTTGATAAGGTTCCTTTCTCTGATGTGGGTACTGCGTTGCTTTAGGCGCGGCTGCTTTTTTTCCCACCCCTAATGTCTACACTGCTATGGGACGTCCCCATTAGTGATGAATATGAAGTGGCGGCGACTGTCGGAGGACGTAAGAGAAAACGGAAATTTTGTAAGATCTTACCTGTAAAATTCCTTCCTCTGAGTTCTCCGACAGTCGCCGCCCCCGCCCCTCTTTTGGGGTTTGTTTATGTACTCTACTGCTATGCTACTGAAACTGAGTTGGGAATGCAGGAAGCAGGGAGGTATTGACTGAGGGGACCACCCCCTAGGGGTGGGATATGCTAAAAGCTTTTATATTCACTGTTTTGTTGCCTAGCTACTCCTGCGGAGAAAAGGTCAATAACCCCCATTAGTGATGAATATGAAGTGGCGGCGACTGTCGGAGGACTCAGAGAAAGGAATTTTACAGGTAAAAATTCTGTTTTTGAATATTTCTTATACAAGACATCATTTTCTGTCTTTTAGTTCACATATTTTGTTGTCATTCTGTTACAATTTTCAGGATTGTATTTACAACACAGATACAGTATTTCCTATGCAGGTTCGTCTTCTAGTGGCTATCTGTATTTTAGATGGTGTGTTGCTGATAGTTTTGAGATTAAAATAACAGGATAAGCCATCTATAACAGTGTAAATTTGCTGTCCCCTCAAAATAACTCAACACACAACCATGAATGTCTAAACCCCTTGCAACAAAAGTGAGTACTAAGTGAAAATGTCTAAATTGGGCCCAATTAGCCATTTTTCCTCCCCGGTGTCATGTTAGAGTTACAAGGCCTCAGGTGTGAATGGGGAGCAGGTGTGTTATATTTGATGTTATCGTTCTAACTCTCTCATACTGGGCATAGGAAGTTCAACATGGCACCTCATGGCAAAGAACTCTCTGAGGATCCAAAAAAAATGAATTGTTTCTCTACATAAAGATAGCCTAGGCTATAAGAAGATTGTAATGACCCTGAAACTGAGCTGCAGCACGGCGGCCAAGACCATACAACGGTTTTACAGGACAGGTTCCACGCAGAACAGGCCTCACCATGGTCGATCAACGAAGTTTAATGCATGTGCTCAGGGTCATATCCAGAGAGTGTCTTTGGGAATTAGACTTATGAGTGCTGCCAACATTGCTGAAGAGGTTAAGGGGGTGGGGGTGTCAGCCTGTCAGTGCTCAGACCATACGCCGCACACTGCATCAAATTGGTCAGCATTGCTGTCGTCTCAGAAGGAAGCCTCTTCTAAAGATAATGCACAAAAAAGCCCGCAAAGAGTTTGCTGAAGGCAAGCAGAGTAAGGATATGGATAACTGGAACCATGTCCTGTGGTCTGATGAGACCATAATAAATGTATTTGGTTCAGATGGTGTCAAGTGTGTGTGGTGGCAACCAGGTGAGGAGTACAAAGACAAGTGTGTCTTGCCTACAGTCAAGCATGGTGGTGTAAGTGTCATTATCTGGGGCTGCATGAGTGCTGCCAGAACTGGGGAGCTACAGTTCATTGCAGGAACCATGAATGCCAACATGTACAGTGACATACTAAAGCAGAGCATGATCCCCTCCCTTCAGAGACTGGGCCGCAGGGCAGTATTCCAACATAACAACCCCAAAAACACCTCCAAGACAATCCCTGCTTTGCTAAAGAAGCTGAGGGTAAAGGTGATAGAATGGCCAAGCATGTCTCCAGACCTAAACCCTATTGAGCATCTGTGTGGCATCCTCAAACAGAAGGCGGAGGAGCGCAAGGTCTCTAACATCCACCAGCTTCAGTGATATCGTCATGGAGGAGTGGAAGAGGACTCCAGTAGTGACCTGTGATGCTTTGTTGAACTCTATGCCCAAGAGGGTGAAGGCAGTGCTGGAAAATAATGGTGGCCAAACAAAATATTGACACTTTGGTCCCAATTTGGACATGTTCACTTAGGAATTTACTCACTTTTGTTGCCAACGGTTTCGACATCAATGGCTGTGTGTTGTTATTTTGAGGGGACAGCAAATTTACACTGTTATACAAGCTGTGCACTCACTACTTTACATTGTAGCAAAGCGTCATTTCTTCAGTGTTGTCACATGAAAAGATATGATAAAATATTTACAAAAATGTTAGGGGTGTACTCTTTTGTGAGATACTGTATGTAAGCATCATCCACTATTATTTTGTTTATTGTAAGGTGCTGTTTTTCTCATTTTATTTATGCATGTCAGAGCCATCTTTACATTTTTAATTTAGCTAACAAACTTTCTGTAGCTGTGATGTGGGGTGGGGCTATATAAATCTCAGGATCAGATAGAGAGAAATAAAAATAATTTGACAGGTAAACCAGCTTCCATATATGTGTTTCAACTGTTTGTTAGGCTTTTTTTTTTCCCTAGAGCTCCAATAATATTCGCTAATACATTTTTGACACATTAAAAACATCTTTTTTCTTTTAATATTTAGTGTATAAACCCCAAAATAGTGGAGAAGTTTTGTCTTTGTGTAATTTACAAAGATAAAATCTAGAGCAACACTTAAGCTGGCCATAGAGGGGTCGGTATTCTATTAGTTCAGCAGAAATGTGGCCATTCCCGCTAGAGAGAAGTCAAATTATGGATCTTCTCTCAAACGGAAATGTTGGAACTATTTTAATCAGTCAGCACATACAGCTAATCGGCTGCGGCACTGATCAATGTATTCTGACAGTGGCAGAGTCCCTGCTGTCAGAATACAGTGGTGCAGCAGGGAGGGTTCCTTCAAATGTGTGGATGGGGAAATCCTTTTTTTTTTTTTTTTTTTTTTTGATCAGCTAGCTGGGTAATTAAAAAAAAAATCATCTATGGCCAGGTTAAGAGATTTTACAGACCCAATGTGGCAAACCATTGCAGGCAATCCGAAATAACCATTCATTAGTCCTAGATAAATGACTCCTGAAAAAGAAATTGTAGGTACTATGAGTAATTACATAACATTGCCGTTTACACTGTACTAATGTATGAGTTTTTAAAACTTTACTCAAGGGTTATGACTTCGCTTTTTTGAGAAGGAGCAGGCTATATGAGGAATGTGGAAAAAAACTGCCTACACTTGGACAACTCAGTATATCGGAGGTTCTCGGTTAGCAGAATGCATTGGTAAGTTGGTGGAATTAATTGTTGTTCCGCATGTGAAATATGAAAAGAAAAAAAAACAAAGTAAAAAGCATTTGACACGGTACCCTATAAATGCTTAGCCCACAAATTGAGGTCCGTTGGTGTATATGTAAATGGATACAGGGGTGTGTCCAGAGGGTAATGATAAATAGTGTATCTTCTTAATGGTCTGGGACCAATCCTGTTAAACTTGTTCATAGATTATATAGAGGTTGGGATAAATTGTTCAATCTCAGCATTTGCTGATGATACAAAGCTAAGCAGGGCAATCCTTTCACAACAGAAGAAAACACGTTTACAGGAAGACCTCTATAAAATTGAAGGGTGGGCAAACACGTGGCAAATGAGGTTCAATGTTGGGAAATGTAAAGTAATGCACTTGGGGGCTAAAAATATGAATGCAAGCTACATGCTAGAATCAAGGATGGAAAAAGACCCTGGGGGTCCTAATTGATGACAGACTGAGCAATAGCATGCAATTACAAGCTGAAGCAAGCAAGGCCAGCAGAATATTAGTATGCAAAAAAAAGGGTATTTACTCAAGAGATAAAATGTTAATTATACCACTTTATAAAACTCTAGTTTGGCCACATCTTGAGTATGCCATCCAGCTCTTGTCCACAGTCCACAGAAAGGATGCTCTGGAACTGGACAGAGTCAAGGGAAGGGCAATGAAACGAATAAGGGGGCTGGAGGATCCCAGCTAGGAGAAACATTAACTTTATTCTCCCTGAAGAAAAGATGCTTAAGAGGGGATATGATATTATTATACAAATATCTTAATGATGATTCCAACATCAGGAGGAATCTTTTCAGTCTCAGGTCACTCAAAAAGACACAAGACCACTCAATAAAGTCGGATGAGAAGTGGCTTAACATTAAACAGTGTAAGGGGTTCTTTACTGTTAGAGTGGTAAGGATGTGGAAGACGCTTCCACAATCGGTGGTTTCAGAGGGAAGTGTCACTAATTTAAAAATACTCTTAGATTGGTATTTTATCGAACACATTATACAAGGATATAGGAAGTGGTAGAGACACAAATGCGCATGCGCGCACACACACACACACACACACAGGCACACATTGATCTGGATGGACTGGTGTCTTTTTCCAACCTTACTAACTATGAAACTATGTTGGGTTTTATCACTTTTGCAGTTCAAAAATGTGCGGTTTTCCAAAGTGAACGTCCACTGAACATACTGAATTAGGTGATGTTTCAATACCCAATCATGTGCAAGAAAAAAAAAAGCTTCCATTTAATTTGCTAAATGAACAGCCTCTAAATCAACCCATTGTGCATGTGCAGCCATATGCAAACACATTAACCACTTTACCACTAGAGCATTTTGCTGTCTTACGTCTGGGCCACTTTTTGCGATTCGGCGCTGTGCGACTTTAACTGACAATTGCGCGGTCGTGCGATGCCGTACCCAAAAGAAATTTACGTCCTTTTTTTTCCCACAAACAGAGCTTTCTTTTGGTGGTATTTGATCACCTGTGCGATTTTTACTTTTTGCGCTATAAACAAAGAGCGTTTATTTTGAAAAAATAACAATATTTTTAACATTTTTTAAATGAAATTCCCCCCAAAAAAGATGTAAAAACCAATTTTTTTTTTAATTTTTGGCCATTTTTTTTTCTGCTACCCATGTTTGGTAAAAAAAATCGCAATAAGCGTATTTTGATTGGTTTGTGCAAAAGTTATTGCGTTGACTAACAAAGGGAAAGATTTATGTCATTTTTGGTGTTTTTTTTTTAACGAGTAATGGCGGCGATCTGCGATTTTTTTTTTTTTTTTTTTGCGGGACTGCGACATTGCGGCAGACAGATCGGACCCTTTGACATTTTTGACACTTTTGGGGGTACCAGTGACATTACTGCAGTAATCAGTGCTATAAATATGCACTGTTACTGTAAAAATGACACTGGCAGGGAAGGGGTTATTTTTATTGGAGAGGGAGGGGTTAATGTATGCCTGGTGCTTACTGACGTGTGGCGGGGGGGAGGTGACTGTGTGAGACAGGGACAGATCGGATGTCCAGCTATGCTGAACACTCCGATCTGTCACTCCCTGTCACTGAGGAGATCCGACCCCTCGTGTTTACACAGGCGGGCGGATCTCCACACTAGATCCCCGACGATCGGGGCAGAGCAGCGGCGATCGCCGCTGCTCCTCCCCTGGCCCGACTCCCCTGGCCCGACTCCCGCTGTGAATGAAAACAGCGGGACCGCGCCTCCGGCGGCTCGCGAGCGCCGCCTACAGGGGAGGAGTCTGGCGACGTAGGTCTACGTCGTCAGACGGGATCGTGCCACTTTGCCGCAGTAGTACTCCGGTACTCAGTGGCAAAGTGGTTAAAGAGGTTGTAGAATGATTTAGTAGAACTTAACCCATTAAAACAATATATGCTCATCTGGTTCTACCCTCTCGCTCTTATAGAACTTAGGAAAATCTTATCTTTTTCTGTATGATACAGCACTTCCTTCTTTCCAGCTTAGGTTAAAATGATATACCCCCCCATACATAGACACACTGCCTCTTGGGGTAGCCATGTTACATGCTACACGTTACACACCCCAGGAAGCAGCACATTAAGGAGTGTTAGTAAATACAATTCTCTGTGCAACACCAAATGTGTTAAACCGCTACAAATAAAAATGTGTCCATTCTCCAAATCTATTAAATGTTCCTGAAAATCACTGAACTCCTCACATAAAACCATAAATATATCTTAAATTGTACTGTGCAACATTATTCCATCATCAAGAAACCAATATCTGTTACAAGAAATGTGTAAAAAATAGTGCAAATACTCCAATGTTTTGACCAATAAATATTACTCTACCAATACACTATATATGCATATATACAATAAATCCAATGTGTACAATATTCAGAGATGTGAAAAGGAAAATAATTAAATATAAAAATTTAAAGTCCATAAGTGTATGAGTGTGAGATTTCCATCACCAAATTGTTCCAAACCAACTCAATTGCTATCTACTAAAAAGAAGCCTACATTTCTTGCTGTGAGCACTCTTCTGTAAATACCAGCACCATTCACTATCGACGCTCACCTTAACACATGAACCTATTTGGCAATATAGCTCACAGTGTGCTTTCCCCTTTAAAGGGTCTTAATTGGCTGCTTCAGGTATCCAGACACCAACTCTTGACTCCT
This sequence comes from Pelophylax lessonae, assembly GCF_965119305.1. Lineage (NCBI taxonomy): Eukaryota > Metazoa > Chordata > Amphibia > Anura > Ranidae > Pelophylax > Pelophylax lessonae. The sequence continues at coordinate 200,722,121 of NC_138776.1, forward strand.
CCAGTATATCAAATGATGTGAGGGAAACACAGCAAGATATTTTCACCACCAATAACTCACAAAAGGAATAGAAATTATACATATTGTTTTACCGCTTAAATTAGCAATAGTATTTTATTAAAACAAATTAAAATGCACTCACAAAATCAGTGCACTAATAAACAGTGGCACTGGTTGCACTAATGCAGCAAAAAGGGTTTAATTAACACTGACGCTGGTTGCACTAATGCAGCTCAAACAGGTTAATTAACTGTCACTGGTCGGTCACTAATGCATCAGTGACCAGTAGCAATACATTAACCCCCTCATTCTGCATAATACAAATACCATTGGTAATTAACCTCCCCTCAGCCTCAGTCTCCCCCCCCCCCCCAATCCAAAGAGGTAATGATGGCATTCAGCTTACTGGGATTAACAGTGCTTGGTTCTTCCTTGGCACGGCGGCTCCTCCAGGTCACAGCTTCGGCAAGCAAACCCTCTGCTCCTCTCATCTTGGTCCTTTGAAATTTCGGCTCCAGCCGGTGGCTGACGTCGCTACAAATCCCTATCACGTTTGTATCTCCGCTAACAGGGAAGTGAAGGTTCCGCCCCCCCTTGTACTGGCCCTGCTCTGCTGTTTCCGACCTTCCGGAAATGGCAGGCAGCGGCGGCTATCTTTGATGTGGCAAAATGCCGCAAAACCTCAATTTTGTTCTCGAGGAACCCTAGGGTTCAGCAGAACACCCATTGGGGAACGCTGGTCTAAACCGCTGGCAACAAAAGTGAGTACACCCCTAAGTGAAAATGTCCAAAGTGGGCCCAAAGTTTCACAATTTTGTGTGGCCACAATTATTTTCCAGCACTGCCTTAACCCCCTTGAGCATGGAGTTCACGAGAGCTTCATAGGTTGCCACTGGATGCCTCTTCCACCCACTCCTCCATGATGACATCAAGAAGCTGGTGGATGTAAGAGACCTTGCGCTCCTCCGCCTTCTGTTTGAGGATGCCCCCACAGATGCTCAATAGGGTTTAGGGCTGGATACATGGTTGGCCAATCCATTACCTTTACCCTCAGCTTCTTTAGCAAGGCAGTGGTCGTCTTGGAGGTGTGTTTGGAGTAGTTATCGTGTTTGAATACTGCCCTGCATCCCAGTCCTTGAAGGGAGGAGATCATGCTCTGCTTCAGTATGTCACAGTACATGTTGGCTTTCATGGTTCCCTCAATGAACTGTAGCTCCCCAGTGCCAGCAGCACTCATGCAGCCCCAGACCATGACACTCCTACCACCATGCTTGACTGTAAGCAAGACACACTTGTCTTTGTACTCCTCACCTTGTTGCCACACACGCTTGACACAATCTGAACCAAGTTTATCTTGGTCTCATCAGACCACAGGACATGGTTCCTGTAATCCATGTCCTTAGTCTGCTTGTCTTCAGCAAACTGTTTTTGTGCTTATTTGTGCATCATCTTTAGAAGGGGCTTCCTTCTGGGATGACAGCCATGCAGAACAATTTGATGCAGTGTGCAGCGTATATGGTCTAAGCACTGACAGGCTTACCCCCCTACCCCTTCAACCTCTGCAGCAATGCTGGCAGCACTCATACGTCTATTTCCCAAAGAAAACCTCTGGATATTACGCTCAGCACGTGCACTCAACTTCTTTAGTCGACCATGGTAAGGCCTGCTCTAAGTGGAACCTGTCCTTTTGAACTGCTGTATGGTCTTGGCATCCATGCTGCAGCTCAGTTTTAGGGTCTTGGCAATCTTCTTATTGCCTAGTCCATCTTTATGTAGAGCAACAATTTTTTTTCATATCCTCAGAGGGTTCTTTGCCATGACGTGCCATGTTGAACTTCCAGTGACCAGTATGAGAGAGGGAGAGCGATAACACCAGATTTGACAAACCTGCTCCCCATTCACACCGAAGACCTTTTAACACTAACGCATCACATGAAACCGGGGAGGGAAAATGGCTAACTGGGCCCAATTTGGACATTTTCACTTAGGGGTGTACTCACTTTTGTTGCCAGAGGTTTGGACATTAATGGCTATATGTTGAGTTATTTTGAGGGGACAGCAAATTTACACCGTTATACAAGCTGTACACTCACTACTTTACATTGTAGCAAAGTGTCATTTCTTCAGTGTTGTCACATGAAAAGATATAATAAAATATTTACAAAAATGTGAGGGGTGTACTCACTTTTGTAACATACTGTATATATCATGGCATATAAAGTGCATAACATTAGTGCAGTCCATTTCAAAAGTGCATCTACTGTATATATCAGGCATGTCTAACCTGCGGCCCGGGGGCCACATGCGGCCCGGAACCCCAGGCAATGCGGCCCACTGCCCCGTGACAATTTTTTTTTCCGGGTGAGGAAGGACGTCGGGTCGGGGGCATGGCCACAGGGGCCTCCAACTAATTGTAGGCAGAGGCTGCCTCGGAGGGGAGGGGGGAGGCGCGCATGTGCAGTGTTTCTGACTTCTACCACCATGACCACTTCAAATCACTGAAGTGGTCATGTTGGTTAGAGTGTTCCTTTAATATTTCTCAGAAGGAGTAAACCTCTATATACTGATTCAATTTCATTTGATCATCTTCTAGTTGTGTTAAATTAGTGCGGGGGGGGGGGGGGGGCGGTGGCACAGGAAGGGCGCAGCGGCATTTTATTACTTATATACTTTAACTATAGTATATATTTTATATGCGGCCCGAGAAAATTTCTCTACGCTCAATGTGGCCCAGAGAAGCCAAAAGGTTGGACACCCATGGTATATATGAAAGTGTATAACAGTTCATTCTCCAGCTGTGATGTAACAATTATAACCACTTGCTTCCAAATAAAGTGCCTCTCGTGTGAATATATATAGTATAAACAAAGTTGTGTACTTTCACCTTCTTGTGCTCCCAGAACTCTCACCTTAGTGAGTAACCAAATTTGCTTTTTGATTACAGTGCTCAGGGCGATGTTTCCCCGATCCTGGCTTGGTTGCAGATCTATCAGATGTATTTGGATTTTCCTTGGTAGTGGTCCCTTTAAGGCTCCGTTCACCATGCATAATCCATATGTTAGGGTAATGCAAGATGGCCTCCTATAGTGTAGTAGTCAAAATCGATAAAAAAAAATAGTAACACTTACATTCAGATCAATAAAAAACGATTGGTTATGCAAAAACACAAAGCAGCATACAGATCTCCGACATCACTTCCGGTCTAGGAAAATGGCCACCATATGATTTTTAATGGAAACCACAACAGAATGGGTCACCACACAATTTTCGGGCTCCACCAGATAAATGGCATCTAACATAACCAATCCAGTTCTCCCGATGAAGTCCTGTGTTGTGACACAACGTGTAGGGCATCCTGGACCAGAAGAGATGTTGGAGATATGTATGCTGCTTTGTGTTTTTACATACCCAAGCATTTTTTTCAATCTGAATGTAAGAGTTACTATTATTTCTCTTACGTCCTCCGACAGTCGCCGCCCCCTCTAAGTCATCACTGTTGGGTATTGTCATCTGCTCCGCAGGAGTAGCTAGGCATATAGACTTAGTTAAAAACAAAAGGCATTTGCATGTATACACCCCTGGGGGCTGTCCCATCTGGTCAATACCCTCCTGTAGTGTCCACTCCCAACTCAGTTTTAATTTGCCTAGCATCAGGAGTAGTTAGGCTTTCCCTGTGCTGGGGCTTCGGTCTCAGCCTATCTTCTTTTATTTGATTTTCTTGAAAAATGTCAGTTTTTCTTTCTTTACTAGCTGTTTATTTTGTCAGCTTTAGTTTTTAGTCGACTCTTCAGACGAAGATGGACATGCGGTACTGGGATTCGGACTGGCCGCCCTGGTTCCCCAGGGCACAGAGGGTCAGATGGACCCCCAGCCCGCCATTGAGCGTTCAGCTATGGTTCGCCCTGGCATTATGAACGACCCATCTCTGTTCGCAGCAGGGATGCAGCTGTGAGGTGGCTACCTCACTGGACGCATCTGCGACTCAGCAGTGCAATGTCCCTGGCAAACGGCATTCCCTGTCAGATGAGGACAGCGGCTTTCCGTTCTGTGAGGCTCCCCACGCTATCGGGTACAGGTAAGTACTTCTGTGTGGGGCCTCTGTGTGGGGTAGCAGTCCTGGTTGCTGTGTGTTCCCCATGTCTGTGCCTTGTGTGACTCCCTGCTGCGATCCCTGCGGGGATCGCTTGTACATGCGCTGCGGCGCTGTGTGTGTTTGGGGGTGCAGACTGTGTATGGGCCGCGGCGGGGGGAAACCGAGCAGTCCGCCATTGTTTTATACACTGGGCAGGCATGTGAGCTTCTCTATGGGCACAACTACATGCTGATTTGGCGCCAATCGCCGCCATTTTTGAGGTGACCGATCGCTCGGTTCGGCCGCATGTCGGCGGCCATTTTGGTGGAGTCTCCCATACGTTCCTATGGGGCAGTCATTTTCCCTGGGTCATGCAGCAGATGGTTCAGCCTACTTTTACAGCACTTCCTCTTTCCTCTGAAGCAGGAATATTTTTTCTGTACTGTCGCTTCTGGCTCAGTTTTGTCTCCTTCCTGTTTGGGGGTCTTTTTCTATCTTTATAGCTGGAGCGGTGGGCTGCGCACTCGCAGCACTTTTAAAGGGACAGCACCTAAATCTTGCACTGTCCTTTTTTTCTCACCTGCGCATGGATTCTCCGGATAGCAAATTTCCACCAGCCCAGTTCTCCTGTGGCCCCTCTGAGACCTGATTTGGCCGCTGTAGTGGCGACTTTAGTGTCTAATATGGAAATACTGATGGCTGAACGTGCTGCTCGTAAGAGGCCCAGATTGTCCCTCTCCCCTGATTCAGAGGGTGATATGGCTGCTGCGAGTGTGCCCTTTTCAGGGTCCCGCTCATCCTTGGACCTGCAGGGGTCTGAGGCGGAGGTGGAGGGGGTTGATACCTCCTCTCCGGGGTCGTCCGAAGAACGGGCGACCATGGATGAATTAATTATTTCTGTGAAGGAAACTTTGCACTTGGAGGATGAGCCCAGTCCCCTGGGCGTTGCGTCCTCTTTTGGGACGCACAGGACCCGCAAGTCGGCGCAGGTTTTTCCCTGTCCCGCTGAGTTTCATTACACTGTTAATGAAGTGTGGCGCACGTTAAAACGTCCGTTCGTGGTGCCCAGTCGGTTCAAATTGCTTCACGCCGGCTACGGAATCGCGCTGGTGTGTACCTCCACAGGTGGATCACACGGTTGCAGTGTTGAACAAGGCTACCTTGGTTCCTATGGAGGATTCCCCGGTTTTCCGGGATCCAACGGACCGGTGTTTGGAGTCTTTGGCCCGCCATTCCTATACGGTGGCGGGCTCTCTGCTCAAACCCATTTTCGCGTCCATGTTAGTGGCGCAGGCGGTTGCTGATTGGACTATGGTGCTTAAGAACAACCTTGTGTCTGATGATGTTCCGCCTGCCCGGCTGGAAATGGTGGATCAAATCCACCAAGGAATTATGTATCTGTGTGATGCAGCCTTAAATGAGGCCCCCTTGGTGGCTCGCCTCTCCAGTGTCGCGGTGCTTAACCGACGCCTGATATGGCTGAAGAGCTGGTCGGCCGACCAGTCCTCGTGGAAAACGGTTGCTGATTTTCCCTATGCTGGCTCTCGCCTTTTTGGCGAGGCGTTGGATACCCTGGTAAAAGGCATCACGGGGGGCAAGAGCACTATGCTGCCCCAGAACCCGAAGCACAAGTCCTTCCGGGGCAAGCGGAGTTCTGCGCCTAGATCCAGTCAGGGTTCCTTTCGTGCCTTTCGGAACCAATCCAAGGGCAAGCCCTTCAAGTCCCAGGGCGGACAGAAGAAGCCCTGGGCGGGTAAGCAGAAGTCAGGCAATACCGCTTCGACGGGCCAATCCAATTCTGCCTGAAGGCACGCCCTCACCCGTTTCTGGGGTGGGTGGACGTTTGCGCGGTTTCCTCCAACTTTGGCTGCTCCGGATTTCGGACAGGTGGGTTCAGGAAATCGTTCGGTCGGGATACAAGATCGAGTTTCTTTCCCGGCCAGCGGACAGATTCTTCCCCTCAAATATTCATTTGCCTCTGGGGCGTCTGCAGGACTTGCACCGTGCGGTTCAGGACCTCCTTGCTCAGGGAGTGGTCGTCCCGGTGCCTCACCAGGACAGGTTTCGGGGCTTTTATTCCAATCTGTTCACTGTGCCCAGAAAGGAGGGCAAAGTGCGTCCTATCCTGGACCTGAAAGCTCTGAACCGCTTTGTGCGAGTTTGGAAATTCCGTATGGAGTCTCTCCGATCGGTGGTGGCTTCTCTGAGCCCAGGGGAGTTCCTGGCTTCAATAGACCTCAAGGATGCGTACCTGCATGTCCCCCATCTTCGAGGGTCATCAGCGGTACCTTCGGTTTGCTGTCGCGGAAGACCATTACCAGTTTGTGGTGTTACCTTTCGGTCTTGCTTCGGCTCCCAGGGTCTTTACCAAGGTACTGGCGCCGGTTCTGGGCCTACTGAGGGCTCAGGGCATTGCGGTCTTGGGGTATCTAGACGATCTCCTCATAAGATCAAGTGTCAGTCAGGACCTGGTGCGCGATCTGTCCATCACGGTCCGAACGCTTCAGGGAGTTCGGATGGACCATCAACATTCAGAAATTATCGTTGTCCCCTTCGGTTCGTCTTCCCTACCTGGGGATGATTCTGGACTCAGAAGGTGTTCCTGCCGGAGGACAAGCTCCGAACATTGCGGGACGAGATCGGGTCCCTCAGGGATGTGCCAGCATCATCACTCAGGACCTGTATGCGGGTCCTGGGGTTGATGGTGTCGACCTTCGAGGCGATACCTTTTGCTCAGTTCCACACGCGAGGTCTCCAAGCGGAGATCCTGGCGAAATGGGACGGACTGGCTCGGTCCCTGGATCTGCATGTCTCCTTGAGTCGTCAGACAAAATTGGCTCTTCGGTGGTGGCTCCAGTCTCCGGTGACGCAGGGCAAGTCTTTCCGTCCGTTGGTTTGGATGGTGATCACCATGGATGCCAGCCTGTTAGGCTGGGGTGGGGTCCTGGGCACCCTGTCTGCCCAGGGCACTTGGTCGGAGGAGGAGTCCTCCCTTCCGATCAACGTCCTGGAATTGCGAGCGATCAAGCTCTGCCTCCTCCAGTGGTCGGATCGTCTACAGGGTCGTCCTGTCCGGGCGGACAATGCTACCGCGGTGGCTTACATCAACCACCAAGGGGGCACCAGGAGTGCTCGGGCGGCCCGGGAGGTGACAGACATTCTGTCTTGGGCCGAGCTTCACGTCCCGGCAATCTCAGCGGTTCACATTCCGGGTGTAGAGAATTGGCAAGCAGACTGAGTCGCCAGACCCTGGACCAGGGGGAATGGTCCTTACACCCGGAGGTCTTCCAAATGCTGTGTGCGAAGTGGGGATCCCGGACGTGGATCTGTTTGCATCTCGGCTAAATCAAAAGGTGGGAAGGTTCGTGGCAAGAACGCGCGATCCGTTGGCGGACGCCTTGGATGCGTTGGTGGCCCCTTGGCATCAGTATCGTCTGATGTATGCCTTTCCTCCAATTCAGTTGCTGTCCAGGTTCCTCCGCAGGCTAGCCTCGGAGCCGCACCTGGTGATTCTGGTCGCGCCGGACTAGCCTCGCCGGTCCTGGTACGCCGACGTTGTTCACCTGGCAGTGGCGCCTCCGGGGCGACTGCCCCTGCGGGAAGGTCTTCTGTCTCAAGATCCAATCTTCCATCCTGCTTTACAGTCGCTGGCTTTAACGGCCTGGCTGCTGAGACCCAGGTCCTGAGGGACAAGGGTCTCTCCCCTGAGGTTATCCCTACGCTGATCAAGGCTAGGAAATCCTCTTCTGGTAAAATCTATTACCGTACCTGGAAAGCTTATTTCGCCTGGTGTGAGTCCAGGGGGTTTTCCCCTCGCTCGTACTCGGTGTCAAGAGTGTTGGCTTTCCTCCAGTCTGGCGTGGATCAGCGTTTGGCGCTGGTCACGATAAAGGGTCAGGCCATCCTTTTCCAACGCCCTGTGGCGTCTAATTCCTTGGTCCGTACCTTCATTCAAGGTGTGCCACACTTGGTTCCTCCCAGAAAGGAGCCTTTACCTCCATGGGACTTGAACTTGGTTCTGTCCGTGTTACAGCGTGCTCCCTTTGAAAATATCAGGGAGATCTCTTTGCCTCTGTTGTCAAAGACGGTCGCCTTTTTGGTGGCGATCACTTCGGCTCGCAGAGTATCGGAGCTGGCGGCGTTGTCTTGCCGCTCCCCTTACTTGGTAATTCATAAGGATAAGGTGGTGTTGAGAACACTTCCGTCCTTTCTTCCCAAGGTGGTCACTGAATTTCACCTTAATGAGGAAATTGTTCTGCCTTCACTTTGCACGAAGCCTAAGCATCCGAAGGAGATTGCTTTGCATTCTTTGGATGTTGATAATAGGAGTAAGAATAAAACCCACTCAACCCAGCGCTAATAAAATAGAAAATCTAAATGTAAAGCAGCCGCTATAAAAAATCAAATAATAAGAAGAGGTGTATAATGAGAATCAGAGGAGGCTCACATATTAGCGCTGCTAGTGTATGTGAGCCTCCTCTGATTCTCATTATACACCTCTTCTTATTCTTTGGATGTTGTCCGGGCGATCAGGGTTTACCTGTCTACAGAATCCTTTCGTAAAACGGATTCCCTGTTTGTTCTTCCTGAGGGGTCTCGGAAGGGCATGGCTGCGTCCGCAGCAACTATTGCCAAATGGATCAGACAGACCATTGAGCAGGCTTATGCTTTGAAGGAACGGGTTCCACCCTTCCCTGTTAAGGCGCACTCTACTAGATCTGTGAGTACGTCCTGGGCTTGTTGGCATAGGGCCTCGGTGGCCCAGGTGTGCAAAGCTGCGACTTGGTCGTCGGTGCACACTTTCTCGAAATTCTACAAAGTCGACGTTCTGGCATCGGCTGATGCTTCCTTTGGCCGCAAAGTTCTCAGTGCGGCAGTGCCATGAAGGACCCTTGTTTTTTTATGGGTCCCTGTCTGTTGGTATTTGCTTTCCTGGGCGGTTGCTCCTGTTGAGCATTGTTTTTTCTGTTGCCCAGTGGGTTCTCTTACAGTGCATGTAAGGTTCCTTTCTCTGCTATGGGTACTGCGTTGCCTCTTATACGGCTGCGTCTCCCACCCCTCATGTCTATACTGCTTTGGGACATCCCAACAGTGATGACTTAGAGGGGGTGGCGACTGTCGGAGGACGTAAGAGAAAACGGAATTTTTGTAAAATCTTACCTGTAAAATTCCTTTCTCTGAGTCCTCCGACAGTCGCCGCCCCCGCCCCTCTATACGGGGTTCTTGTTTTCTTACTGCTATGTTACCAAACTGAGTTGGGAGTGGACACTGCAGGGGGGTATTGACCAGATGGGACAGCCCCCAGGGGTGTATACATGCAAATGCCTTTTGTTTTTAACTAAGTCTATATGCCTAGCTACTCCTGCGGAGCAGATGACAATACCCAACAGTGATGACTTAGAGGGGGCGGCGACTGTCGGAGGACTCAGAGAAAGGAATTTTACAGGTAAGATTTTACAAAAATTCCGTTTTTTTAAATAAACATATTGATTCAAACTTCTACACTATGGGTGGTCATAATATTATGGGTGATTGGTGCAACAATCCTTAACTTGCCGTAAAAGAGTTTTAATAGAAGCCCTCATTGACCCCAGTAGCTACAGGAACTGTGGACTCATTCAACATCAAAGATCACAGCAAAATATTCCTAGACCACTTCTGTAGTGAAATTTAAGGACGAATTGCTCCACGTGCCTGCATCAAACCATGTTGTGCTTCCTAAGAATATGTAAATATTTGAATGAACATACAGTGAATCCAGAAAGTATTCACAGTGCTTCACTTTTCCATATTTTGTTATGTTACAGCCTTTTTCCAAAATTGATTACATTAGTTATTTTCTCAACATTCTACAAACAAAACCCCATAATGACAATGTGAAAGAAGTTTGTTCAAAATCTTTGCAAATTTATTAAAAATAAAAAACAAAATAAGTCACATGTACATAAGTATTCACAGCGTTTGCCAAGATACTCAAAATTGTGCTCAGGTGCATCCTGATTCCACTGATCTTTGAGATGTTTCTACAACTTGCTTGGAGTCCCCCTGTGGTAAACTCAGTTGATTGGAGATGATTTGTAAAGGCACACACCTGTCTATATAAGGTCCCACAGTTAACAGGGCTTTTTCAGAGCTAAAATCAAGCCATGAAGTCCTGTAGACCCTTGAGACAGGATTGTATGGAGGCACAGATCTGGGAAAGGGTACAGAAAATGTTCTGCAGCATTGAAAGTCCTAATGAGCACAGTGGCCTCCATTACCCGTAAATGGGAGAAGTTTGGAACCACCAGGACTCTTGCTAATGTGGGCCGCCTGGTCAAACCGAGCTATCGGGGGAGAATGGCCTTAGTCAGGGAGATGACCAAGAACCCAATGGTCATTCTGACAGAGCTCCAAAGTTTCTCTGTGGGGAGAGGATAACCTTCCAGAAGAACAACCACCTCTGCAGCACTCCATCAATCAGGCCTGTATAGTAGAGTTGCCAGACGGAAGCTACTCCTCAGTAAAAGGCACATGGCAGCCCGCCTGGAGTTTGCCAAAAGGCACCTGAAGGACTCTTAGACCATGCGAAAAAAAATTCTCTGGTCTGATGAAACAAAGATTGAACTTTTTGGCCTAAATGGCAAGTATCATGTTCGGAGGAAACCAGGCACCGCTCATCACCTGGCAAATACCATCCCTACAGTGAAGCATGGTGGTGGCAGCATCATGCTGTTGGGATTTTTCAGTGGCAGGAACTGGGATACTAGTCAGGATTTTGGGAAAGAAGAATGCAGCAATGTACAGAGACATCCTTGACGAGAACCGGCTCCAGAGCCCTCTGGACCTCAGACTAGGGCTGAGGTTCATCTTCTAACACAGTGGTTCTCAATTCCGGTCCTCGGGACCCACCAACAGGCCAGGTTTGCAAGATAACTAAATTACATCACAGGTGATCTCATTTGCTGCTCAGTGATTGCAGTATTCTAGTCTGCATCCCCCAAGGTAATACTTAAAATCTGGCCTGTTAGTGGGTCCCGAGGACCGGAATTGAGAACCACTGTTCTAACAGGACAACGACCCTAAGCACACAGCCAAGATAACAAAGGAGTAGCTATAGGACAACTCTTTGAATGTCATTGAGGGGTCCAGCCAGAGCCCAGACTTGAACCCATTTAGCAATCTCTAGAGGGATCTGAAAATGGCTCTGCACCGACGCTCCCCATCCAACCTGATGGAGCTTGAGAGGTCCTGCAAAGAAGAATGGGAGAAACTGCCCAAAAATAGGTGTGCCATGCTTGTAGAATCATACTCAAAAAGACTTGACGCTGTAATTGGTGCCAAAGGTGCTTCAACAAAGTATTGGCCAAAGGATGTGAATACTTATGTACATGTGGTATTTTTTTTTTTTTTTTTTTTTTAGTTTTTTATTTTTAATAAATTTGTAAAGATTTCAAACAAACTTTCATGTTGTCAATTGTTTGTAGAATTTTGAGGAAAATAATGAATTTAATCAATTTTGGAATAGAGCTGTAACCTAAAAAAAATGTGGAAAAAGTGAAGCGCTGTGAATACTTTCCGGATTCCCTGTAGCTTGGTCACTTTATGGCATTTTTGCTTTGCCACTGTACATGACTCGGAAGCAGGCAGTATTCTTAGCTCTGTGCCCAGAATGGAATAACAATGCAGAAGGACAGCAGGCAGTGTTTTTCTTTTAATTGTGAATGAACAGATTTGAAGCTCGTATTGCTGTGCTTCCTTTTATGACAATATCTGACAGGTCAGTCTCCTAGTCAAAGGGAAGGGATTGCAGCTTCTCTGCTCAGCGTTCATAGCGGAAACATATTCCATTAGAGACAATGGCGCACATTGGTAAAACACATTTATTTTGTTCCAGCTTCAGATATCCTGGTGAGTGGACAACCATCGGACTATTTCAACAAGACAACGTGTCTAGAAGTTGTTTCGGACAAGAAAAGAAAACAGGAACATATAGATGAGTTCATAAGCGCACTGAAAGAAAGAGACAGAAAAAAAATCACAACAGAAATCTGGATTTTGTCGCTTGTGGAAAATGCTCAACAGATTAAATAAAATGTGATTTTGGAATGCCTTTTTAATTTTCTGATTTTTGGCAGCCCCCTGCTTGAATTTCAAATTAATGTCTGATTGCTAACAATGCCGTACTTACTGACATTTGTTGTTATTCATTTTGAATGTCATTAACTCTGCAAACATCACTTACAGTAAATCAAATATATAATAGTATATATTAAATCCTAAGGCTAACTATTTATTATAGCGTGGAAAGAGATTACGTTACTGTCAGGTGAACCCAATGGGGAGTTTTTCCCTCCCTGCCACTGTAACACACCCACAGGTCTCATTTTTTTTTTTTCAATGAATGTATATGAAGAAGGGGGTGTTGTTCAATTTTTTAAATACAATTTTTAATTTGCACATTTACTTGGCCAAGCTTTTTAAATATGTGTTGAATTTAAGATATGTATATGTAAATAAATTTTGTAAGGAATTTTGCAACTTTAGTGGTGTTTATTGTCAGTTTGTGTTTTTGCTTTTCTTTATATATAGAGGGTGGTTGTTCAGTCAGATTCAGGTTTTTATTTCTTTGTATAGTGCTGTGATTTATTACCCACGACTCATCCACTCTTACTGAAACCAGCTTAGATTATAAGAAAAGTTAAATTTTTATCTTTGTTTTCTTTTATTTATTTTTTTTTGGGGGGGGGGCTGCTTTAGATATTTTCTTGTTTAATTGAATTTTTATTGTAATGTAAAGAAACTTACAAAACGAGAAAACAAATATCAAACAAAGAGTCCAATTCCACATACATAGGCATAGAATTAATGGAAGACAGTCATAAAAAAAAAGTAAAATTCAGGCATTAACAGTGCAAGCATAGAGGTCAACCATAAAACAGTCTAATCAAGTGTACATGTATACAGTGCATCCGGAAAGTATTCACATCGCTTCACTTTTTACACATTTTGTTATGTTACAGCCTTCATTATTTTCCTCAAAATTCTCTAAACAATACCCCATAATGACAATGTGAAAGAAGTTTGTTTTTAAGGGTCCATTCACACTGGCGCAGCATGACTTGCTGGGGCGAACTGTGAAGTCGCGGTGCACATCGGCGTGACTTGCAGGGGCGAACTGTGAAGTCGCGGTGCACATCGGCGTGACTTGCAGGGACTTCATATAATTGAAGTCAATGCAAGTCACCTCCAGGTCGTCCCAAAGTAGTACAGGACCCTTTTTCTAAGTCGGAGCGACTTGTGTCGCTCCTATTAGAACGGGTCCTGTACTATTCAATGGCGAGAGACCGACCGCGACTTGTCAGGCAACCAAGTCGCCTGACAAGTCGCGCTAGTGTGAATGGACCCTAAATCTTTACAAATTTAATAAAAAAGGAAACAAATCCCATGTACATAAGTAAACACAGCCTTTGCTCAATACTTTGAAGCAGCTTTGTGCACCAATTACAGCTTCAAGTCTTTTTGAGTATGATGCTACAAGCTTGGCACACGTATTTTTGGGCAGTTTTCCCCATTTTTTTTTGCAGGACCTCTCAAACTCCATCAGGTTGGATGGGGAGCATCAATGCACAGTCATTTTCAGATCTCTCCAGAGATGTTCAAGTCTGGGCTTTGGCTGGCCCACTCAAGGACATTCACAGAGCTGTCCCATAGACAATCCTTTGTTATCTTGGCTGTATGCTTAGGGTTGTTGTTCTGTTGGAAGATGAACCTTTGCCCCAGTCTGATGTCCAGAGCACAGTGGAGCAGGTTTTCATCAAGGATCTCTCTGTACATTACTGCATTCATCTTTCCCTCAATCCTGACTAGTCTCCCAGTTCCTGCCACTGAAAAACATCCCGACAGCATTATGCTGCCACCTCCATGATCCACTGTAGGGATGGTATTGGCCAGGTGATAAGCGGTGCCTGGTTTCCTCCAAACATGACTTCAATCTTTCTTTCATCAGACCAGAGAATTTTGTTTTCCATGGTCTGGGCGTCTTTCAGGTGTCTTTTGGCAAACTCCAGGTGGGATGTCATGTGCCTTTTACTGAGTGGATTTTGTCTGGCCACTATACCATACAGGCCTGATTAGTGGAGTGATGCAGAGATGGTTGTTCTTCTGGAAGGTTCCTCTCTGTCCACAACTGCTGGAGCTCTATCAGAGTGACCATCAGATTCTTGGTCACCTCCCTGACTAAGGCCCTTCTCCCCCGATCGTTTAGTATGTCCAGGTAGCCCACTCTAGGAAGAGTCTTGGTGGTTTCAAACATCTTCCATTTATGAAAGAAGGAGGCCACTGTGCTCATTGGGACCCTCAATGCTGCAGAGATTTTTCTGTACCCTTCCCTAGATCTGTGCCTCGATACAATCCTGTCCCGGAGGTCTTCAGACAATTCCTAGGAGTTCATGGCTTGGTTTGTGCTCTGACATGCACTGTTAACTGTGGGACCTTTTTCAAATCACTGGTGATGTAGCCAGGCCATCAGCGATGCACCCTGGGAAGGCTACATCACCTTGTCTATACACTACAAGATCTCTCCAGATTTCACAAAATCCTGCGAGAACTTCTGGCAAAGGCATTTTCATTTCTGTGCCAGATCTCACATTGCACATGCGCAAGATCTGTCAAAGATAGGATTCGTGTATTACAGATAAATTCAACCCATCGTATTTCTTCCCAACTGAAACCCATGCCACTAGCTCTGAACAAATAATGCATAACACCAATATTGAGAAAAATTTACATTTCATTTAACAAATTAACAAAATAAACATTTCTTAAAACAGAAACAATACCAAATCCAGTACCCGTAACATAAAGGTTGCCGATCTTGGGAGGCACCAAAAATCAAATTAGCATTGTGTATCAGGGTTAATACTTAATGGTCCCCAGCTGCGCATTACCTGGGATCCCCTAGAGGGCTCCTTACCTTAGATGGGTCACCCTATGAACTTTTCCAAGAATATTAATGCCTTCCAAGACCCTAACCACCAAACCCTTTCCTTTGTTTTTTTTTTTTACAAATAAAACAACCAAACAACCCAAAACAGGGCAGGAGGGCGAGGATTCCTGTTCTTGACTCCTGTTCTTCCGACTTCACCAGCAGGGTCTGTAAAACAAACTCTCTGTCCCTAGCATGCCCCCTATCCAAAACTCCACCTATCACTCCTGGACCAATCCCAATAATTTACCTCTTGCTACACCCCAGCCAATTGACCCTTGATGTCCTGTATTCTGTAAACCCCATCATGAGGCCCTGCGCCTATTTTTTATTTTTTTTGCTTTGGGCCTGCCTTTATCAGTGGGCCAACACAGATAACACATAGGAAGAATCTGGCCACTAATTATGGTGTTTTTAAAGCTGGTAGTGTGGGAGCAGGATGCATACAAATGACATCCAGTGGCAATGTGGGAAAATTTTAAAAAGGGGCATTGATTGATAGATGTAAGTCACTTGTTTACCTGGTTGCCTTTAAATAGCATTGGCAGTTTTAAAGGGGAGGGGGTCCCTTTTAAGGTTGTTAGTAGCATCACTAAGGCATAAATTCCAAGTCTTGGTTGCTAAATGGTCAGAGCAGCTGTCAGTAAACTAGCAGGGAGTGTTTCCCACAGCACTAGATGAAAGCACGGCTGTTTGTAGCTTACACAGGAGGGTGACAAATACTTCTGCAACATTGGGAGCTGGTGGGATAGCGTTGTCACCCTATTATGGAAAGGACTAAATGAAGAGCAGGAACAACAAGTATTTATTAAGCATTTACTGTACTTACAATAATATAAAAAAAAAAAAAACCTTGCACAACTACATTTACAAGTCAAAAATAGAGCTATTTACACAACATTATTATTTTGGGTTACATACACTTAACCGTAGGCTGACACATGAGAACAGTATAATAGCGGCTCTGATAAAAAGCCCTCTTTGGAAGTATGGAAAGGGTAAAACTGCTCAGTTCATTTTTGCTGTTTAAATTGTTTTTGGAAATGCAACAAGAAGTGAGAGGTGATCTATTCAAAGTGCAGAAATTCCCATTTTACACAGTTGCCACCAATAAAGTTACTCCCATTGGAAGATTTCCCCCTTAAGGCCCGTACACACACGCAGATCGTCGTCATACAAACGTCGGCGGACGAAAGATCTGCCGATTGTATGCGTGTTAGTATGGTGCCTCCGACAGATGTCTGCACACAATCTGCAGACAAGAGTCTTTCTTGCAAACATGAAAATTTTTGTCTGCAGACACCAGAACGGACAATTGTTTGCCTGTCAGTACAGAAATCAGCCGACAGACCGCAGATTTGCAAGACTGGGCATGCTCAGAAAATAAAAAACACAGGGAAAGTTAACCATTACATGACATCACTTCTGCAGTCAGCTGAAGTCTGCGGACAAAATTCTTGTGCTGTCCTTGTGCTGTCTTTGCACTTTTCAACAGACACCGACATCCCGGGGAGAAAAGACGAACATTTGTATGACGACGATCTGCGTGTGTGTATGGGGCTTAACTCCTGTTTTAGTGACAACTGTAAAATTTTTGATTTCCATCATTTTCTGTTCTGATTATTGTGGTCACCAGGATAAAAAGAGAGAGCAAATCTGTCACAGATAGCAATCACAACCTGACACATGTTTTTACTAGCTCTCCACTCTATCCACAACAGGAAAAAATGATTTGGCTATACACACACTTCAACTAATACACAATGCAATGGTAATACGACATTAGGCAAACTTATGGACTAAGGTAAACAGCGCATAGTCCCATTGTGTGGCCCTACAATATAACAAAAATTCATAGTATTAATTATTATATTTTTAATTTTGGTACTGGGGCTTGACACTTTGCTTTATGATAAAGTCATCTGTCAGTCCCTGTCACTATGGAGATCCGCCCGCTGTGTTTACACACAGCGGGCGGATCTCCAGACTCGATCCCCGACGATCGGGGCAGAGCAGCGGCAATCGCCGCTGCTCCTCCGCTGGCCCGACTCCCGCTGTGAATGAACACAGCGGGAGCGAGCCTCCGGCGGCGCGCGAGCGCCGCCCACAAGGGGCGGAGTCCAGCGACGTAGGTCTACGTCGCTGGACGGGATCGCGGCACTTTGCCGCAGTAGCCTCAATGTAAGCGGGGCTAAAGTGGTTAAGTAAATATCTCCTAAACAATACATGTTGAGGAGGTATTTACTGTATCTACAGGTGAGCCTTGTATACTGTAGGCTTACTTGTAGGTACAGTATAAATCAACAAAAACACCTTTACTACCACTTTAAGGGCCTTTGTCGATGGGCTTTGGGCTTGTGTTGATGCCGTTAGTTTGAGGGGCTCCCAAGGTAATTCAGGGTTCATTAACAGGTGCAATTGATCTGCATTAGACCTCCTTCTAACATGCATTTGACCTGCTTCAAGCAACTGTTGCATTCCTATAGATTTGTATGAGAATGCAACGTTTACCTAAAGCAAACAAAAGCCATTTGACACACGCCCTATTAGTGCTCTTATTGGCCACTGAAACCGTTTCCTTTGACAAAGGGAGGGATGCTGGTGGAGCTTAGCATAGAAACTAGCAAACATCAGGCCCCAGTGAAAAAGGAAAAATACATGAGTAGAGTTATGCCCCATACACACGTGCAGATTATCTGCAGACTTTTGTCTGCAGACTTACCAAAACCATATAATATGAGGTCAAACCTAAACACTTTCAATTTGTATGCAATCCGGCAGGCCCTTGCACTACATAGAAAAGGTAAGTCTGCAGATAATCGGCACGTGTGTATGGGGCATTAAAAGAAGATATTGTATGGCGTCTGTTCTAAGGCGGGTCTTAGTTTAAAATGGTACAGCGTCATTTGAAGCAATCCATAGTAGAAAAAGCCCTCACATTTTTTCCATTGATGAACGGTAGACTGTGGAGATGCCAGCCCGTATCACTGTTCATTTTAGCAGTTTAGGTCAGAGTTTTGGAGAGGCAGATGTACTGATTGCATAGGTGTGGGCTGAGTTCATATTAGACCCAGGGTTAAAGCTGGGGGCTCAACCCAACAGATAGGAGGTCAGTGCATGGGAGTCAGGAGGACTCCCATCCTCTCTAGGAGTCAGAGGGATTGCAGGGAGCAGTCAAAGCATGCATGTCTGCAGGAGGCAGATGTAGTCTGCCACAGAGCAGTAACAAGCTGATTGTGAGTAAGCTATGAGAGCGCTTGACTGGAGGGAAACCTTTGTGTTGGTCTGAGGAGCAGACCTAAGGCCTAGGCATGAGGCCCGAAGCAGCCGTGTGGCAGGTTAGCAAACCAGGAGGCTGAAGTGATGTAACAAGTTACAGTAAGCGTGGGACTCCTGTGTCGCAAATTGCAGTCTTTTGTGAATTTTACCGTTCCATTAAAAAAAAAATGGGCTGCCATGCCCTTAAAAATGCAGTTCTGGACTGGCACAACTTCTTGAAAAGGCATGCACCTATTCAGTCTAATCACTCCGATCTTTACAAGACCAACATATACTATAAGATTGGCACAGCAGAGCACATATACCCTGTTTTACCTTGCTTTTTGGAAATACATTGAAAAATGCATGTTTTATTGTGTGTTACGCCAACACATGTGTGTTGTGAGTTCACTTTTCGACCTAGAACCAAGTCCATGTTAGGGCCAACATGAATATCTTTGAGGCAGCACCTAGTTTGCTATTTTTCCAGCCATTCTTCAATTGTTGAAAACCAAACAAAAACCAGTCGTGCTGGAAAATGAATATATAACCTATGCCAGCTGCTGCCACAGGATACCAATATAGTGCCCTGAAATTCAGTATTATAAAGCCCCAAAAGAACTAAAATGGCACACATCACTATACATCCAAACAAATAAGCAAACTCTGTGAAATAAAGTCCAGAAACATAAAATGTCAGTTCAATATTATGTGCATATAATGATTATAAATTCAAACTTATAGTCGTGCTCTGTGGATTACAATAGTGCAACTTCAAATGATATATCAGCATGTCATGTTCCAGTCCCTCCACACCATACCTGTAGGTGGTTCCCCAATACACACCACACTCACCAGAGAAATCTGACCCCATGTGTTAGCAAGGGAGTCAAAAAAGTGCACAAGGTATCCACTGGAAGGTATGCACCCAATCTTCCAGGATATCCGGACCCTTATGCATCACTAGCGGTCACTTGCCAAGTTTGGTTAATAAACAAATGAAGTTAAGGGAGAAAAAGCCATTTATGGTGAAAACACCTTTTTTTATTAGGAAAAAAAATAATCCAATGCATGTATTAATAGGAGTGTGTACACAAAATAGGAAGAACTGCTGTGTGCAATCAGCGTGCGCTCCACCGAGTGGATGTTACATAGTTAGTCAGGTTGAAAAAAGACACAAGTCCATCTGCCTCAAACAATAAAAAACAAAAATAAAAAGTGCTGTCACAGAAGTCTTTGCCTACGCGTTTCATTATTACTATGCAACCTCCTCAGGAGCAGACAAAAACTGGCTTCACTCTGTTCTTCACTATATATATATATATATATAAACCCCCACCTATATAACCATACTAAGAGTTGCTGCCTTCTTACCAAACATAGCTATTGCACATATAATTCCCTTATCTTCTCACAAGATAGCACAACAGCATATGATCTTAATGTCTCAGTATGTTATTATACATTCTTACATCTATTTAACAATACCAATATACCTATGCCTTATGCCCCATATACAGCGCCATCTTGTGTGGATGTAGGGCAAACACAGCAAAAACCTATTTTGACTTCCCCATTTAAAGGGTAACTCCACTTTCGTGGGGAAAAAATATCAGCAAATAAAGAAAAAACAATAAAGCGTGTACAATTGCGACACAAATCATGTTGTAATTGAATGTTATTAAAAATGACCTTTCCTTTTCAATCTTCAGCTGCTGTTATTTTCTGAAAATGCAATGCAATATTATCTACCTGGAGCTCTTCTGTACACAGAATGTGTACTGACTACATCCCAGAAACATCATTTCCTGCTTGTGTGATTGGCTCACCATTTTTCCCAGAAGTCTGTACTAAGATACAAGTCAGATTTCTGGTATCCCCTGCCACAAAAATGTCATTTCTGGTGAGATACTCCTAATAGGAACACATCTAAAGTAATACAGGCCAAGCAGATTTCCTCATTAGAGCCCTGCAACTGCCACAGCTGACAGATACTATGAAACCACTCCCATGAGACCCACCCAGCCCAGGGGCACAGAGGAGCAAACCATGATTTCTTCAGAATAACAAAAGGTAAGAATCTGCAACCAAGTTTGTTAAAATCCTTGCAATGTACATACTGTAGATCACCCAGAGGGGAATGTTTTTTTTTTTCTCAACAAAAGTGGAGTTACACTTTAAAGTATAAAAAAAAAATATTGCAAAGGAATACAGGTATAATAATATGTAAATCACATTAAATACAACAAATATAAAATATGCAAATATTGATAAAACCATACAAAAATACATTGTTAAAAATAGTATTTAAAAAAAAAATGTCAAAAGGAGGGTTCCAAAAACATGTAAATAAATAAATAAATACATATATTCTGCAAATTGCTACATTTCTATTTTTTCTTTCTAATTATTGAAATAGTTGGTTCCACCATGGTAATTTATTTATTCATATTGGAGGATCACCTACTGGGATGGTGTGGAGCCACTGAGTTGGAACATGGCACACTGATATATAATCTGAAGTTGCACCATTGTTATTGGACAAAATCCCAGAGCACAGCTACGAGATTACATTTATTATCATTCTATGCACATAACATTGGACTGACTCTTTGGGGTTGTTTTTCTAAAACTGGAGAGTGCAAAATTTGGTGTAGCTCTTTTTTTTTTAATCAAAACTTAATTGAACAAGCTGCAATTAGAAGCTAATTGGCTACCATGCACAGCTGCACCAGATTTTGCATTCTTCAGTAAGGCCCCTTTCACTCACTCCGTCCGTCGGACGGAGTCCATTTTTCTCAGCGGGGGATTGATCCACCAATCCCCCACTGAGCAGGAGGATGACAGCTGTGTCTCCGCTCTGTGTGTAGAGACACAGCTGTCAGTTCCCCATGCATCTCTATGGGGGAAATCGGATGGGAACGGACCGTCGGTCCGCTCTCATCCGATCCGCTGGATGGATAGAAAATCGGGTTTCCATCCGTCCAGATTTGACGGATCGGATATCAGCGGACATGTCTTCACTGACATCCGATGCCCCATAGGGATGCATGGAGGGTTGTTCAGATCCGCCAAAAAAACACAGGCGGATCTGAACGGTCCGCCTGTGTGAAAGAGCCCTTATAGGAAATAAACCCCATTATGTTTCTGGACTTTATTTCAATGAGTTTCTTTGTTTGGGTGTATAGTGCTATAGCCCTTTTCAGTTCTTTTGGGGCTTTATAATACGGAAGTTTAGGGCACTATATTAGTTTCCTGTGGCAGCAGCTGCAACAGGTTATATGTTCATTTTCTAGCACGGTTGTTTTTTGTTTCTGTTGTACTCTTTAACAGTTGGAATTTGTACTATTCTACTTAACATTTCAGTGTTTTTTACTAAACAGTCTGGCTCATTAATGTTGGGAAAACAAAATGTGACCGGTCACGATCTCACACAAGGGGCACAATAGGTTATCTGTTTTTTTCCTTTTTATAATACGACATGAGTACAAAACATAAAAAAGGTAAACACTAAAACAAAAGAATAATAAATATTCATATGTGTTCATAAGACAAAGGCCACAGAAACAGCTACAAAGCTTCTCGGAAATGATTTTGTCAATGAATCTTCTATTCTCTTTTTCCGCAGATGATAATGTCCTTTCCTTAAATTTCCGTTCAAACATCTGTTTAACGAACTTTCAGCAGATAAACCATTGTAATCAATGTCCTTCATTGCTTAACATGCCAGCAAAATAGTCTTCTGGTAACACCACTGATAGTTCTTGTAGCAATGGTTGTGTGATCCATTCCTGAGCATGTGGTTTGCCCAGTTTTGCAATACATTGTCCTAAGCATTATAATAAACCTAGTATGACACCCCAGCTGTTGGTAAATCATATGTTCTCAATGCATTCTGCAGTTTTTTTTTTAAGTAATCCTGTTGGGGCTCAAGATTGGTAGAGGAAAGAGAGCAACTGGCCTATTATTGACCTCTTAGATAAAGTTTATTCATTGTAGCAATCATTAAAAAACATCCAACACATTTCGGGGGGTTGAAGTTCCTCTTCATCAGGGTTTAGAAATATTGTGCTGGGGGAATCTAAATGAAGAATTGCATAGGATTTACAAAAAATCAGGAGAAAGTTCCCCGATATCTTTCCTCTGTTTTAGTGACGCAAATCTCTCGCAACAAACCTCCTTGGATTATAGGTAATTCTTTGCTATACAATTGGGTATATATATAATCTGTTACAATTCTAATATGTTGTTGAAATATAGAGATTATTTGGGGTTATATAGGGTTTTCTTTTTTTTTTTTTCTCTCCCTCTCCTCCTTCCCTTTCCCCCCTCTCTGCAATCACAAGGTAATTTGAGTTTGTAATTATGCTGTAAATATGGATTATATGCATTTGTTTTTGTTCATATTGACTGTTTTGTAATTCTTTTTTTTTCCTGTTTTCTTTTTAATCACAGTAAGAGCCTTATGTATAAACAAGAAACATGTATAGTCCTGAAGAAGCCGGGGATCCCAGGAAAAGCGTAGACCACGTACAAATGCATGTATACATAATACCAATGTAGCTTGGAATTACTGGAAGGTCCTTTTGTATAAAAGCTTTGTAAAGGAAAAACTTTACATTTTTTACTTATGTGTTTGTTCTCATTTGGCATATATAAAGTCCCAATGCTTTCAGTTCCACAAATTTACCAAAAATTGCATATGCTAGGTTTGGATTTCATTAGCATGTTTAAACTTTGCTGCAAATGCTGGAATAGCAGCCAGATGAAGGGGGACTTAAAGAAACCCCAAAACATGTTGATTTTTTTTTTCAACAATTATTATAACAAGCTTTTTAAGCTGTTGTTAATAGCCTGGCATGGTTTTTTTTTCTTAAATCTTGAGACTTCTACCCGGAGAGCTATGGTAATGTGCTTCGTGCCCATGAGAGGTACCTTGAAGAAAACGGTCCCACCAAATTATAATACTCGGCACATCGTAACTTCACTTTTCTAGTAAATACTGTAAATGGTCTGCCATCGGTGACCCCCTCTTAAGAATACTAATTGTCTGGATGTCTCTGGTATGCATACTTTTTCAGTCACTGACTTGAAACAAGCATGCAGATTAGAATGTCAGAGTGAAGTCAGAACAGCTGATCTGCTGGATCAGCATGGCAGCCAGAAAGCTAGATTTTCAGAGGTCAGCAATGGCACCCTAACATTTTCTCACTACATGATTTCATAAAGCAATGTCTTTACTTCCACAGCTATGTGTTGTATATGGGTGTGTTCAGGAAATGACACCAACACCCTTCACACTTTGTGCAGCTGATTAATTGTTTCATTATATTGATTACACAGTCCCATCCAGGGAAAGTACAGGCATGTGACTTCTTCTCCATAGGATGATTATCACTGCTGGCAGCATCACCAGAAAACACATAACTAGCACCATATTATCTTTGGATAGAATCCTGTGTAAATAAAAGAATAGCATAACCATAGAGTATCAAATAACTCAGCATAAGTCATGTTGCGTCTATCAATTCAATTTCTGAACATGTTTTCCATTTACAAGCAGAATGATGAAAACCTGAAGATATTTATCCTGCTGCTAACAGAAGGTTAACAAAAGAGCTTCTTGTTTAGCAATTAAGCCCCGTACACACGCAACGATTATCGACCAATCGTCCGTCTTTTGTCCAGAGTTGTGTTTTGTTGGTTGAAATGTGCCTAGACTGCACACAAATTTTCTCGCCCAACAAAAATCTGCTTCTGAAGTGATGTCAAGTGTTGGTTTGCTTTCTTTGTGTTCTTTCTTATCTGAGCATGCCCAGTCTTGCTCATAAGATTTTTCCCTGTCGAAATCAGTACTGACTGCACGAAAATCGGCCGTGTTTTGACGGCCAACAAAAATGTTATAGTCTGCACACCAGATTTTTTTCAGAGTCGGTTGTCGGAAGCATCATACTAACAAGCCAATTTTCTATGCTTGTGTACGGGGCTTTAGATCTGCTGTTTAATAGTATTGTGAGACTAATTTGCTCCACACTGGAGAGATCTGAATAAACTTTGAGGCCTGGTTCACACTGATGCGATTTCAGATGCGACTTGGGTCACATTGAATCACATCACAATGGAAATAACTTTGCTTCCAATGGTGCCTATTCACATCAATGCAGCTCAGCTGTAAGGTATCATTAGAAAAGGGTCCTGTGCTTCTTTGGTGCAATTTACAGTGTAATTTGGCCCCATCGAATATGTAAACTACATCCAAAATGCAAGCAAATTTGCATCAAAGTTACTCTACATAATGACACTGCAAATCGAGTCAAAATTGCATCACAGTAGTGTGAACCGAGCCTGAGTGGTTGTAGACTTGAAAGAGCCCATTGACGATATTCAAGCTGACTGGGGAGGATTTGAGCAGAGAGACCTCCCTGTGGTCCACAAGGGAGGTACTCAGAGGTTTGTCACTGTATTAGAAAGTGGAAAACCTTTCCTACTCTGCTTCATTTGTACATAAAATATGTTTAGTGTAAATTAGTGATGGGCCAAACACCCCCCTGTTCATTTCGCACCAGAACATCTCGAACAGGGAAAAAGTTCTAGCGAAAATACAAACTCTATTAAAGTCTATGGGACACGAACATGAAAAATCAAAAGTCCTAATTTTAAAGGCTTATATGCAAGTTATTGCCATAAAAAGTATATGGGGACCCGGATACTGCCCTAGGGGACATGTATCAATGCAAAATAAAAATTTTAAGTTAACATTTTTACAGGAGCAGTGATTTTAATGATGCTTAAAGTGAAACAATAAAAATGAAAAAATTATTTTAAATATTGTGCCTGGGGGGGTTCCCTTAATGTGCCTGTAAAGTGGCGCATCTGTACGATGTTTGGAGTCTGCTGCAGCAATACTGACATTTCAAAAGGAAAAAAAATGAATTTTTGTAAAATCTTACCTGTAAAATTCCTTTCTCTGAGTCCTCCGACAGTCGCCGCCTCTTCATATTCGTCACTAATGGGGTTATTGACCTTTGCTCCGTAGGAGTGCTAGGCAACAGAATATATTAATATCAAAGCTTTTAGCATATCCCACCCCCAGGGGGTGGTCCCCTCAGTCAATACCTCCTTGCTTCCTGCATACCAACTCAGTTTCAGTAGAATAGCAGTAGAGTATACAAACAAACCCCAAAAGAGGGGCGGGGGCGGCGACTGTCGGAGGACTCAGAGAAAGGAATTTTACAGGTAAGATTTTACAAAAATTCCATTTTCTCTTACGTCCTCCGACAGACACCACCTCTTCATATTCGTCACTAATGGGGACGTCCCAAAGCAGTGTAGACATGAGGGGTGGGAAAAACAGCAGCCGCGCCTAAAGCAACGCAATACCCACATCAGCGAAAGGAACCTTACCAAAGTAAGAGAACCAACCGGGCAACAGGAAAACGTGCTCAACAGGAGCAACAACCCAGGAAAAACAAGTAACTCAGCAGCAGTCAAGAGCCCAAATAAGGGACCCTAAGGCACTGCCGCACTAAGGACTTTACGGCCAAAAGAAGCATCTGCCGATGCCTGAACATCCACCTTGCAAAATTTGGAGAAGGTGTGAACGGACGACCAAGTCGCCGCCTTACACACCTGGGCCACAGAAGCCCGATGATCACAGGCCCAAGACGTACTCAGAGATCTGGTAGAGTGCGCTTTCACAGGCATGGGAGGAACCTTCCCCCTCAAAGCATAGGCCTGCTCAATGGTCTGTCTGATCCATTTGGCGATGGTAGAAGTGCCGCCATACCCTTCCGAGGTCCCTCATCCTGATCGCCCGAACAACATCCAAGGAATGAAAAGCCACCTCCTTCTGATGTTTAGGCTTCGCACAAAGCGAAGGCAAGACAATGTCCTCATTGAGGTGAAATTCAGAAATTCTCTTCGGAAGAAAAGATGGGTTAGGTCGCAAGACCACCTTATCCAAGTGAATCACCAAATACGGAGACTTGCAGGACAAGGCCGCCAGCTCCGACACCCTGCTAGCCGAAGTAATCGCTACTAAGAAGGCAACCTTCTTGGACAACAAAGACAACGAGATCTCCCTGATATTCTCAAAAGGAGCATGTTGTAACACGGACAGAACAAGGTTCAAATCCCACGGAGGCAAAGGCTCCCTCCTAGGAGGGACCAAATGTCGCACCCCTTGAGCAAAGGTGCTAACCAAAGAGTTAGACGCCACAGGACGTTGAAAAAGAATGGCCAGCGCAGAAATCTGACCCTTAATCGTGGCCAGCGCCAAACGCTGGTCCACTCCAGTTTGGAGGAAAGCCAACACTCTCGATACCGAGTATGAGTGAGGGGAATACCCCCTGGACTCACACCAGGCAAAATACGCCTTCCAAGTACGGTAGTAAATCTTCCCCGAAGAGGCCTTCCTGGCCTTGATCAAAGTGGGAATGACCTCAGGGGAGAGACCCCTATCCTTCAGGACCTGGCTTTCAACAGCCAGGCCGTTAGAGCCAGCGACTGTAAAGCAGGATGGAATATCGGCCCTTGAGACAGAAGGTCCGCTCGAAGAGACAGACGCCACGGAGTGTCGACCGCCAGATTCACGAGGTCTGCGTACCAAGACCGGCGAGGCCAGTCCGGTGCCACCTGAATCACCGTTTTCGGTTCCGAGGCCAACCTGCGAAGGAACCTGGACAGCAGCTGAATCGGTGGAAAGGCATACATCAGACGATACTGATGCCAGGGCGTCACTAACGTGTCCGAGGCGCCTGCCCGAGGATCGCGCATCCTTGCCACGAACCTTTCCACCTTGTGATTTAGACAAGACGCGAACAGGTCCACATCTGGGGACCCCCACTTCGCGCATAACATCTGGAAGACATCCGGGTGAAGGGACCATTCTCCCTGGTCCAGAGTCTGGCGGCTCAGATAATCCGCCTGCCAGTTTTCCACCCCCGGAATGTGAACTGCAGAGATCGCCGGGATGTGCGTCTCGGCCTAAGACAGAATGTCGGCTACTTCCCGAGCCGCCCGGGCACTCCTGGTGCCTCCTTGGTGGTTGATGTAGGCCACCGCTGTGGCATTGTCCGTCTGCACCCGAACTGGACGGCCCTGAAGCCTGTCCGTCCAACGCAGAAGACAGAGAGATATCGCCCGCAATTCCAGAATGTTGATCGGAAGGGAGGATTCCTCCTCCGACCAAGTTCCCTGGGCGGACAAAACGCCCAGAACACCACCCCAGCCGGACAGGCTGGCATCCGTGGTAATCACCGTCCATGACAAAGGACGAAAGGACTTGCCCCCCGACACCGCCGGGGACTGGAGCCACCACAAAAGACCCCTTCGGGTGAGATGGCATAACGACAGCCGCAGATCCAGAGATTGCGGACGCCCGTCCCACTTGGCCAGGACTTCCGCCTGAAGCTCCCGTGTGTGAAACTGGGCGAAGGGAATCGCCTCGAAGGCCGAAACCATCAATCCCAGACACCTCATACACGTCCGGAGGGACGAGCACTGATTGTCCCTGAGGGACCTGACTTCGCACTGAAGTGTCCAATGCTTGTCTTCCGGCAGGAAGACCTTCGCTTGAACAGAGTCCAGAATCATCCCCAGGTAGGGAAGACGAACCGACGGACACAACGTCGATTTTGGAAAATTTATCGTCCAACCGACGAAATGCCCTGGGCCCTCAGTAAAGCCAGAACCGGCGCAAGCACCTTGGTGAAAACCCGCGGAGCCGAAGCGAGACCGAAGGGTAACGCCACAAATTGATAATGACCCTCCGCAATGGCAAATCGAAGGTACCTCTGGTGACCCTCGAAAATGGGGATGTGTAGGTACGCATCCTTCAAGTCGATGGAGGCCATGAATTCCCCCGGAACCAGGGCAGCCACCACCGAGCGCAGGGATTCCATGCGAAACGTGCGAACCCGCACAAAGCGGTTCAGAGCTTTTAAGTCCAGAATCGGACATACTTTGCCCTCCTTTCTGGGCACAGTGAACAGATTGGAGTAGAACCCCCGAAATCTGTCCCGATGAGGCACCGGAACCACCACTCCCTGGGCCCGCAGGTCCCGCACCGCCAGGTGCAGATCCTGCAAGCGCTCCGGAGTCAGCTGAAGGTTTGAGGGGAAAAATCTGCCCGTCGGCCGAGAGAGAAACTCGATATTGTATCCAGATCGAACGATTTCCTGAACCCACCTGTCCCGAATGCGGTCCAGCCAGGGTTGAAGAAAACCGAACAAACATCCCCCCACCCCAGAAACGGGTGAGGGCGCCCCTTCAGGCCGCATTGTTGTGGGCAGCGGATCCGGACTGGCCGGACTTCTGCTTACCCGCCCACGGCTTCTTCTGGGAGCCTTGGCCTTTGAAGGGCTTGCCCTTATAGTGCGACCGAAAGGCACGAAAGGACCCCTTGTTCTTACCGCGAACAAACTTAGTCTTGTTAGATTGGGGCAAGAGAGTGCTCTTACCCCAAGAAATACCCTTTATCAGGGTATCCAAAGATTCGCCAAAAAGGCGGGATCCCGCGTAGGGCAAATTTGCCAGAGTCTTGCGAGAAGATTGGTCAACAGACCAACATTTCAACCATATCAGGCGACGGTTCAAGACCGCCACACTAGAAAGACGCGCAGCCAAAGGGACTAAATCCAAGTCCGCATCACACAAATACATGACATCCTGATGAATTTGATCCACCATAGCCAAAGTTGTCGGCGGGGCAGAGTCAGCCACCAGAGTGCGCCGGAGCACCTGCGTCCAATCCGCAATAGCCTGGGCTGCCATAATGGAAGCAAAAATAGGCTTCAGCATAGAGCCAGCAACCGTATAAGCATGACGGGCCAGAGATTCCAATCTCCTGTCCGTCGGGTCCCGGAACACCGGGGTATCCTCAGCAGGGATCGCAGTTGATTTATTCAAAATCGCCACCGCGTGATCCACCTGAGGCGGTACACACCAACGCTCATCAGTAGCCGGTGTAAAGGGATAACGCAGCTTGAATCTACTCGGCACAGCAAAAGGCTTTTTTAAATTGCGCCATTGCTCATCAACCGCGCGCTGAAATTCCGTAGAGCAAGGAAAAACCTGCGATGTTTTGCGTTTTCTCTGCGTCCCATAAGAGGACATCAAAGCAGGAGGTCATGGGTCATCCTGCAAATGCAGTGTTTCCTTGATAGAAGCAACCAACTCATCCATGAGTGCAAGCTCTTCAGACGAGACAGGGGGAGAATTATCAACCCCTTCCACCTCAGCCTCCCCGTCAGACCCCACGAGGTCTAGGGATGAGTGAGACCCTGAGAAGGGCACTCCAGCCATAGCAGCCCCATCGCCCTCTGAATCAGAGGAAATAGACACCCTGGGCCGTTTTGTGGATCGATCAGCCACCAGCATCTGCACCTGAGCAGCCAAGTTTGCCACAATAGTGGCCAGATCAGCCCCCTCGGGGGAAGCAGCAGCCCCTTGGCCCCCCACCAGGGTGGGAGGAAACTTGCAATCCTGAGAATCCATGCCCCAGCAAAAAATTAATAAAGGGTACTGCCCCTTTAAGATCGCGGTGAGCGCTGCCCACCGCACCCACCGAACACACTGACCCCCACAGGGATAATAAACTGGGCAAGGAATACAGGAAAAAAAAGAGATATAAAACCTGGAGAGCTCACACAGGCTGCTGCACCGATCGCTGTGCCAGAGGAAAAGGAAGTGATGCAAGACTGACCGCCCCCATGAAGCCTCTGCAAGGCTACACAAACATGGCCGCTCGGCTAAGGACAAAACCCTGGGCAAAGAGAACATGGCACTGACATGTGGGATCGATCGCCGCTCAAAATGGCGGCATTTGGCGCCAAAAACGTGTGCGGTACCACACAGGACCTTCCACCATAATTATTTTCCCAAGAAAAATGGCGGATCGCCGCAGCGATCGCCGCACAGCATGTCTAAAAATCTTACTGCTTCACATGACACCCAGCAGAGCGGGAGAGCCCCCCCTCACAGCCCACACACAGGCAGCAAGTGCACACAGGAGCTGACAGGGAGCACAGCAGTCACACAGACATGCAGGGTCACACAGTCCCAGACTGACACCCAAAAAAGACAGGTCCCCACATAGAGATACACTTACCAGTCCGGATGGCGTGGGGAGCCTGCTCCAGTGACCAAACCGCAGTACTGAGGACAGGGAGTGTCGCAAGCATGACGCAGTGGAGTTGCGGTGCGAAACCGCAATGGCGTCCAGTGAGGTAGCCACCTCACCGATAGCATCCCTGCAGCGAACAGGGATGGGTCGTTCAATGTGCCAGGGCAAAACCTAAGCTGAACGGTCGATGGCAGGCTGGGAAGCCCCTGGCCCTGAGCCCTGGGATCCAGGGTGGCCAGACTGAGACCCAGCTCCGCACGATTATCTTCATCAGAAGAACTAACTAATGCTGGAAATAAACAGCTAAGGAAAAGAAAGAGAAAAAAACTTCAAATAAAATCAAAAAGAGAGAAAAGTGGCTGAGACTAAGAGCCCCAGCACAGGAACAGCCTGCACTCCTGAGCTAGGCATATGAAACTGAGTTGGTATGCAGGAAGCAAGGAGGTATTGACTGAGGGGACCACCCCCTGGGGGTGGGATATGCTAAAAGCTTTGATATTAATATATTCTGTTGCCTAGCACTCCTACGGAGCAAAGGTCAATAACCCCATTAGTGACGAATATGAAGAGGCGGCGACTGTCGGAGTACGTAAGAGAAATGTAATTTAAACTTGCTCACGGCTGTAATGTATTGTCGGCTCCTGGCAATACAGATATAAAAAATGAAATAAACGGCGTAGGCCACAATTTAAAAAAAAAAAACGGCGTGGGGTCCCCCCCCCAAAATCCATATCAAACTCGTATCTGAGCATGCCCCCACCCCTCCTGAACCATAGCAGGCCACATGCCCTCGACATGGGGGGGGTGGGTCCCTCTTCCCAGCAACCCTGGGCTGTGGTTGTCGGGGTCTGTGGGTGGGGGACTTATCGGAATCTGGAAGCCCCCTTTAACTAGGGGACCACAAGATCCTGCCCCCCTATGTTAATGGGTATAGGGTACATCGTACCCCTACCCATTCACCGGGCAGACGGCTGGTAGCCTCTGAAGAGACAAAGCGTTTTTGAATTTATTTTTCTTTTTAATAAAGGACTTGTCAAAAACTGTGTTCTGTGGTTTTTACTTTTTTACACTTTTTTGGTAAATGGGGCGGGAACTGGGGCCACCTATTTTAAAAGGGGGTTTTCAGATTGCGATAAGCCCCCCACTCGCATACCCCCACAACCACAGCCCAGGGTTCTTGGGAAGAGGACCTTGTCCCCATATGGGGCCAAGGTGCTTTGGGGGGCACCCTTCCCATGTTGAGGGCAAACGGCCTGGTATGGTTCAGGTGGGTGGGGGGGGGGGTCACTCGCTCATCCCCCACCTTTCCTGGCCTGTCTGGCTGCATGCTCAGATAAGAATCTGGTATGGATTTTAGGGGGGCCCCATGCCATTTTTTTTTTAAATTTTGGTATGGAGTTTATCTTAAAATCAGTACCAGACCCAAAGGGCTTGGTATGGATTATGGGGGGGGGGGACCCTACGCCCTTTTTTAAAAAATTATTTTGATGTGGAGTTCCTCTTAAAATCTATACCAGACCCAAAGGGCTTGGTATAGATTTTGGGGGGGAGCCCACACCATTTTTTTTTTTTTTAGATTCTGTCATAGGGTTCCCCTTAACCACTTAAATACAGGGCACTTTTCACCCTCCTCCTGCCCTGACCAATTTTCAGCTTTCAGTGCTCATTGGCATTTATGGGAAATCTTGGTCAGCATGACGTGGCACTGCTCTCCGTATTTAACATTGGCATCTATGGGAAATATTGGTCAGCCTGGCATTGCACTGCTCCCAAACCATAAGTGACAGGGACACAAAACTTGGGGAGCACCGAGAGGGGACTCAGGACTACAACATATTCATACATTTTAAAGTGGAGTATGCCTGTACACTACGCTGACTGCACTAATCTAACTCAACTCACTATCCACTAACTACCTGCCTAATCTCCATTATCACACACTATACATGGCTGCCATGTAAGCAGCAGCCTTATGTAGTGTGGGACGTGGACTTAGGCCCTCAGCCATGATTGGCCAAAGGCACCCTCAGGACATTGTGCTGTGATTGGCCAAAGCATACAGGTCAGGTGCATGCTTTGGCCAATCATCAGCAATCAATGCACTGCAACATCGCAGTGCATTATGGGGCGCTCATTGGCGGGCGAACTTCCCGCCGAACGCCCCGTTTGTTCATGCGTTCTGCGAACACACGAACAGCTAATGTTTGAGTCGAAACACAGAACCCATCCCTAGTGAAAATCTTCTACAACAGTATAGCTATAATGTTGAACGCAAAATGTAATCATATGTAAAGTACCCCCATTAACCCTGTTATGTATTCATTTGAAATAACTTTAACCACTTGCCGCCTGCCGCCGTCATATCACGGCGGAGCGGTGCGACCATTGTTCTGGGCCGCCGTCATATGACGGCGGCCCATTCAGGCAGGGCAGGCGCGCGATCGTATGCGTGCCGCCCTGCACTGTCGGTGGCGGCGTGTCACCGGGACACAGCCCGTCACCGGCAGGGGGGAAACAGCCAATGAGCATCTAATCACACAGTCGATCACAATAGAGGAGCCCAGAAGATGACCGCGTGATCGAGAGCGCGCAGCGCGGTCATGTCGGTGGCTCTGTGTTCCCTAGAAACACAGCTAGTCACCGGCAGTCCATCCATTCACAGCCGATCACAAAATGTAAACACAGAGCAGTAACTTACTGTTACTAGCTCTTCTCCCCTCACACAGTTTCCAGTGTGTGGAGAGCGGAGCCAGAAACAGTGAGTTACTGCTCTGTACACCTGTAAAAGTAAAAGCACAAAAATAAAGGTCCCCACACAGTCCAATTTCCGCCTGCCGAGTCGCGGTAACATCACGCAAACATCGCATGACACCCAAAAAAGGTACAAGAGTTTATTTGGGGCGTCATGCGTTGTTTGCACAATGTTAACGCGATTCAGCAGGCGGAAATCGCGGCAACATCGCACAGCGTTTGGGGTGCTATTGCAAATCATGGGCAACGCACTGGCGCCCCGCGATTTGCAATGATTTCCGGATCGCGGTGATTCTGCCCGCGATTGCTACGCTCACATGTGAACGTAGCCTAAATTTCCCCTGTCACCAGAGACTGCCATCAGTACCGCCGTGCACCATCGCCCGTCACCTGTCACCCATCGGTGACCATCGCCCGTCACCTGTCACCCCATCAGTCATCGTCACCTGTCACCCCATCAGTCATCGTCACCTGTCACCCCATCAGTCATCGTCACCTGTCACCCCATCAATCATCGTCACTTGTCACCCCATCAGTGATCGTCATCTGTCACCCCATCAATCATCGTCACTTGTCACCCCATCAGTGATCGTCATATGTCACCCCATCAGTGATCGTCATCTCTCACCCCATCAATCATTGTCACCTGTCACCCCATCAGTGATCGTCATCTGTCAACCCATCAATCATCGTTGCCTGTCACCCCATCAGTCATCGTCATCTGTCACCCCATCGGTCATCGTCACCTGTCACCCCATCAGTCATTGTCACATGTCACCCCATCAGTCATTGTCACCTGTCAACCCATCAGTCATCGTCATCTGTCAACCCATCAGTGACCGTCACTTGTCACCTATCAGTCACCTGCCACCCATCAGTGATCATCCGCAGTCAACCGTCACCCGTCAAACAGCCCATCACAGCCAGCATGTCAAAAAGGATGTACAGCAGCGAGGAGGCCCTTCAGGTCCTCTCCATGACTGATGAGAGCACCGGGGAGCTCTCATCATTATCCGAATCCATATCCAAATCTGATTCAGAATTAGAAATCGCTAATAGTAGCAGGGCGGAGATGGACTCGGACTATTCCTGTACAGTTTCCTTTATAGAATGTATTTTGGGGTGCAATTTTTGCTATATACATGCAACCACTTACCGACCGCCTAATGACTATATACATCGGTCATTAAAAGCTAAATACTGGGGTT
Source organism: Pelophylax lessonae (assembly GCF_965119305.1). Classification (NCBI taxonomy): domain Eukaryota; kingdom Metazoa; phylum Chordata; class Amphibia; order Anura; family Ranidae; genus Pelophylax; species Pelophylax lessonae. Next base: position 200,756,500 of record NC_138776.1, read on the forward strand.
ATGGCAGCAGATAGCTGTCATAACCCCGGTATTTTTTTAAACGGCGGGCGGTTGGCTTTCAGATAAGGGTGGTCCCAATGGCAGATTCGCCGCGGAATTACCCTTACGGTGCAGGGGAAGAGGTGCCCCCCCCCCCTCCAGCCGCGTCCCAGAGGTTTTCCCAGCTTACCGCACCCGGATCCTCAGAAACAGGAAGTCGAGAGAGGGCAAGATGGCCCTCACTCGACTCTATGGTCTTGGAGGACCGGAGCTACGTCAAAAGTCGTTGCCTAGCAACCGGTTTAAAGGCCCTTTTTTTTTTCAACAATTTTTTTTTTTCTTTTTTAGTGTAGTTGTGAGGTCTTTTTGACCCCAGATCTCACAATAAAGAGGACCTGTCATGCCTATTTCTATTACAAGGGATGTTTACATTCCTTGTAATAGGAATAAAAATGATCAAAACATTTTTTTCTTTAAAACTGTGTAAAAATAAAAAAATAATAAATAAAATAAATAGGAAAAAAAAATGAAAGCGCCCTGTCCCGTTAGCTCGCCCGCAGAAGCGAATGCATACCCAAGTCCCGCCCACATATGTAAACGGTGTTCAAACCACACATGTGAGGTATCGCCGCGATCATTAGAGCGAGAGCAATAGTTTGAGCCCTAGACCTCCTCTGTAACTCTTAGCTAGTAACCTGTAGAAATTTTTAAAATGTTGCCTATGGGGATTTTTAAGTACCAATGTTTGGCGCCATTCGGTGAGCGTGCGCAATTTTGAAGCATGACATGTTGGGTATCTAATTACTCGGCATAACATTATCTTTCACATTATGGTAAACAATTGGGCTAAATTTACTGTTTTCTTATATTTTAATTAAAAAAAGTGAATATTTCTCAAAAAAATTGCATTTGGAAGACTATGATGTCAGACCAAATATGGTGTGATAAAAAATATTGCAACAATCTCCATTTTATTCACTAGTGTCTCTGCTAAAAAAAAAATATATAACGTTTGGGGGTTTTAAGTAGTTTTCTAGCAAAAAAAATGATTTTAGCTTTTAAACACCAAGTGTAAAAAATAGGCCCAGTCTTAAAAGTGAATAAATGGACAACTTTGTGTAAAGTGCTACTTGGATGTTAGGCCTCTGTATGTGGTTAGGCTGTGTAAAAGTGTTACACATGTGGTATCGCCATACTCAGGAGAAATAGCAGAATGTATTTTGGGGTGCAATTTTTGATATGTACATGCTATGTGTTGGAAATATTTAATAAATGGACAACTTTGTGTAAAAAAAAAAAATGCATTTTCATTTTCTTTCCACAGTTTCCAAAAACTTGTGGAAAAAAATGACACGTTCAAAAGACTCATTATGCCTCAAAAATTATACGTTGGGGTGTTTGCTTTCCAAAATGGGGTCATTTTATGGGGGTTTCCATTGTCCTGGTGCTCCAGGGCCTTCAAAAGTGCGATAGATTGTCAGGAAATTATATGTGTAATTTATGCTCCTAGAATGCCGGACGTTGCTACTTGGATGTTAGACCTCTGTATGTGGCCAGGCTGTGAAAAAGTCTCACACATGTGGTATCGCCATACTCAGGAGGAGTAGTAGAATGTGTTTTGGGGTGTAGTTCCAAGTATACATATGCTGTGTGAGAGAAATAACCTGTTAATACGTCAATTTGTAAAAATAAAAATCTTAATTTTGCAAAGAATTGTGGGAAAAAATTACAACTTCAAAAAACTCACCATGCCCCTTATTAAATACCTTGGAATGTCTACTTTCCAAAAAGGGGTCTTTTGGGGGTATTTGTACTTTCCTGACTTTTTAGTGTCTCAAGAAATGAGATAGGCCTTCAGTACATCAGGTGTGATCAAGTGTGATCAATTTTCAATGAATAGCACCATAGTTTGTGGACTCTATAACTTTCACAAAGACCAAATAATATATACTTATTTGGGTTATTTTTACCAAAGATAAGTAGCAGTATAAATTTTGGCCAAAATTTGTGAAGAAAAATTACTAATTTGCAAAATTTTATGACAGAAACAAAGAAAAATTCATTTTTTCACAATATTTTCAGCCTTTTTTTATTTATAGCACAAAAAATAAAAAACCCAGTAGTGATTAAATACCATCAAAAGAAAGCTCTATTTGTGTGAAATTTTTTATGGGTACAGTGTTGCATGACTGAGTAATTGTCATTCAAAGTGTGAGAGCGCTGAAAGCTGAAAATCGGTCTGGGCAGGAAGGGGGTGAAAGTGCACTGTAGGCAAGGGGTTAAACATGTAAAAAAAAATCACAATACACGCCCAAAAGGGGCAACTATTAAAATACATGTCACACATGAGTGATATTATAGAAAATATCACTATGAACACTTATACATTTGTAGCAATTGACAAAGATATTATCCTAATTGCTGGTCACTAGCTGGTTGACCAGCAATTATAGGTGTATAGGTGTTCATGGTGATATTTCCTATATAAATCAAGTCTGACATGAATTTTAATAGTTGCCCCTTTTGGGTGTGTATTGTGATTTTTGACATGTTTAAATAAAGACAATTCTTTATACATTGTCTGTCTCCTGTTAGTGCCAATAAAGTCCATCATAGCAGGATTATGTCTTGTTAATTTTGTTAGTATACACTCTACTAGGATGCGGCATTGGTAAAGGTCTCCCTTTTTTTACTTTTTTAAGGTGAAAGCAAGTTCTCGCTAAAGGTGCTTAAAATACTGAATGAACCCTCTCCACACTGCTATACACCCTTCTAGAAAACTTTACATAAAAACAGGGATTTTTAGTTCACATGAATTGTAATGCATTGCAATACATGTTTAAGCTGGCCAACTGCGTCAAAGTAATCCCTCTCTGGCCAGACCTACACTACACTATACTACTCTACACTACACTACTTTACAATAAGCTAATCCCCTCCACCCTGCCATAATCCCTCTCTCTGTGCGGCCCCGACGGGCTTGCAACTCTCTCTCTGTCTCTTCGGCCTCACCAGGCTCACGGCTCTCTCTCTCACTGTCTCTTTGGCCTCACAGGGCCCACGGCTCTCTCTCTCTGTCTCTTTGGCCTCACCGGGCTCACAGCTCTCTCTCTCTCTCTCTCTCTCTGTCTCTTTTGCCTCGCCAGGCTCACAGCTCTCTCTTTCTGTCTGCAGCCCAGCCGGGCTTACAGCTCTCTCTCTCTGTCTCTTTGGCCTCACCAGGCTCACGGCTCTCTCTCTCTCTGTCTCTGGCCTCACCGGGCTCACGGCTCTCTCTCTGTCTCTTTTGCCTCGCCAGGCTCACAGCTCTCTCTTTCTGTCTGCAGCCCAGCCGGGCTTACAGCTCTCTTTCTCTGTCTCTTTGGCCTCACCAGGCTCACGGCTCTCTCTCTCTCTGTCCTCACCGGGCTCACGGCTCTCTCTCTGTCTCTTTTGCCTCGCCAGGCTCACAGCTCTCTCTTTCTGTCTGCAGCCCAGCCGGGCTTACAGCTCTCTTTCTCTGTCTCTTTGGCCTCACCAGGCTCACGGCTCTCTCTCTCTCTGTCTCTGGCCTCACCGGGCTCACGGCTCTCTCTCCATCTCTTTGGCCTCTCCGGGCTCACGGCTCTCTCTCTCACTGTCTCTTTGGCCTCACCGGGCTCACAGCTCTCTCTTTCTGTCTGCAGCCCAGCCGGGCTTACAGCTCTCTCTCTCTGTCTCTTTGGCCTCACCAGGCTCACGGCTCTCTCTCTCTCTGTCTCTGGCCTCACCGGGCCCACGGCTCTCTCTCTGTCTCTGGCCTCACCGGGCTCACGGCTCTCTCTCTGTCTCTTTGGCCTCACCGGGCTCACATCTCTCTCTCCGTCTCTTTGGCCTCACCGGGCTCACGGCTCTCTCTCTGTCTCTTTGGCCTCGCCAGGCTCATGGCTCTCTCTCTGTCTCTTTTGCCTCGCCAGGCTCACAGCTCTCTCTTTCTGTCTGCAGCCCCGCTGGGCTTACAGCTCTCTCTCTCTCTCTGTGGCCGTAGCAGGCTCACAGTTCTCTCTCATCGGCCCTGATATTTGCAGGAATGTAGATATTTATTGTAAGCTTCAGTATACCTGTCGGGATTCGAACTCGTGACCAGCCACATCCCATGCAGTAGCCCTGCTTACAAGGCTACTGTCCTCTCTACGCATTCCTCCCTGAAGCCTATTATTCAACCCTAGTCTTGCCAAGCCTTGCTCATCACCCTTGTTTCCCCACAGCTGGTACTTCCCATATAAGTCCAGCCCCTTTCACTCCAGCTTGCTGATTATTGAGCTCCTGAGCCTTGATCAAGTTCTCCTCACCTGCTGCTCTTGCCTATTACCACATATCCACTGCTGACCAGGAATTGACTACCGACTACTCTTCTGCTTTGTCCCTACCTACTGAACTGCTACCTCCGTTGCCGATCCCTATTGTCTGACCACGCTTACTGCTGCCCACCCCAACCTTTGGCCCATCTGACTTCTCTCTGGTTATCCCTTGTCTGCTCCTCCGCCTCCGGACCGAACCTGCACTCTGCCTGGCTGGGTGATCCTGGGGACCGCGAGCTGGTGTTAGCTTGCAGCGCAGTCTATCCCCACCATCAGGGGCTCTAGTGAAAACCAGCTAGCACTTAGTTTCCGCACTTCAGGTGAACCTGTGTCCTCATCAAAGTACTAGGAATAAATCCTGCGAGCGACCCTGAGGCTCTAAATCAGACGCTCCACTTCTCATAATAGTGTGCTTATTTGAAATAAATATATAGTGTTGCGCAAATAAAAAATTATTAAATTAATTAAAACAAAGAGAAAAGGAAGAATCACCGCAAGATGTCCCTACTGGATGAACCATAAATATAAGATTAAAACTAATAGAAAGATAAATACTTCTTAAAATCTTCTATAATCATAAAAATGTAAATGATGTGCAGCCGTAAAAAATCAAGTGCTTATTTGTGAAATAAAAGTTGATGATAAAAATACTTTTAAAAAGATATTGTTATTTACTTGCTATTTCACTGGCACATTTATTGTTATTCATTTGCTATTTTCACTGGCACATTATCAACTTTATTTTATATACCTGTTGTACAGCCTGCTTGGTTGTAGGGGTTCACACTTCAGAGGGCACTTACCCGATTTTCATTTATCACTTCATCTATTATCTGAATAAGATTTTTCACTTTCACATACCCATTGTGCAACCTTTTGGTTGTAGGGGTTCACTCTTCAGAGGGCACTCACTTGAGTTTTTCACATCACTTCATCTATTATCTCATTAAGACGTTTTCTTTTTTATCTTAATTGTTTATCTATAGGAGCACTTTTGTATATCATTTTAAAAGTATTTTTATCATCAACTTTTATTTCACAAATAAGCACTTGATTATTTACGGCTGCACATCATTTCCATTTTTAGGATCATAGAAGATTTTAAAAAGTATGTATCTTTCTATTAGTTTTACTCTTATATTTATGGTTCATCCAGTAGGGACATCTTGCGCTGATTCTTCCTTTTCTCTTTGACTTACTTTGTATGTGGTGACACTAAGGAATTAGCTGCGGAGTCCGGGTGCTCCATTTTGCTATCAGCCCCCTCCTTATCCCCGCTCTTTTTTCTAGTGGTAGCGCATAGGTTTATTCTCCTATATATTTGTGTATTAAATTAATTAATTTTGTGCTTAAATAATTAAAAATCCAAAATATTCATATGTGACATATGTGTCCATATTTGGACTTTATTTATTGGCTTTTTTGCACTTTGCACACTGGACTTTTATATCTATATATTTTCTCTTTTCTATGAATATTATATTATATATTATATTTTACTACTTTATTAGCACTATTGGCACTTTAACCACTTGCCGACCTGCCGCAAGTAGATATACTGCGGCGGTCAGCCCCGGCCAGGCAAAGTGACGTATATATACGTCACTAGCCTGTGACCGGCTTGTGAGCCAATAGTGGGCGAGCGCGCACCCACTGAGGTGCGCGCCCACCCCGGCTTGTTCACTGAGGAGTCCGTGCGTGTGACCGGCGGACCCGATGTCTGCCGGTCACACTGCAATGGTCGGTAGAGAGGGAGAAAGGCAGGCGGCTTATGTAAACAAGCCGTCTGTCATTCTCCCCTGTGTAAAAATGGAGATCAGACAGTTCTACTATGTAGGACCGTTGATCTCTGTTTTTACAGTAGTAGCCATGTCCCATCACAGTTAGAAGCACGCCCCTAGGACACACTTAACCCCTCCCCCTCCAATACAGTTAACCCCTTCCCTGCCAGTGTCATTTTTACAGTAACAGTGCATATGTATAGCACTGATTACTGCAGTAATGTCACTGGTAACCCCAAAAGTGTCAAAAATGTCAGTCAAGGGTCCGATCTGTCCGCCGCAATGTCACAGTCCCGCAAAAAAAAATCGCAGATCGCCGCCATTTCTCGTTAAAAAAAAACCCACCAAAAATGACAAAAATCTTTCCCTTTGTTAGTAAACGCGATAACTTTTGCGCAAACCAATCAAAATACGCTTTTTGCGATTTTTTTTACCAAACATATGTAGCATAAAACAAATTGGCCGAAAATGTTAAAAAATTTTGATTTTTACATCTTTTTTTGGGAATTTCATATAAAAAAAATGTGAAAAATATTGTTATTTTTGCAAAATTTACGCTCTTTTTTTGTTTATAGCGCATGATCAAAAAATCGCACAGGTGATTAAATACCACCAAAAGAAAGCTCAGTTTGTCCGTTAAAGTCACGCAGCAAAAAATCGCAAAAAAAAACCCTGGTCAGGAAGGGGGTAAAATCTTCCGGGGCTTAAGTGGTTAATATTATGTCACATATGAATATTTTGGATTTTTATTTATTTAAGCACAAAATTAATTAATTTAATAATGTTTTATTTGCGCAACACTATATATTTATCTCATCAAAGTACTACCTGGTGTCCATCCGGTATCCAGTACAGCTACCACCGTAGCCAACCCGGATTGTCTGACCACGCCTCTGCCAGATTTCTGCACCTACTACCAGCCTGCGGTCCTTGCAACTGGGCTCCACTCCTACCTCCGGCCAGCAGTCCTCTGACTCAGGTGAGCCTGTAGGATTGTTACAATACCACACCACAGACCTGTAAAGGAAGGGAAGTAGGCGGTCCTGTCTTCCTGTTTATTAATAACTCACCAGATGTCCTCTGATTTCAGGGATCTAAATAAACAGAAAAGATGTTAGAGATAGAAGACAACATTTGGATTTCGAGTGTCAAAGTAAAAAATAAAACCTGGATTTCCAAATTCATCATATTCAAAGTGAAAAAGAAAGTTGTCGATGTCTTCTCCATGGGGCATGTCCAAGAAATCGACCCTCCGGTACACCCTTCTGGGTCCATCCTGTGAAGGAACAACATCAATCACTGCTCTGCAAAGGGGACATGAATTGCGTTGCTCCCTCCATGTTCCAATGCAGCTTGAATGAAATACATGGGAGCAGGGTAGGGTTGTAGTGTCCTCTCCTGCTTCCATTTCACTCAAGCAGATTGCACATGTGGGCAGCTCCTGATACTCCCTGGCCGGTGGTCTGGCTGGTGCTGGCTGGTCCTCAGCAATGATGCGCTCCCTTGGAGATCGACTCCTGTTGGACCTGGCGTTCTCCCGTTGCTGTCGTAGAGCAGTTCTTGACCGTGTGCGATGGGCAATTGGTGAATCCATGCCTGTAATAATAATGGATAGATTTTAGTATTTCTGTCATATAACCTTTTCTATTAGAATTTTAAACCTTAAATGACTTGTGCAAGTGTCTCATTTTTAACAGATTTCAAGTGTGATAGGTGGCTGTCTCATAGGTAAACCTGAAAATAGGAGATAATTTAACTACTTCAGCCACCGTGATGTACCCGTACGTAGCCAGATTGAAGTGGTTATACCGGGATAGGACCTGCAGCTAACGGCAACATTCCAGTATCTATTTTTTTAACCAGCAATGCTCTTTAATGTAAAAGTGATCCTAGTGGCTAATTTAGTGATAGCTAATTAGCCGCTGGATCGCGTTTACTGGCAGCGGAAGGGGCAATGTGGATTCTCCTGTTCCACTGAGGAGTCCGGGACTGAATCCAGCAGTTCCGCCAGCTAACCATAGGGATGATTGAAGATTGGAACTTCCCAAGATCTCTATAAAGAGGACCTGGCACTGCTCCAGCTATCACAAGGGATATTGTTCATCCCTTCTGAGTAGCCATAAAAGTAAACAAAAAAAATTGTAAAAAAAATTATTAAAATAAAAAAAATGGATATCCCCCCTGTCCCCCCATGGTCATGCGCAAAGGCAAATGCATACGTAGGTCACACACACACATATATCAATGGCGTTCCCACCGCACATGACACATGAGTTATTGCCTCAAACGTTGTGGCAAGAATATTATATGCAATGATTATAGCGCTAAGTGTCCTGTGTAACACTAAACTGGTAAACTGTAAAGGCTTTTAAAGCCTCGTCTATGGATAATTTATTGTGTCATTCCATTTGTTTGCTCAATTTTAAAGCTTGACATGTTAGGTGTCTATTTACGTGGCTTAACATCATATATATTTGACCAAAGAATTAGGTATTCTACTGTGTTTTTGTGCATTAAAACATATTATTGCCCTCCAAATACATTAGCAAATGAAAAACAGCTGCGCAAATACCGTGTGATATAAAAAAAAATGCAACACCCACAATTTAATCCTCTCATGCCCCTGCTTTAAAAAAAATGTTTTGGGGTTCTAAGTAATTTTCTAGCAAAAAATGCTGATTTTATATATTTGCACCTGCGGCTTTATAAATTACTACATAGTTATGACTACATAGATGGCAGAATTGATACTCGTGCCATTCAAGATATTGGCAGAGGCTCTTTATATACTTGATTATGTTTCTATATTGTATTTTTTAGAGCAATTAAAGTATTGTGTTTACGCCTATGTGCCCGCCTTTACGGGTGATTACATTAACTTGGTACACACCCTCTATTTGTCTTGTAGCACCCTACAGGTAGGTGCTAGGTAAGTATATAGTGGGCCTTGTCTGCCTAACAGCAGGGCTGTGATTTGTTAGGTAGGGTGTCAGGGCTTTCAGATGTGCCTGCTGAAGGGGAAGTATCCCCACTGGCTTCTGTGAGAGGCTTCTCATAGGGCAGTGTGGGAAGCCCAATCAGGGGACAAATCCCAGCTTGTAACTACCCCAGAAGGCAGATTAGGCTGCAAATGATTCTCTGAGTGGGTATAAGTTTGGGGGAAGTGCATGACAGGGTGTCTTTGGCGGGAGCAGAGTCCCAGGAAGGAGAGTGCGGCTGTCTCTCCTCCTGTCTGAGGAAGGAGGATGTCGCGGGTTGTCGCCCGAGTATCCAGAGAGTGCTGAGTTGAGCTGAGGGGATCCGGTGTGCCGAGAACCTACGGAGAGAGAGAGAGGGGGGTCCAGTCCCAGGAAAGCCTACACAGGTTGTGAGTACTGCGGATTGCCCCTGGGGGTCTGCCTAGAGTCAGAGGGGACCACTCCAGGAGAGGTTCTGGGATCCAGTGTCAGCTAGCTGTAAAGGGGGTACCTAGGTAGAGGACCCTGAAGTTGCAAAGGGGGTACATAGTCAGTGGACCCTGAAGAGTTCAAGGTCAAAGGGGGCACCTGCAGTCTGGGCCCTGAATTGTACAGTGCGTGCCAGTTACAGTGACAGTTATACAGAGTTCTACAATATACTACCTCAAGCTGTGCCAGGCGGGGGAAAGTATTCAGTGACTTTTACTGCACAACAGTGTCAGGAGTTCTATGGTTCTCAGTCTTGGATCTACTGGACTATAAGTCAGGGATTCAACACTTCTTCTGCTATACAGAGTGTTCTCAGAGTCAGTGAGTGTTGGCTGGCGCCGGCTGGCGTCAAGGAAGCGCCAACGGGCATTTTCAGGATCAAAGTCCCAATTGTAATTAGTTTGAGCCTAAAGAAGTATGCCACTCATTCCCTTCTCCCATCCCCTTTAATTTATAATAAAAACCCAAAAACAAAGAGGCTGGAGTTGTCGCTGCTTCAGTTGTCACACCCAGGGACTCAGCTCACATGGGCTGGAGAGGATTCCGGTACTAATGGCAGACCCACATCAGGCCACAGGCCTGGAAACCAAGTTGCTACGGTCTAAAGAGTGCTTATGTCCTTTTTCTTTTTTTACTAAATGCACCAGCATTCTCTTTGTATCTCCTGTAATGTACCTGTGGTGAAAAGTGCATTCTTTGTGATATGCAGTTTCTCTATTGGTTGTTTTTTTTTCTTGTGTAAAATTTAGCGGCCTCTCGGCCCCTGGGCCTTAGCGCAGAGAGGCCGCATATTTGCGTGAATTGCAGTCATTAGCGCTTTGTAGACAACGGATTTTTGGATGACATGACAGCCAACTACGGTGGTCATGTGATCTTAAGCTATGCCCCCCCTCTGGGCATCTTAACCTCTTCATTCCTAAGCCTTTTTCTGACACTTGTTGCTTACAAGTTAAAGCCAATATCTTTTGCTAGAAAATTACCTAGAACCCCCAAACATTTTATATATATTTCTCTATCATCCATTGACAGACGCAGCTCCATATAATTCTTGACCATTGGGTTATGCTATAATACATCATACTGTATATTTTCTTGAAAACTACACTCAAACTAATTTTAGTGCACAAAATTAGACCCAGTTTTTCTGGTAAAATATAAAAGATGACGCTGTGTCCGGTAATACGTCACCAACACCAAGACTGAAAATTGCGCACTCCTGTGAAATGGCAACAACTACGGTACCTGAGATTGTCCATTGGCAACACTTTAAAAGCCTTTATAGGTTATCCGTGGGCTCTGGCACTAGAATGTTTTCTCTCACTATGAGGTTCATAGCGATACCTTACATGTGTGATGCAATCATTCTTTACATATGCATGCCAGACCTAAGCACACAATTGCATTTGGCATGATCATGGGGGCAGGCGGGAGTCATTTAAATTGTTCATTTTGAATAATATTTTTTTTTATTTGCATTTTTTTTGTTACACTCTTTTAACCACTTCCTTACCGCTGGGCGTCATATGACATCCAGGGGTTTAGGTGGGGATATCTGAATGATGGGTGCAGATGCAGGCATCATTCAGATAATATTTTTTTCAGCCTGCGATTCCCTTCACCATGAGAACAATCATAGTGGCTGTTCAGCCGTTTCATTGTTCTTATAGGTGGCGGGAGAGGACATCTCCCCCTCCCGCCGCCCTCCGGTGCTTCTATTGACTCTCCCGTGCGATCGGCATGCTGGGGAAGGAATCGGCCACCGGCGGAAGTACACCATATAGACTGCTGAGGACCAGATGGTCCCCTGCAGTCTGTTTGACTCTTGAAGGTCAGGGCATGAGGTGATGACGTCATGCCTGGCCTGGCAGTTGTTAATACCACTGTGAGCTCGGCTGGATAGCCAAGATCGTTTTTTTTTTATTTATTTTTTTTTTTATTTCAGGCTTTCCAGCCTGTAGGAGAGATCTGAGGTCTTATTGACGCCAGATCTCTCCATAAAGAGGACCTGTCATGCACTATTCCTATTACAAGGGATGTTTACAGTCCTTGTAATAGGAATAAAAGTGATAAAAAAAATAAAATATAAAAAATAAAATAAAAAAATTAAAGTGCCCTTATCCCCGCCTGCTTACATGCAGAAGAGAACGTATGCGTTCGTCATGGCCACATATGTAATATGTAAATGGCGTTCAATCCATACATGTGAGGTATCGCCGCAAACGTTAGAGTGAGAGCAACAATTCTAGCACAAGACCTCCCCTGTAACTCTAAACTGGTAACCTGTAAACTTTTTTAAAGCATTGCCTATAGAGATTTTTAGGTACCAAGGTTTGGCGTCATTCCACGAGTGTGCGCAATTTTAACCATTGTACATATATGGCCGGGTGGGAGTCTCGTCCTTCTGATCGGACGTTCCGGAACGTCCTTTTGAAGGAGAGAGATCGCGCCGCCGTGGGCACACGCAGCGGCGCGATCTCGATGTGCCTGTGTCCCTAGGACACAGAGCAACAAGACTCGGCAGGAGGGCCCTGTGATTGGCCCTCCTGATCACATGACGGCTGTTTCCAATCACAGCCGTCATGTAATGTCAATACAGCCGTTGTAACGGCTTCGATCTCTTCTCCTCCTGACAGATCCTGTCAGTGAGGAGAAGAGGAGAGGATCGATTCTGCAGCCGGGGTGATCAGTGAGTATTTCTAATTACTCACTGATCACAGGGGGGGTCTGTGCTGGTAATCAGATGATTGATTACCAGTGCAGCCCTGGGGGGAGGGGGTGCCACTAGAGCCACCAGGGATGCCCACCCATGACCACCAGGGATGCCCACCATGGCCACCAGGGATGGCAAACAGGGCTCAGAGAGCCTGCCAGTGGTGCCCCCCTATCAGTGCTGCCCACCAATGCCATCTATCAGTGCTGCCCACCAGTGCCCGTTATTGCCATCTATCAGTGCTGCCCACCAGTGCCCATTATTGCCCACCAGTGCTGCCTATCAGTGCCCATCAGTGCCCCCCATCAGTGCCGATCAGTGCCACCCATCAGTGCCGCCTATCAGTGCCCATCAGTGCCGCCGATCAGTCCCCATCAGTGCTGCCTATCAGTGCTATCTATCAGTGCCACATATCAGTGCCCATCAGTGCTGCATATCAGTGCTACCTATCAGTGCCCATCAGTGCTGCATATCAGTGCCATCCCATCAGTGCCACCCCATCAGTGTCTCCTCATCAGTGCCTGTCAGTGCGGCGTCATCAGTGCTCATCAGTGCAGGAAAAAACGTATCTATTTACAAAATTTTATAACCTAAACAAAAAAACTTTTTTTTTTTTCAAACTTTTGGGTCTTTTTTTATTTGTGCACCAAAAAAGAAAAAACCTGGCGGTGATCAAATACCACCAAAAGAAAGCTCTATTTGTGGGGAAAAAATGACATAAATTTGGTTTAGGTACAGTGTTGCATGACCGAGCAATTGTCATTCAAAATGCAACAGCGCTAAAAGCTGAAAATTGGTCTGGGAAGGAAGGGGGTTTAAGTGCCCAGTATTGAGGTGGTTAAAGCCTGACATGTTAGGTATTTATTTACTCGACATAACATAATCTTTCACATTATACAACAAAATTGGGCTAACTGTAGTGTTTTTTTTTTTTTTTATTTATGAAAGTTTTTTTTTCCCATAAAAGCGCATCTGAAAAATTTCTGCGCGAATACCGTGTGACATAAAAAAGTTGCAATGACCACCATTTTATTCCCTAGGGTCTCTGCTAAAAAAAATATATATATAAAGTTTGCGGGTTACGAGTAATTTTCTAGCAAAAAAATGATGAATTTTACATGTAGGAGCGGAGTGCCAGAAATGGCCTGGTATGGAAGTGGTTAAAATATATTTTTTCATTGAACTTTATTGCTATTACAAGGGGTGGACAAGACCCCCTGTGATAGCTTTGGCCGGTGACAGGCACTCCTCGTGGAGAAATCAAGGGTCTGTTAGATCGTCGATCCCTCCTCTGCCCTACAAGACAGCTGATCAGACAGAGGTCTGATTTTTTTTTTTTAATACACATTTTTTTTTTTTGTTTGCTAAAATATAATAGATAATGTTGCATCAGGTAAATAGATACCAAACTTGTCATGTGCATGCTTGTGAAATGGTGACAAACTGCGCTACCTACAATTGTCCATAGGCAATGCTTTAAAAGCCTTTAAGTGCCGGTTCACATTTCTGCGATGTGGGAACGCTGCGAATATACAGCGTGATCCCGCATCGCATCCGCACCCCTGGCAGTTCACACTGCCATATGCGACACGCTGGGGGTGTCAATTAACCGTTAACAACACCCCCAGATCAGATTGCATATCGCAGTGCGATCTGAAAGTTCGCACAGAATCGGATCGCACTAGTGTGAACCACCATGCGATCCGATTCTGCTGCAGACCAAAAAAAGGGTCCTGTGCGGGTTAGGTGCGATTGCGGTGCAAATTCAGCCATACAAACTGTACCGCACAGAGATCGCATGTAATTTTAGGAGCAGTGCGCTCCGAATTACATGTGATCTCTGTGATCACACAAATGTGAACCGGTGTAACATGAGAATTACCTACCCCGTGAGAAAAACCTACCCCTCGTCACTTCCGGCCAGGAACAGCTGAGCAGCGCAGCAGTGCGCATGCTCACAGCCCCGGATACCTAATGGAAGAGCTGAGGATCAGACTAGTGCGCATGCGCACTAGTCTGAAACGATCTCGGTGTCCGTTAAAAAAACCTACCGACGCGGCGATGACATAAAATAGCTGTGCTGCACTATGAGTCATCTCCGCTCCTGTCCCGGTCACTTCCCTGATCTTGGCTAGTAAATATAAAAGCGGCTGGCGGCTCCGTGATTTATCTTTTCATACAGCCGCCGCCGCTTTTATATTTAGTAGCCGCGAGCAGGGAAGTGACCGGGACAGGAGCGGAGATGACTCATAGTGCAGCACAGCTGTTTTAATGTAACTGCTCGCGTTACACAGACTGCCGTGAACCAGAAGTGACGGGGGTAGGTTTTTCTCACGGGTAGGTAATTCTCACGGAACACCGGCACTTAAAAAAAAAAAAAAACAATATTTTTCATTTTCTTCTATATAACATTTCCAAAAAAAGAATAAAATATCAATTGTTTTCATCATTTTAGCATCAATTTGTATTCTGTTACATATTCTTGGTAAAAAAAAAAATCCCAATAAGTGCATTTTGATTGCTTTGCGCAAAAGTTATTGCGTCTACAAACTAGGGGAAAGATTTATGTCATTTTTTTTTTCTACTAGCAATGGCGGTGATCTGCGATTTTTAGCGGGACTGCGACATTGCGGTGGACAGATTGGACCCCTAACTGACATTTTTGACACTTTTGAGGGGACCAGTGACATTACTACAGTAATCAGGGCTAAAAATATGCACTGTTACTTTAATAATGACACGAGCAGGGAAGGGGTTAACCCAGGGGTAATCAAAGGGTTAAGTGTGAGCCTAGGGGAGTGTTTTCTAACTGTATGGGGGATGGGCTTGTTAAATGAACTCAGAGACATTTGATCCTATATGGGAGAATCACAGGCACTCTGTGAAAATTTCAGAGAGAAGAACGGTCTACTGTCTTTACAACAGCTGACTGGTGTTCTCTATCAGCGGGGAGCCATCACGGGTGCACAGCGGCAATCACGGCCACCGGCCCTGTGGATCGGCATCCCTGCTGCCTAGTGGGGGTGGGTGCGTGCCAGCGGCGGCATGGGCTCTCCCCCCAGGAGTGCTCCCGCAAACCGCTGTACAGGTACGGCGATTGGCGCAGCTGAGCCAGCCTGCCGCAGTATATATGCGATGGGCGGTGGGCAAGTGGTTAAGCTTTGGGCAGGGCAAACCTAAATCCTAATGAAAATGTCATTTAAACAAGCTGCTAGCAAGCTTCAGCAAGCAACCACCATTTTCCTACACAGCAATAAGTGCTGAAGCTCCCCCAATTCTACTAGAAGCATGTTTAACCTCTCTGGCGGTCTAATTATGTACAGATTACTGTGCTAAAAGCGCTACATTGTTTTGCATGCAAATCTGTTCTTTTATATTTTAAAACTCACCTTCCCCTGCCATCCCCTGCTGTCCTCCCCTGCCGTCCTCCCCCCGCTGTCCTCCCGCTGTGTGCTCGGCCGATGCTGACACCTGTCTTTCGGTTCCCTTCCCTGCGAGCGTTGCGACGCAGGGGGGTGGAACCGGCGGCAAATTCAAAAATTTAAATACACCAAATGAAATGATACAAAGTTGTGATCCTAACGGATTACACTGTATCATGCCATTTCACCACAGGATTTCACCTGGTGACTTTTCATTTTTCATTTATCATTTATCATTTCAGAGAGAAGAACGGTCTGCTGTGTTTACAACAGCTGACCAGTGTTCTCTCTCAGCGGGGAGCGATCGCGGGTGCACAGCAGCAATCGCAGCCGCCGGCCTCGTGGATTGGCATCCCTGCTGCGTAGTGGGGGGCGATGCAAGGAAGCGGGGACACGCGCTCTTCCCCCAGGAGTTCTCCCACAAACTGCTGTACAGGTACGGCGATTCGCGCAGCTGAGCCTGCCTGCCGCAGTATATATGCGGCGGGCGGTCGGCAAGTGGTTAAGCAAGCTGTGGGCAGGGAAAACCTAAATCCTAATGAAAGTGTAATTTAAACAAGCTGCATGACCCAGAACCCTAGGCACTTTTTAGGGGCATTTATTGGGTTTTAGGGCTTCAAAATGGTGTCTTTTGATTCCATATATATATCTACATTACGGTCACCTTGGCATAGCAGAGTCAATTTACCCTAAACTACATTACGGTCACCTTGGCATGGAAGAGTTTGGTCACCCTGGCATAGTAGAGTCAGTTCACTCTAAATTACATTACGGTCACCCTGAGTTCGGTCACCCTGGTATGGCAGCAGGCTAAGTCAGCTAAACTTCATTAGGGTCACCTTGGTATGGCAGGGTCTGGTCACTACGGTCACCCTAACACTTTTACTGTCCGTACAGAAACGAAATTATTAAATCTAACTATAATGTTATACAGAACACTAACTACACTGCATATCCCTTTCCTCACACTAAAAGAACAGCAGGAGTAACACTAATGCTTGCACTCTATTCCACAGCCCCTGTATTACTGTGCTAGAGATTTGGCGGGGCTAGGTTATATACTGGGGGGCGTATTCACTAATGATTGGCCTCTGGACCCCCTAGTCACTCCAATCAGCTTTTCCTAATGTTTCTGGGCCAATCACAGGCTTTTTAAGCCCATTTCCTGACCCAGACATTTTGGGCCATTCTGGTCGCCGAATTCCGAACTTTTCCGGCAAAAAGTTTGAAATTCGGCCGAATTTCGAACAGCCAATGTTCGGGTCGAACTGATGGTCGACTCAAACCCTTCGATCATCCCTACTGGCAACAGTGGACCATACCTGCACAAAGTGTGTGGGCACCACCACTTGTAGTCTCTACCAGGGGAGCATGTGACACTGATATTGCAGTATACAGGGATGTTATCACCCTATAACAGGTCCAAATAAGCGCCTTCATGGCAGGATCAATGGGAGTTATGTTAATGAAAGTTGCAGAATAAAATAAATGAAAACAAAATAAAAGCAATTTTTAAAACTACTGGAACGTGAAGGCTCTGAGGAAGAGGCTAAGCCTCGAAACGCGTAAGCCTTTCCAGCTTCAGGGGTTTGGCCTTTGATCTTGATGCGGATGACAACGTATCTATTTGATGTGCTTTTACCAAGAACTCATTTGTGAGTATTTTTATACCTTTTATTTGAACAAATCTTTGTAGAGGATAATGCACTAGGCCAGTGCGCCCTTGTGTTTGTTTTTCGTTTTTAAAGCTTTGGTATTGTAAGAGGGCCACTTTGAGAGAAATAGGACACATTTTTGGGATTTATATGGATTTTGTGTCTTAGTACTTAGTGTTTAAATGAGAGTGCCCTTCCTTACTTAACTATTTATATGGCTGGATACCTGTCACAGGGTTCTTGCAAGCGTCACTCATCTCCATGTGCCTCTAGAGAGAGGAGGCGCCGCGTCATCACTCACAGCGTAATACAGCGGTCCGCACTGCAGGCGACTGCTGTAATCTGTAATCCCGCAAGGGTGACCGAAAGCGTGTATTGTCTTCATGCATGTAAGTGCAATTTTACTCTTCAATAAATGGTATCTATGATAATGCACTATTGGCGGTCCCTCTTCTTTCCCCATTTTTATTGAGGACAAGAGCAGCGATTACCCATCAGGGATCCATCCATTGTCACATTCTAGTAAGGAGAGGAGTGTTCGTTTGATTACAGCCCTACACATATTTAAATCTGGTAAGAGGCTTACCTCCTCCCACCTCACCCGGGAGGCATTAGTGGATATCCCTTTTGCTTGCTTTTGGTGTGTGTTCTCTGGAGTGGATCTTCTCATTTACATGCCCTTATTATTCATCTTTCTGTTAAGAAGCTATGCTGGTGGTGGGATACTGAACACTATTCACTTGGCTTCCTCATCTTAACTCAGCGGTCTCATCACGGACATTGTCAATTGGATTTCATTTTGTATATTATTTGGGACTGTTTCTGTCACGATTTCATTTGTGTTGTCACCCAAATTTTTTGATATTCACTGGTGAATTCACGGCAATATTTGTGTATCAATGTTATTTGTACCAGCAGTTTTTTATTTTATTCACTGTTATGTATGACCCTTAAGCACATTTGGTCGGTTTTATTCCAGACCCTTCTTTCATGTTTGATATCATTCATGTGATTTCATTTGAACTTTTACACAATTTGATTGATTAGCGCACCTAAACTAACAGATCTGGCTCTCCTGAGAAGCAGAACAGAGCCACAAATGTGTTTTCCTAGCACCTATTTAGGAAGGTGCTACATCATTATAACACTTAATTATTCTTTGTTTTTTAACAGCACATCATTGCTGGATCTTTCACAATAGCGGCATCTAAGAACTCCAGTGGTGGCAAGGTGACTTACTGACCTCTGAGAATAGCAGAAAATATTCCATTATAACAAATATATAATGGTCAGGGGAGTGAACCTGGTTATCACTATCAAGAAGCTTAAAAAAGGCCTTCATTCGAGGGTGGTTTATCAATACGTATGCTTCCAATACCTGACGCGGTTTGACCCGCACCTCAATGGGGCAGCCCCTTCATGGCGACTTTGTGGGCACATTTATTGGCCAGTCATCTTGGTCGGGGGCCACAGGCCCCGCTGCCACATTTACAGTTAAGCGGCGGTGTCGGGGTTGGGCTGTCCCCACCTGGTCATGACCTTTTCATTAAAGCAACTTGGAGCTTTATTTTCTTCAGCATACTGGATAATAGTTTAACTGTGAAGCTGTTTGAATATTTGTGGTTCACGACAAATGTTGCACCATTTTTTTTTTTTCCCTATGAATGTTCATTTTTTTTTGTTTTATTTCTGGATGTAATTAATAAATAAATAAAGATTGAAAATAAAAAAGGCCTTCATTTTGCATGGCATTTTGTAGAAGCTACATTTATTTTTTACATCCCAGTGTGTAAAGGCTAAAAACTCCTCTACCCCCTAGACATGACAAGCATTTTAAGCTTGCAATGGAAGGGGAGGGGCCGCTTACAGTTAATTTTATTTATAAAGCCGTCACAGTCTATATGGCAATCCTGCCCCATACCAGCATGCTGTAGAGAAGGACCCTTGCTGTCTTTGTGAAAGCAGTGGACTTTCTGCAGAGGTCCCACACACTCCCTGCTGAGCCAGAGTTGGAGCTCTCCAATCCATAGGGAGAGCTCTAGTTAAGTAGGGGGTAAGCTAGACCTTTTCAGAGAGAGCACCGCTTCCACACAGAGAGCAAGGCTCCTTCTTCTTCCCAGCATGCTGGCAGAGGACCAGCCTTTCTACTCAGGCTGTGGCTGCTTTGTAAAGAAAACAAAGGGTAAGCCCTTCCACATCTTTTGTTTTAATGCACCTCAAACATATTTAGCTGGTTAAGGCCCCTTTCAGATGGAGCGGATCTGTCCAAGCGGAATCCACCTGCCCAGCGGGAGATCTCTCCACTGATCCCTTCTGAGCGGGCAGATGACAGGTCCATGTCCACTCCACTATGCAGAGTGTACACAGACACATGGGCTCTAAGAAAGGGAGCATGTCTCCCGAAACGAGTCAGCTTTCCAACTGCAGTGATCTCATTTCCCCAATGCTGGAGTTGTGACTGATATGCTTTTTATCTTCTCATGTTTATAGGTATGTTTTTGGCATTTCCAATAAATCTTTTATGGTGTTAAAGGTAATACACTAGGCGTTTGCACCATCCTTTTTTTGTTTTTGGCGTAAACGGACAAAGCTCGCTCTCCTCTATGGGGCTGTCAGATGGAAATGGACTGCATGTCCATTTCCATCTGATTGTCATCCAATCTGCTGGACGGATGGCTAATGTATCGCCATATGTCTATTTTTAGGGGGCTTTATCGGATCAGATGCCTGGCGGGTGTCACCAGACACATGTCCACTGACATCCGCTGCCCCATAGAGAACAATGGGTGGTCTGATTGGGTCTGCCTGAAAAACTGACAGGCAGACTTGATGGTGTGAAAGGGGCCTTAACCACTTAAGCCCCGGAAGATTTTACCCCCTTCCTGACCAGGGCCTATTTTGCGATTCGGTACTGCGTGACTTTAACGGACAATTGCGCGGTCGTACGACGCTGTACCGAAATGAAATTTACATCCTTTTTTTCCCCACAAACAGAGCTTTCTTTCTGTGGTTTTTGATCACCTGTGGGATTTTTTTTTTTTTTTTTTTTTGATCATGCGCTATAAACAAAAAAAGAGCGACAATTTTGCAAAAATAACAATATTTTTCACATTTTTTTTATATGAAATTTCCCCTCCCCCCCCCCCCCAAAAAAAATGTAAAAAAATTTTTTAACATTTTTGGCCAATTTGTTTTCTGCTACATATGTTTGGTAAAAAAAAAATCGCAAAAAGCGTATTTTGATTGGTTTGCGCAAAAGTTATTGCGTTTACTAACTAAGGGAAAGATTTTTGTCTTTTTTTTTTTTTTTTTTGCACGACTGCGACATTGCGGCGGACAGATCGGACCCTTGACTGACATTTTTGACACTTTTGGGGGTACCCGTGACATTACTACAGTAAACAGTGCTATACATATGCACTGTTACTGTAAAAATGACACTGGCAGGGAAGGGGTTAACTCTATTGGAGAAGGGGGGGGTTAAGTGTGTCCCTAGGGGCGTGATTCTAACTGTGATTGGATGTGGCTTTTCATGTAACAGCAGAGATCTACGGTCCTACATAGCAGGACTGTATGATCTCTGCTGTTACACAGGGGAGAATGACAGGCGGCTTTGTTTACATTAGCCACCTGCCTTTCTCCCGGTGTAACCGACGATCGCGAGTGACCGGCGGACATCGGGTCCGCCGCTCACACGCGCGGGGGGGTCCGTGAGCGAGCGGGAACGCGCCTCCGGCGGCGCACGCTTGCTCCCTAGAGCCTCACAGGCTAGTGACATACCCCTACCTCACTTTGCCTGTGAGGGGCTGAATGCCGACGTAAATAGTCGTTAGGCAGTCGGCAAGTGGTTAAACTGAATGTTCAGTTCTGGCTTTACCCCTTATACTTCTGCAGTCATAAAGATTATAAAAATTCAAACTCCGGGCTGTTATACTTTTGTGTGACGATGTACCCAAATAACATTGATGTGCTTTTTTTCCCCCACAAATAGTTTTCTTTTGGTGGTATTTGATCACCTCTGTAATTTAAATTTTTTGCGCTATAAACAAAAAAAGAGCGACAATTCTGAAAAAAAAAAAAAGAAAACTATATTTTTTACATTCTGCTATAAAACATTCCCAATACAAAAAAAATGTAAAAATCCCCTTTTTCTTTTATCATTTTATGCCAATATGTCATCTGCTTCATATTTTTGGTAAAAAAAAAAAAAATCCCAATACGAGTATATTGCACAAAAGTTATTGTGTCTACAAACCAGGGCAAAGATTTATGTCATTTTTATTTATTTTTTTTTTTTTTTGCTAGTAATGGCTGCGTTCAGCGATTTGTAGCAGAACTGCGACATTGCGGCAGACAGATCGGACCCCTAACTGACATGTTTTACACTTTTGGGGGGACCTGTGACATTACTACAGTAATCAGTGCTAAAAATTTGTACTGTTACTGTACTAATGACACTGGCAGGGAAGGGGTTAACACCAGGGGCGATCAGAGGGTTAAATGTGTCCCTAGGGGGTGCTTTCTAACTGTGTGTGGGATGGGCTTGCTGAATAACCACAGAGACCTGTGTTCCTAAATAAGAGGAACACAGGATCCCTGTGTTCATTATTGACAGAACAGCGGTCTGCTGTGTTTACAACGGCAGACCGCCGCTCTGTCTCCATGGGGAAGGATCGCGGGTGCCTAGTGGACATCGCAGCCACCGGACCCACTGCTTGGCTCCCTCTGTAGTCAACTGGCGTGTGCGCGCCCCCACTAGCGGTCCCGCAAAACGACGTACAGCTATGTCATTTCGCGGGACAGGGCCAACCTGCCGCAAGTGATTAAATAGCCTCTCCCATAATCGCCCTTAGCAGCTTGTGAGAGACTCAGGAGTCCAGTTATGGCTGAACACAGGACTACAAATCCCACAGTCCTCTGCTTCTTGGCTCAGAAATGTGATGCAAACAATCTAAGTGCAGAACTAGAGGGAAACAAGAGCAGACTGCAGCAATGAGGTCATGTCCACTGTATTCATACTATGATAGCCGGCACCTGACTACATTTATATGGCCATGTCCATATTTGGTCACTGACATCACAGGGTGACCACACCCCTTTGTTTACTTTATCAGTGGGGATTACCAGAGACGTCACGCGACACGCAGAAAGCGTCTGGATCAGTCAGGTGTGAGTTTATGCGGGTTGGCAGCCGTCATACATTGTGATTGACGTGGACCTACATTCTTAGACGACATGATTGATAATAGTTACCGTATATACTCGAGTATAAGCCGAGTTTTTCAGCACATTTTTTTGTGCTGAAAACGTCCCCCTCGGCTTATACTCGAGTCAAGGAAAAAAATGTCCTCTCCGACGGGTTTAAGGTTTAAAAATGGCGCCGCCCGTCGCATACATGTTACCGCGCACACGCCACCGCCGCTCGTGTAATTTCGGCTATTCCCGGCGCCGCTCGGGAGAGGCCGGGAATAGCCGAAAGTATACGAGCGGCGGCGGCGCGTGCGCAATGACGTGTCGGCGCCGGGTGGCGCAATTTTTAAAATGAAGGCGCCTCTGGAACAGGTAAGTGAAACAGCTTCACTACCTGCCATGGGCTGCGGGCACACTACGAGGGATGTAGTGCTGCGGGCATGGTCCACATGTACCATGCCCACAGCACTGCATCTCCTGTAGTATGCCCACAACCCCGGATCCTCTAGTACCATGCCAGTACCCTGCAATCTCCTGCACCATGCCAGTACCCTGCAATCTCCTGCACCATGCCAGTACCCACCAATCTCCTGCACCATGCCAGTACCCTGCAATCTCCTGCAACATGCCAGTACCCTGCAATCTCCTGCACTATGCCAGTACCCTGCATTCTCCTGCACCATGCCAGTACCCTGCAATCTCCTGCACCATGCCAGTACCCTGCAATCTCCTGCACCATGCCAGTACCCTGCATTCTCCTGCACCATGCCAGTACCCTGCATTCTCCTGCACCATGCCAGTACCCTGCATTCTCCTGCACCATGCCAGTACCCTGCATTCTCCTGCACCATGCCAGTACCCTGCATTCTCCTGCACCATGCCAGTACCCTGCATTCTCCTGCACCATGCCAGTACCCTGCATTCTCCTGCACCATGCCAGTACCCTGCATTCTCCTGTACCATGCCAGTACCCTGCATTCTCCTGCACCATGCCAGTCACCCTGCATTCTCCTGCACCATGCCAGTCACCCTGCATTCTCCTGCACCATGCCCGCCGCCCTGCATTCTCACCCTAGGCTTATACTCGAGTCAATGATTTTTCCCATCTTTTTGTGGTAAAAGTAGGGGTCTCGGCTTATACTCGGGTCGGCTTATACTCGAGTATATACGGTATACATTGAGGGACAATTAAAAAAAAAAAAAAAAACATTAAAAGGTGTGTGTTCCTTAAGCCGGCCATAGACGAATCAAAATAATTTCTATTATTATTATTTTTTTATTTATGTTGGTTGAACTTGATGGACAAGTGTCTTTTTCAACCAGATTATCTATGTAACTATGAAATTCAGCCAGTTCAGCAGGCACCAGTCGAATTTCGATTCATCCATGGGCAAGCTGGTTATACTGAGGTTGATCT
This sequence comes from Pelophylax lessonae, assembly GCF_965119305.1. NCBI lineage: Eukaryota > Metazoa > Chordata > Amphibia > Anura > Ranidae > Pelophylax > Pelophylax lessonae. Next base: position 200,780,419 of record NC_138776.1, read on the forward strand.
ATCTATCGATCGACTTCAGCACAACCTGCCTGTCAGTTTTATTTTAGTGCGATCACTGCTGATGACTATAGCCCGTTGTTGAATGATCATAGAGTGCCTGTGATCCTTCTATATAGGATAACAGGTCTCTATGGTCATTCCACAAGCCACACCCCCCCCCCCCCCCACAGTTGTTCCCCGCTGAGAGAGAGAACGGTCAGCTGTTGTATGTAAACACAGCCAACCGTTCTTCTCCCTGGAATGATCACAGAACCTTTTAGATAGGATCACAGGTCTCTATGGTCATTCCACAAGCCACGCCCCTAGGTACACATTTAACCCCTTGATCACCCACACTGTTAACCCCTTCCCTGCCAGTGTCATTATTATAGTAACAGTGCATATTTTTAGCACAGATTACTGTAGTAATGTCACTGGTCCCCCTAAAAATGTAAAAAATGTCAGTTAGGGGTCTGATCTGTCCGACGCAATGTCGCAGTCCCGCAAAAAAAAATTGCATCGCCGCCATTACTAGTTAAAAAAAAAAACAATAAAAATGACATAAATCTTTCCTGTAGTTGGTAAACGCAATAACTTTTGAGCAAACCAATCAAAATACGCTTATTGCAATTTTTTTACCAAAAATATGTAGCAATAAACAAATTGGCCTAAAATGTTAGAAAATTTTGATTTTTACTTTTTTCTTTCAGTTTTTTTTTTTTTTTTGAGAATTTCATATAAAAAAAATGTGAAAAATATTGTTATTTTTTCAAAATTGTCGGCCTTTTTTTGTTTATAGCGCAAAAAATAAAAATCGCACAGGTGATCAAATACCACCAAAAGAAAGCTCTGTTTGTGGGGAAAAAAGGACATCAATTTCATTTGGGTACAGCGTCGCACGACCGCGCAATTGTCCGTTAAATTCACGCAGTGCCAAATCGCAAAATAGGGCCTGGTCATTGAGCAGCCAAATCCTACGGGGCTTAAGTGGTTAAGTGATGTTAAACACACACTATTTAATTGACATTTTCCCATCTCTTTCTGTATGTGGATGATGGCACTGTAATTATTTTAATAAGAAAAACATCTAAGTACCCTTTTCCTAATACAGCAGTCACATGACCCAACTCTCTCCTAGCCTGTCTAGACCCGGGCAGAGCCGCGGAAAGCGGCAGGAGGGGGGCGTCTCCTCCCACTCACTGGGGTAACAACCGAGCAGCTCCTGAGCCGCATCAGTTGTTACCACCTGAAAGCCGACTCTAAATAATGGTACCAGGATGATGCCTCTAGCTGTAGGCATCACCCACTTATTGCAGCCGACATAGAGCTACATCGATTTGCAGTAAGTGGTTAAAGATTGTCATACAAATCTTTATTATTTTTTGGCAATATAATGGTGTAGTCGGATTTCCACCAGTCACAATCTGTGTCACGCCCCTCCAGCCTGTGTCTTAGAATAAAAAGCAAGGTGAAGCCTCCATCAATCTACATATAGTATCCTGCCCCCATTGTGTTTAGCTGGTTAGTGGGCGTGAAGGTAAAGGGAGGGAGTGGGCTGTCATTTACCACTGTGTATAATACGCCCATATGTGTGACTCTATAGTCACATTGGCTGCTCTGATGTCATAGGGAGGAAATTCTCAGCATAGAAGCTCACTGAAAACTGAGCATGTGCAGAGTTGCCACCGCAGGTGCAAAATCTGAAATTGGTAATGTTCCGCACTACAGTGTGAACAAAATGGCTGCAGCAAACCTCACATATCCCACCTAGTGGGGTATGGAAATGAAAATAAAGAAGAGGTATAGGTGGCTCTACCTGTATAATTTGTGCAATCCCTATGAAAATAAAACAGAAACAAGTGAAAAAAGTTATATAAGGGATAAACTAAATGTAAAAATGTGTATGTGTGGTCCTATTGCACAAACCCCATATGAAAACACTGATAAAGTGCAAACATGAAAAATGCTTATATACTATAATAGTGATCCACACTTATAAATTACTAGATACACTCTGTAATAATAAATACAGTGCTACAGGAAAGTGCTCTCCATGCAGAAATGTGCAAAAAAAGTGCAATGTTCAAATGAGTCCATAAAACAATCCAATAGGTAAAAAAACTCATAAAAAATGATAAAATTATATGGTGCGAAAAATATATTCTCCATGGTGCGAAAAATATATTCTCCATGGTGCGAAAAATATATTCTCCAAGGTGCAGCATCAGTCTCTTGGTGATAAAAACAGGAGGTGAATCCCCTCGTTCTCCCCCCTCAGCTCCACACTCACCAGAGGACTGAACCCCTGCAGGGGTCAGATGCACTAACACACCTACAGTGGTACAAGGAATACAAGCAGTCTGCAAAGTACACTATGTCCTGAACGCTGTGCGTTCCATGGATCAGAAACTCAGAAACGTAAGTGACCAAGTGTACTTTGCAGACCGCTTATATTCCTTGAACTGCTGTAAATGTGTTTTCTGGTTTTAAAATAAATGCATTTGTTACGGACTCACATGATGAGTTGCCTCTCTTGACCATATACACTGTGAGGGGAATTCCCATTGAACAGACCCGGTGAGACGGAGGAGGAGATACAGGATCGTGTATTATACCATTTGTTGGGCAGGGGTTCAGTCCTCTGGTGAGTGTGGAGCTGAGGGGGGAGCACGAGGGGATTCACCTCCTGTTTTTATCACCAAGAGACTGATGCTGCACCTTGGAGAACATATTTTTTGCACCATAGCACGTTACCAATTTTTTTGAATTTTTTTACATATTAGATTGTTTTATGGACTCATTTGAACATTGCACTTTTTTTTGGCACATTTCTGCATGGAGAGCACTCTTCTGTAGCACTGTATTTATTATTACAGAGTGTGTCTAGTAATTTATAAGTGTGGATCACTATTATAGTATTTAAGCTTTTTTTATGTTTGTACCTTATCATTGTTTTCATATGGGGTTTGTGCAATAGGACCACACATACACATTTTTACATTTAGTTTATCCCTTGTATAACTTTTTTTCACTAGTGTCTGATTTTTTTTTTTAAGGATTGCACATATTATACAGAAAACGCCACCTATACCTCCTCTTTATATACAGGTGCAAAATGCTCAGGGGCGTAACTACAGGGGTTGGAATTGCAACCGGGCCCCATGCTCCAGGGGGCCTATGCGGCACCCCTGTAACCTGGATAGGAGGGGTGGCGGGGGCAGCATGTAGAGAAATCACTGTCCTTTTACCTCCTGTAGCTGCAAGAGGAAAATGGAGGAGATTGGTTCCTCTGTATGCTGCCCCTGCCACTCCTCCTATCCAGTTCACTTGTGTTCCTCCTTCTCTGGGCCCCTGTGTGCTCCCCTGCCCCCCCCCCCCCCCCCCACACACTGTGCTCCCTCTCCTGCTGGCTGCTGCAGGGGATGTGACACAATAGAGAACCAGGAAGGGGTCGGTAAATATGTAATTTACCAGCTCCTTCTTTTTCTAAATGGACTGAGTCATAGTCAGTGACACTGTAAAAAAAAATTAAATAAAATAACAAATAATACAATTAAAATACCAAAAAATAAAAACTACTGACACCATTGGGTGAACTTCCAGGATCGCAAAGGTCACACTTGCGGCCCGGCCCTGGCATTTCACCACCGTGGGGAGGCCCCTAGATGGCAGTAAGGGGCCCACTCTTGTGAAAGGGCCCCACAACAAGAGTAAAGGGCCCCAGGATCAGTGGGAAGAGCCCCAGGCTTGATGGCCAGGGGCCCGGGGGGGCCTTCATGGTTTTTTGCACTGGGGCCCTGAAGGTTCTAGTTACGCCTCTGGCAAAATCCCTAGCTGAACTGGGGACTTGGACAGAAGGGGGAGATAGTGAGCAGCGGGATCAACCAGGTTTTTTGCAGAATACTGAAAATTAATCTCATAGTGACTGAGTGAGTATGAAGAGCATGTGATACACCATTTATTATAATTATAGTTTATGATGTGGGTTTAGTGAGACGTTAAGTAAATGAGACACAGATACTGTATGTTGTCATTATCATAAGCCTATTGGTCTTTTTAATGTGTCAATTTTCAAATACGCTATAGCTAAGGTATAATGATGTTTAAAACAGTTTGATGTCTGTATTATAGCTTCTGTATTTGTGTCATTCTTCCAGGTGTTCCTAATTCAGAAAAATGCCATGGCCTCAGCACTGCTATCATACCCAACTTCTGAAGTCCCCACTAATCAGCCTCCTCCTTATACTGCCCAATAAGGGAAGAAGAAGAAGCCACAAAGACAGAATACAATAGAATTGAATACAATGAAAGATAACACAGGAAAAAGTAATCAAGCCTGTTTTAACACAATGCTTAATAAATGCTTATGAGTCACAATGTTAATAATGACACAATATCACCTTCATACCAGATAAAACGACTGGAGTGAATTAGTTGGTATTGGCTGGGGGAAAGGGGTCAATGTCATTGCTTTCAGTGCAAACTATGATAATGTCCAGCATTTTAGAATAAAGTTACAGTTTATTTAGGGGTACATTCACACTGGCCATTGTGTTACAAAGCACCGGCTGGTGTGTGGTGGAAATACGCCAAAGTGCCAATCACAATACAGCGCACTGTTCACTTTTTCTTTGTATATAAAATCCATGGAAATGTCACTCACAAGGTGCCATTTCACAAAGTTCTATTGGCCGCCATGCAGTGCGAGGAGGTGGTTTGTCTTGATGATCTGGAAAAAAGTATGGCTTGCTACACTTTTCTTAAGTGCACACCACTGCAATGTGGTGGTATGAACCAGCCAGGTAGGGAACACCGAATCTTTTGATGACACTGCAATAGAATAACCACTCAATGCAGTCCTACAAAACTTGGTGTGAATTTAGCCTGAACCCAAGTGCAAAAATGTAATATATTGCAGCTAACCAGTTCTTAGCTGTAGTGACTGCATTTGTTTTCTCTCTGTCCTTTATTTTTACCTGGTGTTTCTGCCAGAAACACATTTTCTGTCCTTTGGTGACAACTAGGTATGGATCCAAACGTGGTTCAAACCCAATTTTCTCCAATATGTGGGAAGCTGCCTCATGATTGCCTGTCAGCTTGCCCAATGAGTTGCGTGATGGAGATGCCCCATAGTTGCACGTAACAAAGGGGAGGGAACACTCATGACATCATTGACGTATGAGCCGTCTGGGGATTTGAATGCCCATCTCTTCTCCTTTCTTTATTGCTTCCAGGATGGATCAAAGCAATTTTGATTAGACCGGGTTCACACATATGCAGCTGTGAGTTCGTGCCTGGGGTACAGTGCGTCCCTGTTCACCGGTCCAGGTGCGAATTAGGTCTGAATTTTTGCCTGAATTCACACCTGAATCGGAGCTAAAGACGCACAGGACCATTTTTGAATGCAGACCGCAGCCGTCCCGGACCTGTGTAAACCAGCTTCTTTGAGAGCCGGTCACGCTCGCCTGCCATGCGAATTGGATGCAGGGAAACCCACATTCAGTTTGCATACATGTGAACCCAGCTTAATTCAAAATGATCACGTCCCTGGTGACAACAGGAAAATGGTCACGTCCCTGGTGACAACGGGAAAATGATCACGTCCCTGGTGACAACAGGAAGCCCTAAAATAAAAAAGGGAAGAAGAGCGGGGCTTTCAAATCCCTAGACCACTGTACCAGCTGTTTTGGCAGGTACAGCCAATCACCCACGGAGTTGAGTGCACCGGAGACCAGTGAGTTTGGAAAGTTTAGGGTGTTAATTCACCTTTTTATTTTTTGTACAAACGTGAATTGACACTGTATCAAACTCACTCAGGACAGGGGCTTTTGGAGGGGACTGCAGGCTAGCCTCTTGCCTACTGACTATGGGCCCTGGCTTGTGAGGGAACATTGCTCTTTGTGGGGTGTATGCTGGGGGGACCCTTGGAGTAAAGTTACTTTTGATTCAAGTCCACATCTCCTCAGGACACACAGACTCTGCGACTCTAGTCTTAGGATCCATGTTAAAGGCCTATCTGTCAATTGCCAATAGGGGACTGCTGAGTCAGACTCATGGCAGATGCTAATGTCATCAGCTCAACCACCTGTCTTCCACACTTTTGCATCCCCATAGTATAAGGAGCAAGTTGCCAACTGCACCGCACTGTCTCCAACATTCTGGTTGTGTGGCCGGGAATATTCAAGATAATTTAAAAGGGGTTAGGTAACTCCTATGTAAGGTTTTCAGATAATTGTCCCAGTGGTTGACACACTTGGATTTAAATGTGAAGGCAATAGCCTTACGCCATTCCTCACCATCAAAAGTTTTGTTTAGATCCAACTCCCAAGCTAGCATTGAGGAGGATTTAATAAAGTCTTTCCCACCATGTATATGGGCAAAAATCTAGAAATGTTCTTTTTTTTTTTTAAAAGGACGTTCTGTAAGTACCGTATATTCCATATAGTGTTGGCGACTAATGTTTTTCTGTACGCAATTTCATATGCATAGGATAATGTAATCAGGCACCTGACCTGGTGGTGTATATATTCGGTGTGAGTTTGTTCAATTAAAGTTCCAGATATTATACAAGCTATTATTGGCTAGTTTTGTATGGGGGGCAGGTAGAATATCTGATATCTCTGTTCAAAACTGAAGGAAGCAGTATTCTGACGGAAGCACACAAGCACATTGTGGGGTCGCGGTTCCATTACAGACACTTTAAATTGTTTGTAAACCCTAACAATGAAATTCTCTTAGTGGTTTATTTATTAGAGTTTCGCAAAACTTCACAGGACTTTCACCCAAGAGAGATATGGTTTTTCTAATTAAACCTGATGTGAAAAATGGGTGAATCTTGGGTGAAAATAATATAACCTCTACAACCACACTATCCAACAAATCAACAATTTTTATAAACCCTTAACAATATATTTATTTACAGCTGCTTTTCATATTGTATTTCCTTGTACAAAATTATTGCTAAGGTTCAAAAAGGTGCTAAAAATAATATGCAATGGGGTTTATTTACTAAAACTGGGGGGTGCAAAATCTGGTGCAGCATGGTAGCCAATCAGCTTCTAACTTCAGCTTGTTCAATTAAGCTTTGATAAAAAATAAAAAAAACTGGAAGCTGATTGGTTTCTGTGCAGAGATGCACCAGATTTAGCATTCTCCAGCAGAGGTGCACCAGTTTTAGCATTCTCCTGTTTTGGTAAATTAATGGCATAGAGTTTTTTTTATCAGGCCCATGCTTACTCCACAAATAAAAAGTGATTCCTCCACAAATAAAAAGTGTTTGAGTTGAGTTGAATTGTTACTGAGATATCTGTTTTATGCCTATGACATGACGTGTGACCTGTATCAGTTTGAAATGTTTAGAGCAATGGTGAGTCAATGGCTGATTTTGGACATGCTGTAAATATCAGATGCACTATATTCTTGTACTGCAAAAAAATGTGATTTTTTAAATAAAGTTAATTCTTGATTAAAAATTATTTTTTTTTTTTTTGGGAAAGACATCAATTCACTTTCTGGCCTGGAGACACAACAAGAAGTCAGAGGAAATTCCTTCAAAATAAAGGAAAAACTTCACATTGAACAATCAGGTGTCCCAATTTGAAGATTTACCCTCACCTTCTGTTATGGCCCGTATGCACGATCAGAAAATTGTATGAAAAATACCGCTTTCTATTCATCGTACAATAATCTGATCGTTGGTACACAGCTTTCGAGAGTCGATCACAACAGTTCATCCGGAATTATCCGAAGGGACATGCACGGAAATTTTTCTTGTACAATACCAGATCATACGATTTTTGTTTAATCAGTACAGTTGTCGTCCGAAAATACATCACTTTCAAATTTTTATTCTGTCGTACAAGATTTTTCGTAACTTTAGTAACCTCTTTAATTTTTGATATGAGACTAGTATGCAAAAAAAAAAAAAAGGTCATGCGGGCGATAATCTTATTGTGTACCAGGCATTATGGTGGCAGCTTGGCAATGTTAGATTTCTCATTATTTTCTGCCCTTTTGACAGTGGTCATTAGGAAAACAGGAAATAAATCCCCCATTGGCTAAACAGACAACATATTAGGAGCACCAGACCAAATATTGAAAGGATCCAAATAGCCTAAATACTGTAATTATTCATATGTTTACATAAAACTTCCATTGCGTTTTGGGGGCTTAAGACACTTGTACCTATTCAGAGTTTGAATATTGCATGTGGTTAAAGGAGTCAAAGAGGATTTCCAGGATACGTTAATTAGACAGTGATGTATAAGATACAAGGGCTGTACCGGAATTAAAAAGGGGACATGTTTTTTATTAACATACTGTACATACAGCTGGTCATTCAAATTTCACACGTTGGTAGAGTAACCCTTTCTCCATAGTAACTTTTTTCTTTTTCATTGCAGATAAATAATGGATTCCAAGCAGAGGCAATGACATGCTGTCACTGAGTTCTTGACGAAGGAGAGGTGCAGACTGTCCAACATCCACAGAAGGCTACAGAATGTTTATGGAGATGACATCATTGACATAAGCAATGTCTTGTCATTGGGGACTGTTGTCAATGGTGTCATCTCTGTTAACATTCAGACTGGCCTACCGCGATACCGGGAAATTTCCCTGGGGCTGCCTGAACATCACTGGCACCTGTAAAAAAAAAAAATGGCTGCGGCCGGCCCAACATGTACACTGTGCATCCAGTGCTGCGGCCATTCTCGGGCAGAGGGCACATGCGCAGTGACGTAAAGGCGCCGGGCGGTGCCATTTTTAAATGTACGGCACCTCACCGATGGGTAAGACCACTCCGCAGCCCTGCATCTCCTTAGGAGATTTGCTTGTACCATGCCCGCAGCCCCTGCATCTCCTGCACCATGCCCTCAGCCCCTGCATCTCCTGCACCATGCCCTCAGCCCCGCATCTCCTGCACCATGCCCTCAGCCCCGCATCTCCTGCACCATGCCCACAGCCTCTGCATCTCCTGTACCATGTCCGCAGCCCCACATCTTCTGGACCATGCCCGCATCTCCTGCACTATGCCCGCAGCCCCGCATCTCCTGCACTATGCCCGCAGCCCCGCATCTCCTGCACTATGCCCGCAGCCTCTGCATGTCCTGTACCTTGTCCGCAGCCTCTGCATGTCCTGTACCTTGTCCGCAGCCTCTGCATGTCCTGTACCATGCCCGCAGCCTCTGCATGTCCTGTACCATGCCCGCAGCCTCTGCATCTCCTGCCTCAGCCTCTGCATCTCCTGCCCCATGTCCGCAGCCCCTGCATCATCTGTACCATGCCCACAGCCCCTGCATCTCCTGTACCATGTCTGCATCCTCGGCATCTTCTGTACTGTGCCGCAGCCTCTGCATCTTCTGTACCATGTCCACAGCCCTTGCATCTCCTGTACCATGCCTGCAGCCCCTGCATCTCCTGTACCATGTCCAGAGCCCCTGCATCTCCTGTACCATGCCCACAGCCCCTGCATCTCCTGTACCATGCTCGCAACCTGACATCTCTGTACCATGCCCGCAGCCCTTGCATCTCCTGTACCATGCCTGCAGCCCCTGCATCTCCTGCCCCATGTCCGCAGCCCCTGCATCATCTGTACCATGCCCACAGCCCCTGCATCTCCTGTACCATGTCTGCATCCTCGGCATCTTCTGTACTGTGCCGCAGCCTCTGCATCTTCTGTACCATGTCCACAGCCCTTGCATCTCCTGTACCATGCCTGCAGCCCCTGCATCTCCTGTACCATGTCCAGAGCCCCTGCATCTCCTGTACCATGCCCACAGCCCCTGCATCTCCTGTACCATGCTCGCAACCTGACATCTCTGTACCATGCCCGCAGCCCCTGCATCTCCTGTACTATGCCCCCAGCCTCTGACATATCCTCCTGTACAATGCTCGCAGCCTCTGACATATCCTCCTGTACAATGCTCGCAGCCTCTGATATCTCCTGTGCCATGTCCAGACAGCCTATGACCACCTCCTGTACCATGTATGGCACTTTTTCCACTTTGAACCGGAGTTAATATATATAAAGCCCTATATGCTTTCATATCTGTCTTATCTATAATACACTCTTCAGATGTGCTTAAAAATGCATGGTTTTCCTTTTTATGAACAAGAATATAATGACATGCTGTTGAGCTGGTATAATAATGCTATGGGGCTGGTATGAAAATATTTCCAGGGCTGAATTTTATTCCCAGTCCGGCCCTGTCTGTAGCCTTCTGTGGATGTCAGACAGCCTGCATCCCTCCTTCATCAAGAACTCAATGACTGCACCTTGTTTCTGCTTGGAATCCAAACACAAAATCTTATGCCTTATTTTATACCAGCCTATCTGGCCTACTTTATACGTGTTACCGAGCATGCCTCCAGGAGGGCACTATGCCACATATCTGGTGTCCAAAGGTAAACGGATTATGGATCCGGGTCAACAATCTCCTACATACATTACTTTACTCTAACATTCAGGAAAAACCATTGCAAAGCTTTTCTTCATAAAACCTTTGACTCACTTCTTCATACTGAACAGTTGCTGGTCACTCATTTCTTTATATATTCCACAAGTACTTTATTTGAATAAAAAAAAAGTGCGAATACAGTACATGGGCCCAAAGGCCTGAGAATGAATACAAGTGCAGTAACAACAGTCAACTGTATTGTCCATTTTTAAGAACAAAGTGCAGCAACATGAAGGCAAATAAAGTCCATCGTATTGCAAAGACTTCAAAAAGAAAATGGGTGCTTCATCTCTATGGCCAGGGATTCATAGGCACTCATATCTTTATGATCCAATAATTGTTATTGAATTTTTACAAAGAAAGAAAATAAAATACACCAGACACAACTGGACATCGCATTTGACAATGTGTCACACCATTGGATTACATAATGAGCACACCGCTCTCAGGTAAGGAAAATAAGGCATACATAATACAATATATACTATATTGTAAAAAAGTATTTACATGCAGATGAACTTTATTAGCATCCCAGTCTTAGTCCATAGGGTTCGATATTGAGTTAGCCCACCCTTTGCAGCTGTAACAGCTTCAACTCTTCTGGGAAGGCTGTCCACAAGGTTTAGGAGTGTGTCTATGGGAACGTTTGACCATTCTTCCAGAAGCGCATTTGTGTGGTCAGGCACTTATGATGGACGAGAAGGCCTGGCTCGGACTAATTCATCCCAAAGGTGTGCTATCAGGTTGAGGTTAGGACTCTGTGCAGGCCAGTCAAGTTCCTCCACCCCAAACTCGCTCATCCATGTCTTTATGGACCTTGCTTTGTGCACCTCAACTCGATAGAAGACCTTTGGGATGAATAAGAGCGCAGACTGTGAGCCAGGCCTTCTTTCCACCATCAGTGCCTGACCTCACAAATGTGCTTCTGAAAGAATGGTCAAACATTCCCATAGACACTCCTAAACCTTATGGGCAGCCTTCCCAAAAGGGTTGAATCTGTTATAGCTGCAAAGGATGGGCCAATACTGACTCCTACGGACTAAGGCTGGGATGCCATGAAAGCTCATGTGCGTGTATAGGCAGGTGTCACAATACTTTTGACAATATAGTGTATTAAGAACCAAGCCCACTCATAATCTCTCTCAACTGGACAGAGGGGCTTTCAAAAGAGAAAAACATCCAAGAACAGACATTCCCCAGACATTCCCCATTACTAGGGAAAACAAAGACTGAAACAGAAGAGAAGGAAAAGAAGAAGAAGAAAAGAAAGGAGAAACAACAAGGAAAGCATGCCATGTACACCACAACACCATACAGTATTCATGAACTGTCCACTTTACCACTTTACCACCGGAGGATTTTGCTGTCTTACGTCCAGGCCACTTTTTGCGATTCGGCACTGTGCGACTTTAACTGACAATTGCGCGGTCGTGCGACGCCGTACCCAAACAAAATTTACGTCCTTTTTTTCCCACAAACAGAGCTTTTTTTTGGTGGTATTTGATCACCAGTGCGATTTTTACTTTTTGCGCTATAAAAAAAAAGAGCGTTTATTTTGAAAAAAGAACAATATTTTTAACATTTTTTTATATGAAATTCCCCCCCCCCCCCAAAAAAAAAAAAATGTAAAAATCAAATTTTTTAAAAAATTTTGGCCAATTTGTTTTCTGCTACCTATGTTTGGTAAAAAAAAATTAGCAAAAAGCGTATTTTGATTGGTTTGCGCAAAAGTTATTGCGTTTACTAACTAAGGGAAAGATTTCTGTCATTTTTGGTGTTTTTTTTTTAACACGTAATGGCGGCAATCTGCGATTTTTTTTGCGGGACTGCGACATTGCGGCGGCCAGATCGGACCCTTGACTGACATTTTTGGGGGTACCAGTGACATTACTGCAGTAATCAGTGCTATATATATGCACTGTTACTGTAAAAAATGACACTGGCAGGGAAGGGGTTAATTTTATTGGAGAGGGAGGGGTTAATGTATGCCTGGTGCTTACTAACGTGTGGGGGGGGGGGTGACTGAGTGACACAAGGACAGATCGGATGTTCAGCTATGCTGAACACTGCGATCTGTCCCTGCCTGTCACTTAGGAGATCCGCTCGCTCTGTTTACACAAGCGGGCGGATCTCCTCACTCGATTCCCCGACGATCGGGGAAGAGCGGCGGCGGCGACCGCTCCTCCCCTGGCCCGACTCCCGCTGTGACTGAGCGCACGAGCGCCGCCTACAGGGGGAGGAGTCCAGCGACGTAGGTCTACGTCACTGGACGATAACGAGCCACATTGCTGCAGTAGCAGCAATGTGAGCAGTGGGAAAGTGGTTAAATCAAACATAGATTTGGGCTCAACTCAAGTAGACCATAAAAAAATTAAAGGATTTCAGAAGAGGTAATAGGTGCATTCAGTTTGGCTTACACGGTGGGGTCTACTATGGGAAGTTGTATGCATCTAGGAATGCAGAGATAGCAGCATCCGTAGGCTGGGCAGTGGTAGGATAATCCTTTAATTTGTATAATGTGGAGTAGTACTTCTGGAAAGCATTAGCAATATCAGTTGGATGGGAGACTTGTGAATTCCTTACCAAATCCACTACAAAGGGAAGCCAGGACTTTGGATGCCTTGTCCTCAGCATGCTGGCCAAGAGTTTGCTTGCTCTGTTACCTTGGGCATAAAATGTCGCTTTTGCAGTCTTTAATGCTTTCTCCTGTTCATTCAACAGAAGTAGCAGGAGTTGTTGCCTACACCACAAAAGATTTTCAGTAAGGGTAGAAGTGGGTGAAGTTTTAGATTGTACTGTACCTCTAAGGATTTAATTTGTGACAGCAATGAGTCGACACCTTGCATCCTCCTCCTCTCTCCTGCCGCTAACTGTAGCAACACGCCTCTACTGTACACTTTATGAGCACACCAGACATTGAAAACAATAGTGTCCACACTGGTTAGAAAATTCTTGCAAGAACGGTTCCAGTTGATCTCGAGTTTGTTTCAAGGATAAGAAGTATGTGCTATTGCGCCAAAGAATAGAAGGAGACACGTTGAGATCTTCTTTGAAGTCTCCGCTACACAAATAGACGCCCACGTTGCAACCGCCGGACCTTTTTGAATAGAGTGTTAAGGAATTTCTGTTGACCCATATTAGGCGCATAGAGATTAACTGTGGTAAATGTAGTATTGTTCAGATCACATACTAATACAAGAAATCTTCTTGTGCAGGGGTGTCAAACTCAGTTTCTTCTCGGGCCGCATCAGCATTATGATTGCCCCTAAAGGGCTGGTTGAATCTGTAAGATTAGATGTCCAGAGCACCCCACCCCCTCTTACATCAAATGTCAAGAGCCCCCCCCACCATCAGAATTTAAGAGTTTCCCACCCTCCCTTACCTTGTGCTGCTGCTGGGAAGAAGCTGGGGAGTTGCTGGGAAGAAGAAAGTGCAGGGTCTAGAGGAGGACCAAAGGAGGGTTAGAACTCTCCTGTAGCTGCAGGAGAGGTGCGAGGGCCACATAAAATAGCCTGGAGGGGTGGATTCAGCCCACGGGCCTTGTGTTTGACACCTCTATATGTAATCCTTGTGAGTACATTCAGGCTGGGTTCACACTGATGTGATGCAGGAACCACCACAATTTCTGTGTGGGTTCCTGCATTGCATCTGACTCACAGGCACTTCACACTGCTCTCTGCTAACCACTGCGGATGTCAATGTAATCTTAATGACACCCCAAATCAGTTTGTAGAATGCAGTGCGAACTGTGAAATTGGCCAGGGATCGGATTGCATGGGTCTGAACTCCATGCAATCCAATTGCAGTGCGGACCAAATAAAGGGTCCTCCACCATTTCAGTTCCAATGCAATGCAATTTCAGCTATACAAACTGGTGGTGGTGGTGGTGGTGTAATGGTGTGGGGGATATTTTCCTGGCACACTTTGGGCCCCTTAGTACCAAAAAACTTTGTTTAAACACCACGGTCTACCTGAGTATTGTTGCTGACCATGTCCATCCCTTTATGACTACATTGTACCCATCTTCTGATGGCTCAGTGTACTCATCTTCTGATGGCTCCTTCCAGCAGGATAAAGTCCATGTCACAAATCTCAAATCATCTCATTACTGGTTTCTTGAACATGACAATGAGGTCACTGTACTCCAATGTTCTCCACACTCACCAGATCTCAATCCAATAGAGCGCCTTTGGGATGTGGTAGAACGGGAGATTGGCATCATGGATGAGCAGCCGACAAATCTGCAGCAACTGTGTGATGCTATCATGTCACTATGGAGCATAATCTTTGAGGAATCCTTCCAACACCTTGTTGAATATATTCCAGAATTAAGGCAGTTCTGAAGGCAAAAGGGGGTCCAACCCGGTACTAGCAAGGTGTACCTAATAAAGTGGCCAGTGAGTGTAGTTCTTTAATCTCCCTGGCGGTATGATTCTTTCCGATTTTAGGTGCTGATAGCGGTAGAATTATTTTGCTAGTAATTCCTAATGACGAGCAGCACAAACCAACTATTTACATATGATTTTTTTTTTTTACTGTGCGTTCTTCTTTATAACATCTCGGGTATGATAAAGTTTGAAACACAAAATCAAAAAATAATATAATAAATGACTATAAATCAGTTAAAGTATATATACTGTACATATATACGTGTATATATTTATATATATATACTGTGTATATATGTATACAGTACAGACCAAAAGTTTGGACCCACCTTCTCATTCAAAGAGTTTTCTTTATTTTCATGACTATGGAAATTGTAGAGTCACACTTCAAGAGGTAATCACCTGAAATGGTTTTCACTTCACAGGTGTGCCCTGTCAGGTTTAATAAGTGTGATTTCTTGCCTTATAAATGGGGTTGGGACCATCAGTTGTGTTGTGCAGAAGTCAGGTGGATACACAGCTGATAGTCCTACTGAATAGACTGTTAGAATCAGGGCTGTCTTTAACCACTTGCCGCCCGCCCACCGTCAAATGACGGCGGAGCGGTGTGACAAATGTTCTGGGCTGCCTTCATATGACGGCGGCCCATTCAGGCAGGGCAGGCGTGCGATCGTGTGCGCGCCGCCCTGCACTGTCGGTGGCTACGTGTCCCCGGGACACAGCGCGTCACCGTCATGGGGGAAACAGCCAATGGGCATGGCTGTTTCCCACGTGATCGGCTGTGATCTAATCACACAGCCGATCACAATAGTAAAGCCCAGAAGATGACCGCGTATGCGCGATCGGGAGCGCGCAGCGCGGTCATGTTGGTGGCTCTGTGTTCCCTAGGAACACAGCTAGTCACCGGCGGTAGTAAACAGCCACTGACAGTGACTGTTTACTATGTGATCGGCTGTGAATCCATTCACAGCCGATCACAAAATGTAAACACAGAGCAGTAACTCACAGTTTCCAGTGTGAGGAGAGCAGAGCCAGAAACAGTGAGTTACTGCTCTGTACACCTGTAAAAGTAAAAGCACACTAATAAAGGTCCCCACACAGTCCCCAGCCCCCCCCCCCCCCCAATTACACCTGTCACCCAACAGTCTCCTCATCAGTGCCCAGAAATTGCCACCCATAAGGCTACGTTCACATCAGTGGCGGCCCGTGCATAGGGGGGGGTGGGGTTTACGACCCAGAAAGGCGCCGATTGGCTGCCTTCTGGGGGCGTAACCTAGGCGCAGGAAAGAGCGCTTGGCCACCCCCACCTTCGTGATATCCTGGCTGTGATTGGTCCAGTCTACAGCCTGGACCAATCATCATCCAGGACATCGATCACTGACGTCGCAATGGGGAAGATGCCGGTGCGTGCGTCAGTCACTCACTGTCACCGCCGCAAACTTCCCGCCGGTTCCCGCCGCAGAAGAGGATGAGGGAGAAGCCACTCACCTTCCCGCCGCCGCTCACCTTCCCGCCGCCGCAGAAGAGGACGAAGGATCGAGGAGGGGAGAAGCCGCCGCCGATAGCCGAGCCGCCGCCAGGTAAGTACATTGGGTTGAAGGGAGCACGCACACTGGTCTCTGCAATCATTGGGGTACAATGCTGTGGGCACTCTGCGGGAGGATTCCGCTACTAATGGCAGACCCACATCAGGCCAGAGGCCTGGAAACCAAGTTGCTACGGTCTAAAGAGTTCTTATGTCCTTTTTCTTTTTTTACTAAATGCACCAGCATTCTCTTTGTATCTCCTGTAATGTACCTGTGGTGAAAAGTGCATTCTTTGTGATATACAGTTTCTCTATTGTTTTTTTTTTTTCTTGTGTAAAATTTAGCGGCCTCTCGGCCCCTGGGCCTTAGCGCAGAGAGGCCGCATATTTGCGTGAATTGCAGTCAATATCGTTTGAGACAACGGATGTTTGGATGACATGACAGCCAACTACGGTGGTCATGTGATCTTAAGCTATACCCCACCTCTGGGCATCTTAACCCTTTCATTCCTAAGCCTTTTTTTGACACTTGTTGCTTACAAGTTAAAGCCAGTATCTTTTGCTAGAAAATTACCTAGAACCCCCAAACATTTTATATATATATTTCTCTATCATCCATTGACAGACGCAGCTCCATATAATTCTTGACCATTGGGTTATGCTATAATACATCATACTGTATATTTTCTTGAAAACTACACTCAAACTAATTTTAGTGCACAAAATTAGACCCAGTTTTTCTGGTAAAATATAAAAGATGGCGCTGTGTCCGGTAATACGTCACCAACACCAAGACTGAAAATTGCGCACTCCTGTGAAATGGCAACAACTGCGGTACCTGAGATTGTCCATTGGCAACACTTTAAAAGCCTTTATAGGTTATCCGTGGGCTCTGGCACTAGAATGTTTTCTCTCACTATGAGGTTCATAGCGATACCTTACATGTGTGATGCAATCATTCTTTACATATGCATGACAGACCTAAGCACACAATTGCATTTGGCATGATCATGGGGGCAGGCGGGAGTCATTTAAATTGTTCATTTTTAATATTATTTTTTTTATTCACATTTTTTTTTTGTTACACTCTTTTAACCACTTCCTTACCGCTGGGCGTCATATGACATCCAGGGGTTTAGGTGGGGATATCTGAATGATGGGTGCAGATGCAGGCATCATTCAGATAATAGGGTTTTTCAGCCTGCGATTCCCTTCACCATAAGAACAATCATAGTGGCTGTTCAGCCATTTGATTGTTCTTATAGGTGGCGGGAGAGGACATCTCCCCCTCCCGCCCCCTCCGGTGCTTCTACTGACTCTCCCGTGCAATCGGCGTGCCAGGGAAGGAATCGGCCGCTGGCGGAAGTACACCATAGAGACTGCTGAGGACCAGATGGTCCCCTGCAGTCTCTTTGACTCTTGAAGGCCAGGGCATGAGGTGATGACGTCACGCCTGGCCTGGCAGTTGTTAATACTGCTGTGACCTCGGTTGGATAGCCAAGATCGTTTTTTTTTTTTATTTCAGGCTTTCCAGCCTGTAGGAGAGATTTGAGGTCTTATTGACCCCAGATCTCTCCATAAAGAGAACCTGTCATGCACTATTCCTATTACAAGGGATGTTTACAGTCCTTGTAATAGGAATAAAAGTGATAAAAAAAATAAAATATAAAAAAAAAAATAAAAAAATTAAAGTGCCCTTATCTGTTACATGCAGAAGAGAACGTATGCGTTCGTCATGGCCACATATGTAATATTTAAATGGCGTTCAATCCATACATGTGAGGTATCGTAGCAAACGTTAGAGTGAGAGCAACAATTCTAGCACAAGACCTCCCCTGTAACTCTAAACTGGTAACCTGTAAACTTTTTTAAAGCATTGCCTATAGAGATTTTTAGGTACCAAGGTTTGGCGTCATTCCACGAGTGTGCGCAATTTTAAAGCCTGATATGTTAGGTATCTATTTACTGGACATAACATAATCTTTCACATTATACAACAAAATCGGGCTAACTGTAGTGTTTTTTTTTTTTATTTATGAAAGTTTTTTTTTCCCATAAAAGCGCATCTGGAAAATTTCTGCGCAAATGCCGTGTGACATAAAAAGTTGCAATGACCACCATTTTATTCCCTAGGGTCTCTGCTAAAAAAAAAATTTATAATGTTTGCGGGTTAATAGTAATTTTCTAGCAAAAAAATTATGAATTTTACATGTAGGAGCGGAGTGCCAGAAATGGCCTGGTATGGAAGTGGTTAAAATATATTTTTTCATCCAACTTTATTGCTATTACAAGGGGTGGACAAGACCCCCTGTGATAGCTTTGGCCGGTGACAGGCACTCCTCGTGGAGAAATCAAGGGTCTGTTAGATAGTCGATAACTCATCTGCCCTACAAGACAGCTGATCAGACAGAGGTCTGATTTTTTTTTTTTTGCTAAAATATAATAGATAATGTTGCATCAGGTAAATAGATACCAAACTTGTCATGTGCATGCTTATTAAATGGTGACAAACTGCTCTACCTAAAATTGTCCATAGGCAATGCTTTAAAAGCCTTTAAGTGCCGGTTCACATTTCTGCGATGTGGGAACGCTGGGAATATACAGCGTGTTCCCGCATCGCATCCGCACCCCTGGCAGTTCACACTGCCATATGCGACACGCTGGGGGTGTCAATTAACAGTTAACAACACCCCCAGATCAGATCGCATATCGCAGTGCAATCTGAAAGTTCGCACAGAATCGGATTCTGCTGCGGACCAAAAAAGGGTCCTGTGCGAGTTAGGTGCGATTGCGGTGCAAATTCAGTCATACAAACTGTACCGCACAGAGATGGCATGTAATTTTAGGAGCAGTGCGCTCCGAATTACATGCGATCTCGGTGATCGCACAAATGTGAACCGGCACTTACAAAAAAAAAAACAATATTTTTCATTTTCTTCTATATAACATTTCCAAAAAAAGAATAAAACATCAATTTTTTTCATCATTTTAGGCCAATTTGTATTCTGTTACATATTCTTGGTAAAAAAAAAAATCCCAATAAGTGCATTTTGATTGCTTTGCGCAAAAGTTATTGCGTCTACAAACCAGGGGAAAGATTTATGTCATTTTTTTTTCTACTAGTAATGGCGGTGATCTGCGATTTTTAGCGGGACTGCGACATTGCGGCAGACAGATTGGACCCCTAACTGTCATTTTTGACACTTTTGGGGGGACCAGTGACATTACTACAGTAATCAGTGCTAAAAATATGCACTGTTACTGTAATAATGACAAGGGCAGGGAAGGGGTTAACCCAGGGGCGATCAAAGGGTTAAGTGTGAGCCTAGGGGAGTGTTTTCTAACTGTATGGGGGATGGGCTTGTGAAATAAACTCAGAGACCTTTGATCCTATATGGGAGAATCACAGGCACTCTGTGAAAATTTCAGAGAGAAGAACGGTCTACTGTCTTTACAACAGCTGACTGGTGTTCTCTATCAGCGGGGAGCCATCGCGGGTGCACAGCGGCAATCGCGGCCGCCGGCCCTGTTGATCGGCATCCCTGCTGCCTAGTGGGGGTGGGTGCGTGCCGGCGGCGGCATGGGCTCTCCCCCCAGGAGTGCTCCCGCAAACCGCTGTACAGGTACGGCGATTGGCGCAGCTGAGCCAGCCTGCCGCAGTATATATGCGATGGGCGGTCGGCAAGTGGTTAAGCAAGCTTTGGGCAGGGCAAACCTAAATCCTAATGAAAATGTCATTTAAACAAGTTGCTAGCAAGCTTCAGCAAGCAACCACCATTTTCCTACACAGCAAGAAGTGCTGAAGCTCCCCCAATTCTACTAGAAGCATGTTTAACCTCTCTGGCGGTCTAATTATGTACAGATTACTGTGCTAAAAGCGCTACATTGTTTTGCATGCAAATCTGTTCTTTTATATTTTAAAACTCACCTTCCCCTGCGATCCCCTGCTGTCCTCCCCTGCCGTCCTCCCCCCGCTGTCCTCCCACTGTCCTCCCGCTGTGTGCTCGGCCGATGCTGACACCTGTCTTTCCGTTCCCTTCCCTGTGAGTGTTGCGACGCAGGGGGGTGGAACCGGCGGCAAATTCAAAAATGTAAATACACTAAATGAAATGATACAAAGTTGTGATCCTAACGGATTACACTGTATCATGCCATTTCACCACAGGATTTCACCTGGTGACTTTTCCAGTGCCCTGCCTGTGCTTTTCCAGTTCTTTGTGCCTGGAAAATAGAGAACGACCATGGCGTCCAAAAAGTTTTCTTTTTGCGCAAAAGCACTTTTAGACGAACTGGAAAACAGCAACAGCGAAACTGAGTTACTTGAAGAACAGAGCGATAGCGATTCATGGGAAAATTCGTCATCAGGTACGGAAAGTGACGACAGCGACGATTCTGATGTCTCTTTCTGGCGCAAAACTCTGTTGAAAATTCTGAAGAATCATTTGATATACTTCCCAAATTCCACAAGCTATGTGCTAGGAAGAGACATCAGAATCGTCGATGTCGTCACTTTCCGTACCCGATGACGAATTTTCCCACAAATCGCTATCGCTTAGTTCTTCAAGTAACTCCGTTTCGCTGTCGCTGTTTTCCAGTTCGTCTAAAAGTGCTTTTGCGCAAAAAGAACACTTTTTGGACGCCATGGTCGTTCTCTGTTTTCCAGGTACAAAGCACTGGAAAAGCACAGGCAGGGCACTGGAAAAGTCACCCGGTGAAATTCTGTGGTTAAATGGGATGATACAGTGTAATCCGTTAGGATCACAGCTTTGTATCATGTCATTTGGTGTATTTACACTTGAATTTGCCGCCGGTTCCACCCCCCCCTGCGTCGCAACGCTCGCAGGGAAGAGAACCGGAAGGCAAGTGCCAGCAATCGGCCGAGCACAGAGCGGGGAGAGAGTATGAGGACGACCGGGAGGATGGCAGGGGGGATGGCGGGGGATCGCAGGGAAGGTGAATAACATTCTGTGGTAATCCCAAGTGTGGCTCGGGGTTACTGCTTTTGGTACTGAAAGTTAACCCCGAGCCACACTCGGGAATACCCCCAGGGAGGTTAATGTGACAGTCAGCTCTCTGTGATGTGTGTATCACCTCTCTAAACTGGAGTGCTTTAAATGCATCAATAAAGCTGCTAGAAGTTGGGAAGAAGTTTGCAGCTCATACTGATCTTACTCAAGCTAATGCCTGTGGGAACAAGGCTTAAGCCAAAGGTCCCCAAACTATGGCAAGGTGGTTTCCATAGACCAGCCCCTGTGAGAAGGCCCTACATGCAGAGCTTTCTCATTGCAAGCTACTGTATTCAGAAAGTCTGAGGGTGGAAGGCAGATGGTTCCAGCACCTGGCATTATTTCAGACACCCTTAGGTGGTGTGAACTCCTTTCCAATGGTGCTTATAGGCCTGGTTGTGACCTCCCTATGAGGGAAAGCACAGGGGATGAAGTCTGCAAGTTGAGTCTCATAGAACACCAATGCTGGGCCACCTTTTCCTATTAACACAAGGACCCCATTCCTTCCACTGACATAATGGCATTCATAACTCCTAAAGACCACCGATCTGGTAGTATGCATTTTTTTTACCCCCCCCCACCCCCCACCTCAAAACAGAGTTGTTTGGAGCCTGTTTACAGAAATTCATTTTTTGGGCTTTAGCACTTTCTGAGCCACTGACCCAGAAACACATGCAAAGATTTTCTGATGTCACTTGTTGCTCTGAGGCTGTGACTCCCATTGTATAGAAGTCAGAGAACCAACTGGACAGCTAAGTAACTAGCAGGAACCGGCCGAGATCGGAACCATGTATGGGCAGGCTGAATGTACCCTAGTTGATCGATCAACCTGGGTACAACCAGCCTGTCCGAGTTTATAGGTGATTATTGCTAGTGGCTGTTATAGCTGCTAGCAAAAATCACTGTGTTCTCTCAGTGCGGCATCTTCCCCCGCCAGGAGAACACAATGGCTCTGTGGGAGTCGGTGTTGATGGGGAAATCGATCGATTTTCTTTATTGCAACCCATGGTTGCAGGAAAGAAGTTCGCTCTGTGTAAGGCTTGGCTTAGAAAATCAGTGCTCCTCATCTCACCCATTGATTCTCACCTTTCTAGTGGAATGTCATTTGAAATTTATTATAAGAAGATCTTGGAGTAGCCATATAAGAAGGCAAAAATGACCCAACCCACCAGGATACACCTAGAAGGTAAATGTGACTTTTTAGTGGATTGATCCCTTTTAGTATATGATAGTTATGTCATGAATTACATAGTTGATCCTCAGTTACCAAAAAGAGAAATGGCTTTTCCTGAGTAGGTTGTATTCATCACAAGCATGTGACACCTTGTCCTGAAACCTACAACTCCCCTTTCCCTATTTATATATGTGAGCGATTCCCCATCATACTAGAGCAGAAACGTACTTTATATACAAACCCTGAACAGTGAAACGGTAACGCCATCATTTAACCACTTTACGTCTGCTCACAGTAATACTACTGCGGCAGAGTGGTTCGTTATCGTCTGACGACGTAGTATTAACGTTGTCAGACACTCCCCCTTCTGGGCGGCGCCTGTGCGCCGCCGGAGGCTCGCTCCCGCTGTTTTCATTCACAGCGGGAGTCGGGCCAAGGGAGGAGCAGTGGCGATCGCCGCTGCTCTGCTCCGATCGCCGGGGATCTAGTGTGGAGATCCGCCCGCCTGTGTAAACACAAGCGGACGGATCTCCATAGTGACAGGGAGTGACAGATCGGACTGTTCAGCATAGCTGGACATCCGATCTGTCCATGACTCACTCAGTCACCTCCCCCCCTACACGTCAGTAAGCACCAGGCATACATTAACCCCTCCCTCTCCAATAAAATCAACCCCTTCCCTGCCAGTGTCATTTTTACAGTAACAGTGCATATATATATAGCACTGATTACTGCAGTAATGTCACTGGTACCCCCAAAAGTGTCAAAAATGTCAGTCAAGGGTCCGATCTGTCCGCCGCAATGTCGCAGTCCCACAAAAAAAATCGCAGATCGCCGCCATTACGCGTTAAAAAAAAAACACCAAAAATGACAGAAATCTTTCCCTTTGTTAGTAAACGCAATAACTTTTGCGCAAACCAATCAAAATACGCTTATTGCGATTTTTTTTACCAAACATAGGTAGCAGAAAACAAATTGGCCAAAATCTTTTTTAAAAATTGGTTTTTACATCTTTTTTGGGGGGAATTTCATATAAAAAAATGTTAAAAATATTGTTATTTTTTCAAAATAAATGCTCTTTTTTTGTTTATAGCGCAAAAAGTAAAAATCACACAGGTGATCAAATACCACCAAAAGAAAGCTCTGTTTGTGGGAAAAAATTGTCAGTTGAAGTCGCACAGCGCCGAATCGCAAAAAGTGGCCTGGACGGAAGACAGCAAAATCCTCCGGTGGTAAAGTGGTTAAGGAGGAACTGAACTCTGAAAGGTCTTCCCAAAATCGGCCAGGCAGAGGTGAAAGGAGCATTTACCAGTATTACCTGTGCTCTTCTTTTTCCATACAATGACAATCCTGTGTTTAGGCTCTTATTACTGCTATAGCTGACCTTGGAAGCTGCTACTAGCACAATTGTTTCCCCAAATTATGGCTCTAACAGTTATGTACTAAAGAAAAAAGACTTCACCAGGGGCTGCGCTCCCCTCAGAAATAATACTGTGCAAGATTAAAAATCACAGAAATTGTTTGTGCTTAACCGCTTGCCGACCGCCGCAAGTAAATATACTGCAGCAGTCAGCCCTGGCCAGGCAAAGCGACGTATATATACGTCACTAGCCTGTGACCGGCTTGTGAGCCAATAGCGGGCGAGCGCGCGCCCCCCCGGCTCGTTCACTGAGGAGTCCGTGCGTGTGACCGGCGGACCCGATGTCAGCCGGTCACTCTGCGATCGTCGGTAAAGAGGGAGAAAGGCAGGCGGCTAATGTAAACAAGCCGCCTGTCATTCTTCCCTGTGTAAAAATGGACATCAGACGGTTCTACTATGTAGGACCATTGATCTCTGTTTTTACACTAGTAGCCATGTCCCATCACAGTTAGAAGCACGCCCCTAGGACACACTTAACCCCTCCAATACAGTTAACCCCTTCACTGCCAGTGTCATTTTTACAGTAACAGTGCATATGTATAGCACTGATTGCTGTAGTAATGTCACTGGTACCCCCAAAAGTGTCAAAAATGTCAGTCAAGGATCCGATCTGTCCGCTGCAATGTCGCAGTCCCGCAAAAAAAATCGCAGATCGCCTCCATTACTCGTTAAAAAAAAAACACCAAAAATGACAAAAATCTTTCCCTTTGTTAGTAAACACGATAACTTTTGCGCAAACCAATCAAAATACGCTTTTTGCGATTTTTTTTACCAAACATATGTAGCATAAAACAAATTGGCCGAAAATGTTAAAAAATTTAGATTTTTACATTTTTTTGGGGGGAATTTCATATAAAAAAATGGGAAAAATATTATTTTTGCAAAATTGACGCATTTTTTTGTTTATAGCGCATGATCAAAAAACCGCACAGGTGATCAAATACCACCAAAAGAAAGCTCTGTTTGTGGGAAAAAAGGACATCAAATTTGTTTAGGTACAGCATCGCACGACCGCGCAATTGTCCGTTAAAGTCACGCAGTGCCGAATCGCAAAATACCCCCTGGTCAGGAAGGGGGTAAAATCTTCCGGGGCTTAAGTGGTTAATAAACCTAAAAAGTTAAAGAAAAACCATTAAGGGCTCTTTCACACGTTCCGCCTCCGTAGGCGGCGGATGACAGCTCCGTCTCCGCTTGCAGAGCAGAGAGGGAGGTGTCTCAGCCCCCGCTGCCCTCTATGGGGGATCGGATGAGAGAGGACCGCCTGTCCGCTCTCATCAGATCCGATCCGATTACTGAACGGATGGAAAAATAGGGTTTCCATCCGTCCAGATTTCACGGACAGGATCGGATGCGGGTGTCAGCGGGTGTCAGTGGAGGTGTCTCCGCTGACATCCGCTGCCCCATAGAGCTGCATGGAGGATCCGATCAGATCCACCTAAAAAACTGACAGGCGGATCTGATCGGATCGCCCGTGTGAAAGAGTCCTAAACCTTTCACTGCCAAGATTTCTGCTAGGAGGGGGAATTGGGGGGGGGGGGGGGGGGAGTGAGTTGGGAAAAAGATTTGAACTGTGGGGGGGGGGGGGGGGCTGTCAGGTCAGCTGTTTGGGGCCCCTGTCAGGAGGCTGTTCTGGGCCCCTGTGATTTCTAATGGCAGCTCTGATCCTGAGTGTGAAAAAGTGATTTCTCTTCCCTCCAACTAGAAAGGAGGAGAGAAAACGCTGACAGATCATTTACAGTACAAATCGGGTCCAGGTCTCTATTGTCCTCCCCCCCCCCACACACACATATCCAGACACTGGACCCGACCTCACTGGTAAGGTGACATGACAGCTAATGACACTTACCGTCTCTCCTGGATACAGATGATTAGATATAGAAGCTGTAATGTCAGAAAAATCCGCTGTAGGGCGCTGTGACGGCAGTGACAGGAGACACTCCCTCTCCCTGGCAACCACAGTAAAAATGGCGCCTGCGCGTGCCACTCGTCACATGATCCGCCTGCCCCCTGCACCAATCAGAGGAAGCGCGAGCCCACCTCCGCGCGCTGCCAGTGAGGCCGCTCATCCCCGATGCTTACTGACAGGAGTGAGAGAGCTGGGGAGAGGGGAATTAGACTTTGTCCTCCCTCCAGCCTGCAGGTGGCAATAGAGAGCGCCGCTGTATAGTGAGGGAAGCCTGCCCGTCCTCCCTCTATCACCCTGGTCACATGGCTGGAGGGAGGAAAACAAAACATGCTTCCCGGTGTGGTGGTAAGTACAAGGGGGGAGAACTCAGCCCAAGACCTTCCCCCTCTCCTCCTCATCCTTAGAGCCCTCTCACCTACCCCTCTGCTCTCTTCCCTAGAACCCCATCTCCTCACCTACCCCCCCATCCCCTCACCTACCCCCCCCATCTCCTCACCTACCCCCCCCCATCTCCTCACCTACCCCCCCCCCTCCATCTCCCCACCATCTCCTCACCTACCCCCCCCCCCCAATCTCCTCACCTACCCCCCCCATCTCCTCACCTACCCCCCCATCTCCTCACCTACCCCCCTCCCCCCATCTCCTCACCTACCCCCCCCCCCCTCCATCTCCTCACCTACCCCCACCATCTCCTCACCTACCCCCCCATCTCCTCACCTACCCCCCCATCTCCTCACCTCCCCCCCCATCTCCTCACCTACCCCCCCCATCCCCTCACCTACCCCCCCCATCCCCTCACCTACCCCCCCCATCCCCTCACCTACCCCCCCATCCCCTCACCTCCCCCCCCATCCCCTCACCTCCCGCCCCCATCTCCTCACCTACCCCCCCCCATCTCCTCACCTACCCCCCCATCTCCTCACCTACCCCCCCTCCATCCCCTCACCTACCCCCCCATCTCCTCATCTACCCCCCCCCCCATCTCCTCACCTACCCCCCCATCCCCTCACCTACCCCCCCATCTCCTCACCTCCCCCCCCCCATCTCCTCACCTACCCCCCCCATCTCCTCACCTACCCCCCCCCCCCCATCTCCTCACCTACCCCCCCCCCTCCATCTCCTCACCTACCCCCCCCCCCCCCCATCTTCTCACCTACCCCCCCCCCCCCCCAGGCTTATATTATATGGAGCCCAGAAAATGTCATTGGTAATCCTTGTTAAAGTCTCCCAGTAAATCTATCAGTGCTTTTCCCATCAGCCTGTCAGTCTATTCTCTTTTTATTTATTGATTTATTTTACCATGAAAGCAGACATTTATTTTCTACATTTTCATCTTATTTTTTTATTTCCATGACTTTCTTGCATTTATAAAGCATTTCTCTGCTAAAGCCCCCCTCTGGACGAACCCTTCACCACTTTATCCAAAACAACAGCAAAACCATAAATGTTGGCTTAGTGCCGCTTCACATTTCTGCCATCACAGAGATGACATGTAATTCTGAGCGCTCCTAAAATAACATGCCATCTCTGTGCGCTGCAGATTCACCCATACAGATTGTATGACTGAATTCCCACCGCAATCGCACCCATCTCGCACAGGACCCTTTTTTTGGTCTGCAGCAGCATCGGATGGCATGGTGGTTCACACTAGTGTGATCCGATTCTGTGCCAACTTATAGATTGCACTGCGATATGCCATCTGATCTGGGGGTGTCGTTAACTTTTAATTGACACCCCCAGTGTATGGCATATGGCAGTGTGAACTGCCAGGGGTGCGGATGCGATGCGGGAACACGCTGTATATTCGCAGCGTTCCTACATCGCAGAAATGTGAACCGGCACTTATACAATAATTTTTAATGTATATTTATGAAAATCCATGAGTAAAAATACATTGTAATTAAAAATAGCCAACAATAAAATGACTTTAAAAATATATTTTATGCATCAATAATAGTGGTGGGGGAGGGGATGTATGCTCAGAAATGAGGACACCCGTTGATTGAAAAGAGGGGGTCTCATGGATTTTGTATGCAGTGAAGTAACAATTGCCACCACAGTCCATGCAGCTGCTATGGTGCCTGGGTGGGGGGGGGGGGGGCTGTTGGCTCTGACCCTGTACCCCCATTGTGATATTTCCAATAAAAAGAGCTGATGTTAGATATATAGGGGTCTTCAGGATCATTATTGTCCCTTGTCACTAATTCCCCTTTGCAGGCTGTGCAGTAAAAATAATTTATCTGTCTTAGTAGAGAACCCCCCTCTCTTCCTCACCCCCTCTCTTCCTCACCCCCTCTCTTCTTTTGACCCCCCCCCTTTCCTTAGAACCTCCCTCTTCCTCAGACCCACCCCTCTCCTATACCCCATAGCACACATAACATAGTGATGATGACGCGGAAGGGGGCGGTAACCGTTTCGGTAACCGCACCCCCGCCTCATCACGTTCATGCGGCCGGCCCGCCCTCCAGTGACGCTTCCGCTGCCTCATTGGTTGATAATCTCCCGGCTGTTACTGCTGCTGCTAGCCAGTCACAGTGTCTCCAGGCAAACTGCGGCCGGCCCTCCCCGCTGCCTGATTGGGTCATCTCCTCGGCTGCTGCTGGCCACTGACTGACAGTAAGGGCAAACTGCGGACCCGGAAGGACACCTACCTGTACCAGTGCTATACTCTGAATGTAATAATGCCCCCCCTCAGTGCTTTTTAGCCCCCCCAGTGTTCTTTAGCCGCACCCCCCCCCCCAGTGTTCTTAGTCCCCCGCAGTTCATTTAGTCCCCCCCGTGCTCTTAGCCCCCCCCCCCCGGTGCTCTTCAGCTCTCCACAGTGCTTTTCATCTCTTCCCCCCCCCCCCCCATGCTTTCTGGCTCCCCCAGTGCTCTCCAGCTCCCTGGCTCCCCCCTCAGTGATTTCCAGTTCCCCCAGACAGTGCTCTCCAGTCCCCCCCCCCCTCTCCCCCTGTGCTCTCCATCCCCCTGGGTACTCGACGCCGAATTAAAAAAAACTGACTGCATTCAAAACAGCCAAACTTGGTGTTTTGAATGCTTGTCGGTGCTGGGGGGGGGGGGGGGGGGGGGGTTGGGTCTTTTAGACACCCATATCCCTCCACAAGGAGTACCTGCAGAAAAAAAAAAAGAATAAAAAAATACCAATATCCGATCACCAAAACATCAGTATCGGCATTAAAAAAACGATATCCGTCGATCGCCACTAATTTTAACCCACCTCCCCTCTTCTGCACTTGTGGTACTGTCAGTATTAATAACCCCCTCCCCCCACATTGGTGGTCATGGAATGGGTTGCATTTCAATGCCATTGACCACCAATGTGGGAAAGGGGGTTAATTATACTGACACCTGTGCTAGGGGTTAATAATGCAGCCTCTGACATCAATACTAAGGGATCTTTAATGTGTCCAATGACATCAATACTGGGGGGTTTAATGCATTCACTGACACCAATACTGGGGGGTTTAATGCGTTCACTGACATCAATACTGGGGGGTTTAATGCGTTCACTGACATCAATACTGGGGGGTTTAATGCGTTCACTGACATCAATACTGGGGGGTTTAATGCGTTCACTGACACCAATACTGGGGGGTTTAATGCGTTCACTGACATCAATACTGGGGGGTTTAATGCGTTCACTGACATCAATACTGGGGGGTTTAATGCGTTCACTGACATCAATACTGGGGGGTTTAATGCTTTCACTGACATCAATACTGGGGGGTTTAATGCGTTCACTGACACCAATACTGGGGGGTTTAATGCGTTCACTGACATCAATACTGGGAGGTTTAATGCGTTCACTGACACCAATACTGGGGGGTTTAATGCGTTCACTGACACCAATACTGAGGGGTTTAATGCGTTCACTGACATCAATACTGGGGGGTTTAATGCGTCCACCGACATCATTGCTGCGAGTTTTGTTGTGCCCACTGAATTCAGTGCTGAGGGTCTTTATTGCATCCACTGACATCATTGCTGGGGGTTTTAATGCGTCCACCTGCACCAATGCTGGGGGTTATTAATGTAGGGGGAGGGGTTTAATAATACTGACACCTGTGCTAGGGGTTAATAATGCAGCCTCTGACACCAATGCTTGGAGGTCTTTAATGCATCCACCGACATCAATGCTGGGAGTCTTTTTTGCATAGACTGACACTAATACTAGGGGGTCTTTATTGCCTTCACTGACATCAATGCTGAGGGTCTTTATTGCATCCACTGACATCAATGCTGGGGGTCTTTATTGCATCCACTGACATCAATGCTGGGGGTCTTTTTTGCCTTCACTGACATCAATGCTGGGGGTCTTTATTGCCTTTACTGACATCAATGCTGGGGGTCTTTATTGCATCCACTGACATCAATGCTGGGGGTCTTTATTGCATCCACTGACATCAATGCTGGGGGTCTTTATTGCATCCACTGACATCAATGCTGGGGGTCTTTTTTGCCTTCACTGACATCAATGCTAGGGGTCTTTATTGCATCCACTGACATCAATGCTGGGGGTCTTTATTGCATCCACTGACATCAATGCTGGGGGTCTTTATTGCCTTCACTGCTGGGGGTCTTTATTGTTTTCACTGACATCAATGCTGGGGGTCTTTATTGCCTTCACTGACATCAATGCTGAGGGGGGTCTTTATTGCATCCACTGACATCAATGCTGGGGGTCTTTTTTGCCTTCACTGACATCAATGCTGGGGGTCTTTATTGCCTTCACTGACATCAATGCTAGGGGTCTTTATTGCATCCACTGACATCAATGCTAGGGGTCTTTATTGCATCCACTGACATCAATGCTGGGGGTCTTTATTGCATCCACTGACATCAATGCTGGGGGTCTTTATTGCATCCACTGACATCAATGCTGGGGGTCTTTATTGCATCCACTGACATCAATGCTGGGGGTCTTTATTGCATCCACTGATATTAATGCTGAAGGGGGGTCTTTATTGTCTTCACTGACCTCAATACTGGGGGGGGGGGGGGGCTTTATTATGTCCACTAATATCAATGCTGGGGGTTTTTTAATGCGTCCAGTGACATCAATGCCGAGGGGGGTCTTTATTGCATCCACTGACATCAATGCTGGGGGTCTTTATTGCATCCACTGACATCAATGCTGGGGGTCTTTTTTGCATCCACTGACATCAATGCTGGGGGGGGTCTTTATTTCCTTCACTGACATCAATGCAGAGGGGGGTCTTTATTGCCTTCACTGACATCAATGCTGGGGGTTTTAATGCGTCCACCTGCACCAATGCTGGGGGGGGCTTTAATGCATCAATAGACATCAATGCTGGGAAATTTGAATGCCTTCCCTGACATCAATGCTGGGGGGGTTAATGCATCCACTGACATCATTGCTGGGGTTAATTAATGTGGGGGAGGGGTTTAATAATACTGGCACCTGTGCTAGGGGTTAATAATGCAGCCTCTGACACCAATGCTAGGGGATCTTAAATGCGTCCACTGACATTAATTCTGGGGTTTTTTAACCACTTGCCGACCGCCGCACGACTATCTACGTCGGCGGTCAGCCCCTCACAGGCAAACTAACGTAGGGCTACGTTGCTTGCTTGTGAG
This sequence comes from Pelophylax lessonae, assembly GCF_965119305.1. Classification (NCBI taxonomy): domain Eukaryota; kingdom Metazoa; phylum Chordata; class Amphibia; order Anura; family Ranidae; genus Pelophylax; species Pelophylax lessonae. The sequence goes on from NC_138776.1 coordinate 200,811,875, forward strand.
GGTCTAGGGAGCGAGCGCGCGCCCCCGCGTGGAGAGGGAGAATGTCAGGCAGCTTGTGTAAAGACACTGATCACACGGATCTACTATGTAGATCCGTTGATCAGTGTCCTTACAGCTCAAGCCACAGCCAATCACAGTAGAAAGCACGCCCCTAGGGACACACACAGCCCCTCCCTCCCAAATAAAGTTAACCCCTTCACTACCAGTGTATTTTTACAGTAACAGTGCATATATTTAGCACTGATTACTGTAGTAATGTCACTGGTAACCCCAAAAGTGTCAAAAATGTCAGTCAAGGGTCCGATCTGTCCGCCGCAATGTCGCAGTACCGCAAAAAATCGCAGATCGCCGCCATTACACGTTAAAAAAAAAAAAACAACAAAAATGACAAAAATCTTTCCCTTTGTTAGTAAACGCGATAACTTTTGTGCAAACCAATCAAAATACGCTTTTTGCGATATTTTTTACCAAACATAGGTAGCATAAAACAAATTGGCCGAAAATTTCGATTTTTACATTTTTTTGGGGGGGAATTTCATATAAAAAAAATGTGAAAAATATTGCTATTTTTGCAAAATTTACGCTCTTTTTTTTGTTTATAGCGCGTGATCAAAAAATCGCACAGGTGATCAAATACCACCAAAAGAAAGCTCTGTTTGTGGGAAAAAAGGGACGCCAAATTCGTTTAGGTACAGCATCGCACGACCGCGCAATTGTCCGTTAAAGTCATGCAGTGCCGAATCGCAAAATACCCCCTGGTCGGAATGGGGGTAAAATCTTCCGGGGCTTAAGTGGTAATGCATCCACTGACACCAATGCTGGGGGGGGGGGGCTTTTAATGCGTCCACTGAAACCAATACTGGTCAATTTTAATGCGTCCGCTGACGCCAATACTGGGGGGTTTTAATGCGTCCACTGACACCAATGCTTGGGGGTCTCTAATGCATCCACTGACATTAATGCTGGAGGTCTTTAATGCATCCGCAGACATCAATGGTGGGGGCTATTAATATATTCACTGACATCATTGCTGGGGGTTTTAATGCGTCCACTCACTTCAATGCTGGGGGTTTTAATGCGTCCACTGACACCAATGCTGGGGTTATTTAATGCGTCCACTGACATCAATGCTGGGGGGGGTCTTTTTTGCATTCACTGACATCCATGCTGGGAGTCTTTATTATGTCCACTGATATCAATGCTGGGGGTCTTCAATGCGTCCACTGACATCAATAATGGGGGGTTTTAATGCATCCACTGTCATCCATGCTGCAGGTTTTAATGTGTCCACTGACATCAATGCTGGGGGTCTTTATTGCATCCACTGACATCAATGCTGGGAGTTTTATTGTGCCCACTGAATTCAGTGATGAGGGTCTTTATTGCATCCACTGACACCAATGCTGGGGGTTTTAATGCGTCCACCTGCACATGAGTGCTGGGGGGGGGGGGGAGTCTTTAATGCATCAATAGACATCAATGCTGGGAAATTTTAATGCCTTCCCTGACATCAATGCTCGGGGGGGGGGGGGGGGTTTAATGCATCCACTGACATCATTGCTGGGGTTAATGTGGGGGAGGGGTTTAATAATACTGGCACCTGTGCTAGGGGTTAATAATGCAGCCTCTGCCACCAATGCTAGGGGATCTTAAATGCATCCACTGACATTAATTCTGGGGTTTTTTAATGCGTTCACTGACATCAATGCTGGGGGGGTCTTTAATGCATCCACTGACACCAATACTGGGGGATTTTAATGCGTCCAGTGACGCCAATGCTGGGGGAGGGGGGGTTTACTGAGTCCCTTGACACCAATGCTGAGGGGTTTTAAAGCGTCCACTGACACCAATGCTTGAGGGTCTCTAATGCATCCACTGACATTAATGCTGGAGGTCTTTAACCACTTTATGACCGCCCGCCTCACGAGCAGGCAGCTAGGGGGCGAGCGCTTGTCAGTGGGAAAGCCGATGCACAGGGCAAGCGGCTCCAATTGCCGCCTGACACCCGCGATCGTTCCCCGCTGAGAGAGAAGAACGGTCAGCTGTTGAAAACACAGCCGGCCTTCCTTCTCCCTGGAATGATCATAGCGCCCCTGTGATCCTGCTATATAGGAACACAGGTCTCTGTGATCATTTCACAAGCCACGCCTCTAGGTACACATTTAACCCCTGATCACTCAGTGTTAACCCCTTCCCTGCCAGTGTCATTAGTACAGTAACAGTGCATATTTTAGCACTGATTACTGTAGTAATGTCACTGGTCCCCCCCAGAAGTGTCAAAAATGTCAGTCAGGGGTCCGATCTGTCCGCCGCAATGTCGTAGTCCCGCTAAAAATCGCAGATCGCGACCATTACTAGTAAAAAAAATTAAAATGACATAAATCTTTCCCATAGTTAGTAGACGCGATAACGTTTGCGCAAACCAATCAAAATAGGCTTATTGTGATTTTTGTTTACCAGAAATATGTAGCAGAAAACAAATTGGCCAAAAATGTAAAAAAAAAATAGATTTTTAAATTTTTTTTGGGGAATGTTATATAGCAGAATGTAAAAAATATTGTGTTTTTTTTTTTTTTTTTTTTTCAGAATTGTCGCCTTCCATAGAGAAGCTGCGGACCCCTTCTAATAGTCGCTCCGACTTAGAAAAAGGGTCCGGAGCTTCTTTGGGGCGACCCGGAGCGACCTGCATAGACTTCAATGTTATGAAGTCCGTGCCGGCCGCTCCGAGGTCGCGGCGCGCTGCTTGCACCGCGACCTCGGAGGTCGCCCCTGGAAGTCGGATCGCCCCAGTGTGAACGGGGCCTTATAGCGCAAAAAATAAAAATCGCACAGGTGATCAAATACCACCAAAAGAAAGCTCTATTTGTGGGAAATAAAGGACATCATTTTTATTTATGTACAGCGTCGCAGGACTGCGCAATTCTTCGTTAAATCAACGCAGTGCCGAATCACAAAATATGGCCTGGTTATTAAGGGGGCAAATCCTTCCGGTCCAGAAGTGGTTAATACATCAATAGACACCAATGCTGGGGGTTTTAATGCATCCATTGACATCAATCCTGGGCATTTTAATGTGTCCACCGGCACCAATGCTGGGGGTTTTAATGTGTCCACCAGCACCAATGCTGGGGGTTTTAATGCGTCCACTGACCTCAATGCTGGGGAGTTTTAATGCGTCCACTGACATTAATGCTGGGGGTCCTTAATGCATCCACTGACATCAATGATGGGGGTCTTTACTGCAGGGCTTGACAAATTTTCCTGAAATCTAGGAGCCAGCTAAAAAAGTTAGGAGCCAGTTTTTTTTTTTTTTAAACTAACAACCAAGCTTTATTTAATAAAACGGATACTAAATTTACACATAAATACGACTAGAACCCCACTCTCCTCTATAGCACAATTGGATGAAAACAGACTGTCTGTCTCTTTCCATCCGATGCCATCTGATCCGATCCATCCGTCTGCTTTTGGTGGACAGGATCAGATGGCGGCAGATTACTGCTCCATAGAGGAGAATCAAGGGTCCGATCAGGTCTGCCTGAAAAACTGACAGGCGGACCTGATCAGACAGCCTGTGTGAAAGGGGCCTTCGGCTGTGGCATGGCGACGAGAAAAAAAAAAAAGGAGAGATATATATATAGAGAGAGAGATATATAGAGATATATATATATATAGAGAGAGAGAGAGATATATAGATATATATATATATATATATATATATATATATATATATATAGATATATATTTATATAGATATATATTTATATATATATATATTTTTTTTTAATAATTAAAAAAAAAAGAAAAAAATATATTATTTTTTTTACATTTAAAAAATAAATTAAATAAATAATAATAACCACACTCCCTGTCAAAGGTAACTAACTGGACAGGGAGATGGTAATGAATGAATTGAGAACAAAAAGGCAGTGGAAACAGTCATTACTCCCGGCCTCCACAAGAGGGCGCCAGTTCCCCATTGGAAGCCTGTCATCTCAAGTAGGCCGAAAAGCCGGGGCCTCGATTTTCGGACGGCCCGGAAGTCCGTGCACTCCGTGCGCGGAAGTCCGGGCAAAAATGACAGGACACCTTCTGCAGGGCACCCCCAGGCGCCAGGTCGCTAATTCTAGTCGCAAATGCGACCTGGCGCCCGGGGATTGTCGAGCCCTGCTTTACTGCATCCACTGACATCAATGATGGGGGTCTTTACTGCATCCATTGACATCAATGCTGGGGGGTCTTTTAATGCGTCCACTGACATCAATGATGGGGGGTCTTTATTATGTCCACTGACATCAATCCTGGGGGTCTTTACTGCGTTCACTGACATCAATAATGGGGGGTTTTAATGCGTCCACTGACATCAATGCTGGGGGGAGGGGTCTTTATTGCCTTCACTGATCTCAGTGCTGGAGGTCTTTAACCAATTTACGTCCGCTTGCCGCAGTTATACTGTGGCAGGCAGCCGCTCCTGGGCAAACCGCCGTAGCTATATGTCGTTCAGGCGCAGGCAGCTAGAGGGCGAGCGCTCGTCAGCGGGAAAGCCGATGCACAGGGCAAGCGGCTCCGGTTGCGGTCTTGACACCCGCGATTGTTCCCCGCTGAGAGAGAAGAACGGTCAGCTGTTGTAAACACAGCCGGCCTTCCTTCTCCCTGGAATGATCATAGAGCCCCTGTGATCCTGCTTTATAGGAACACAGGTCTCTGTGATCATTTCACAAGCCACACCCCCCCCCCCCCCCCACAGTTAGAAACCCATTCCTAGGTACATATTTAACCCCCTGATCACCCACAGTGTTAACTTCTTCCCTGCCAGTGTCATTAGCACAGTAACAGTGCATATTTGTGGCACTGATTACTGAGGTAATGTCACTGGTCCCCCCAAAAATGTCAGTCAGGGGTCCGATCTGTCCACCACAATGTCATAGTCCTGCTAAAAATCGCAGATCGTGACCATTACTAGTAAAAAAAAATAAATAAAAATGACATAAATCTTATAGTTAGTAGACGCGATAACTTTTGCGCAAACCAATCAAAATACGCTTATTGTGATTTTTGTTTACCAAAAATATGTAGTAGAAAACAAATTGGCCTAAAATGTTAAAAAATGCTAATGTTATAAAGCAGAATGTGAAAAATATTGTTTCTCTTACGTCCTCCGACAGTCGCCGCCTCTTCATATTCGTCACATATGGGGTATTAGACTTTGCTCCGAAGGAGTAGCTAGGCAACAGAATATGTTAACATTAAAGCTTTTAACATATCCCACCCTCAAGGGGTGGTCCCCTCAGTCAATACCCTCCTACTTCCTGCAACCATATCTCAGTTTTAATGTCTAGCTTGTCAGGAGTGGCTGGCTCTCTCTGTGCTGGGGCTTTGTGCCCCAGACTCTTTCTTCTTTTTTGATTTTTTGTTTGAGTTTTCTCTCTACCTTTACTTAGCTGTTCTTTTTGTCAGCTTTAGTTAGTTCTTCGGATGAAGAGGATCATGCGGGCTGGGTCTCGGGCTGATCCCCCTGGTCGCAGGTCGTGGGTCAGTGGCTTCCCAGCCTGCCATCGAGCGTTCAGCCAGGTAACGCTCCTGGCACAGTGAACGACCCATCCCTGTTCGGTGCAGGGATGATTGGTGAGGTGGCTACCTCACTGGACGCTGTGCGGTTTCTTAACCCCCATTCTGTGCGTCTTGTATGCGACTCTCCCTGCCTCATGTGCAGCGGCTTGTTCGCCTGTGCGGGTCCCCCACGCCACTGTGAGGTAAGTGTATCTATGTGGGGACCTGTCTGTCTGGGGGGGTGTCAGTCTGGGACTGTGTAACCTGCCTCTATTCACACTGTTTGTCTCCCTATCTCTCGGCTGCATGCTGTGGGCTGCAAGGGGGGGGGGGGGGAGGAGCTGTGTGACACTGTGTGTGTCAGCCTTGTCAGTGTGAGAAGCTGTGTGCTGTGGGGCATGTTTTGTGGCATGTTTGGGCATTATACAGCGATCGCTGCGGCGATCTGACATGTTTTTTTATATACAGACATGTGTGCATTACTGTACTGTGGAGCGGCGGTTTCGGCGCCATTTTGCCTACACTCGCTCCGGCCGCATGTTCTACATGCATGGCGGCCATTTTCTTGTAGCCTCCCATAGGCTTTCATAGAGCGCCCTGGCAGCATCACTTCCTCTTCTCCTGGGTACACCGATCGAGGCAGCAGCAGCGGCGAGGGTCTCCTCAGGTTATATCCTTCCTATCCATTGCCTGTGTCAGTTTTATTGTCCCTGTGGGGGTCTCATTGTGCTTGTGTGTGGTGCGGTGGGCTGCGCTCGCCGCGCGTGTTAAAGGGGCAGTTAACCCTTTATTATCCGGCATTTGTTATAGGGGCAATGGATTCTCAGGAGGGCAAATTTCCTACCGCCTTGGTGGAAAGCCAGGGGACCGCTGTTTCCCCCCCAGGGGGGGATTTAGCCACTATTGTGGCTGGCCTTGCTGCTCAGGTGCAGATGCTGGTGGCTGCTCAATCTACTAAAAGACCCAGAGTTGCTCTTTCCTCTGATTCTGAGGGTGAAGGTGATGGGGTTGTTATGGCGGGGGCCTCCTTATCGGGGTCCCGCTCCTCCCTGGATCTAGTGGGGTCCGAGGTGGAGGCTGAAGTTGAAGGGGTTGATAATTCTCCCCCTGGCTCGCCTGAAGAGCTTGCAATCATGGATGAATTGATTGCTTCCATAAAGCAAACGCTGCGTTTGCAGGATGAAGTGTGTCCCCCCGCTGCCTTGGCGGCTTATGGGACGCAGAGAAAACGCAGGACGCCGCAGGTTTTTCCCTGCAATGATGATTTTCAGCGCGCTGTTAAGGAACAATGGCGCAATCTGCGCAAACCTTTTGCTGTACCAAGTAGGTTCAAGCTGCGTTATCCTTTCTCGCCTTCCACTGATGAAAGGTGGTGTGTGCCCCCCCCAGTGGATCACGCAATTGCGGTTTTAAACAAATCCACTGCGATTCCTGCAGAGGATTCCCCTGTGTTCCGTGATGCCACGGATAGGAGATTGGAGTCTCTTGCCCATCATACTTATTCTGTTACGGGTTCTATGCTTAAGGCTCTGTTTGCTTCTCTCATGGCGGCCCAGGCGATCGCAAGTTGGACGCAGATGCTTAGGTGCGTCCTAGTGGCCGATTCGGCCTCGCCGGCGACCCTGGATATGGTGGATCAAATCCACCAGGGTGTCATGTATCTGTGTGATGCGGACTTGGACCTAGTTCCGTTGGCTGCACGTGTGCACAGCGTGGCGGTGTTGTCTCGCCGCCTGGTTTGGTTGAAATGTTGGTCGGTGGACCAGTCTTCACGTAAGACCTTAGCCAATCTGCCTTATGATGGGTCTCGCCTTTTTGGGGAGTCCTTGGATGTGTTGATTAAGGGGATCACCGGAGGTAAGAGCACTCTCTTGCCCCATTTCCCCAAGGCTAAGGGGGCTTCTGGGAAGAAGCATGCTAATTTTCGGCCCCCTCAGGGGTCCTTTCGTGCCTTTCGGTCGCACTACAAGGGCAAACCGTTCAAAGGTCAAGGCTCTCAGAAGAAGCCCTGGTCTGGTAAACAGAAGTCCGGTCAATCCGGATCCGCAGCCCATAACAGTGCGGCCTGAAGGGGCACCCCCACTCAGTTTTGGGGTGGGGGGACGCTTGCTCGGTTTTCTTCAGCCCTGGTTGGCCCGCGTGCGGGACAGATGGGTTCAGGAGATCGTTCGATCTGGTTACAAGATCGAGTTTCTCTCTCGGCCGGAGAGCAGATTTTTTCCCTCAAATCTTCAACTGTCTCCAGAGCGTTTACGGGACCTGCACCTGGCGGTGCGGGACCTGAGGGCTCAGGGAGTGGTAGTTCCGGTGCCTCATCGGGACAGATTTCGGGGGTTTTATTCCAATCTGTTCACCGTGCCCAGAAAGGAGGGCAAGGTTCGTCCAATTCTGGACTTGAAGGCTCTGAACCGCTCTGTGCGGGTTCGCAAGTTCCGCATGGAATCCCTGCGGTCGGTGGTGGCTGCCCTGGTTTCGGGGGAATTCATGGCCTCCATCGATTTGAAGGATGCGTATCTTCACATCCCCATTTTCGAGGGTCACCAGAGGTACCTTCGATTTGCCATTGCGGAGGATCACTACCAGTTCGTGGCGTTGCCTTTTGGTCTCGCCTCGGCTCCGCGGGTCTTCACCAAGGTGCTTGCACCGGTTCTGGCATTATTGAGGGCCCAGGGCATTTCTGTCCTGGGGTATCTGGACGACATTCTGGTTCGGTCTGCGACCAGCCAGGGTCTGGAGAAGGACCTGTCTGTCACGATGCAAACTCTGCAGGAGTTTGGTTGGACGGTAAATTTTCCAAAGTCGACGCTGAGTCCGTCGGTTCGTCTTCCCTACCTGGGAATGATTCTGGACTCGGTGCAGGCGAAGGTCTTCCTGCCGGAAGACAAACTCAGAACTCTTCAGGAGGAAGTCAGGTCCCTCAGGTACGTTCCGCACTCGTCTCTGCGGACGTGCATGAGATGTCTGGGATTGATGGTCTCGGCCTTCGAGGCGATTCCCTTTGCCCAGTTTCACACGCGGGGTCTCCAAGCGGAGGTCCTGTCCATGTGGGACGGGCGACCTCAATCTCTGGATCTTCAAATCTCGTTGAGTCATCGCACCAGAAGAGACCTTCTGTGGTGGCTCCAGTCCCCGATGGTGTCCGGGGGCAAGTCGTTTCGTCCTATCTCGTGGACGGTAATCACCACGGATGCCAGCCTGTCGGGCTGGGGTGGTGTTCTGGGCGTTCTGTCCGCCCAGGGGACTTGGTCGGAGGGGGAGTCCTCCCTTCCGATCAACATTCTGGAATTGCGTGCGATAAATCTCTGTCTTCATCGCTGGACGGACCGGCTGCAGGGCTGCCCGGTTCGGGTGCAGACGGACAATGCCACGGCGGTGGCCTACATCAACCACCAAGGGGGCACCAGGAGTGCCCGAGTGGCTCGAGAAGTGGCCGACATTCGGTCTTGGGCCGAGGCTCATGTCCCGGCGATGACGGCGGTTCACATTCCGGGGGTGGAGAACTGGCAGGCGGACTGTCTGAGTCGCCAGACCCTGGATCAGGGGGAATGGTCTCTCCACCCGGCTGTCTTCCAGATGTTGTGCGCGAAGTGGGGTCTTCCAGATGTGGACCTGTTCGCGTCTCGTCTCAACAACAAGGTGAGAAGGTTCGTGGCAAGGACGCGCGACCCTCGGGCAGACGCGTCGGACGCGTTAGTGGCCCCGTGGCATCAGTACAGGCTGATATCCACCGATTCAGTTGCTGTCCAGGTTCCTTCGCAGGTTACACTCGGAACGCAGCACGGTGATTCTTGTGGCACCGGACTGGCCTCGCCGGTCCTGGTACGCAGACCTCGTGAATCTGGCGGTCGACGCCCCGTGGCGTCTGCCTCTTCGAGACGATCTCCTGTCTCAAGGACCGATATACCATCCTGCTTTACAGTCGCTGGCTTTGACGGCCTGGCTGTTGAGACTGAGGTCCTGAGGGAGAAGGGTCTCTCCCCAGAGGTCGTTCATACCTTGATCAACGCGAGGAAGTCTTCCTCGGGGAAGGTTTATTACCGTACTTGGAAGGCCTATTTTGCTTGGTGTGAGTCCAGGGGATTTTCTCCCCGCACGTACTCGGTTTCCCGAGTGCTGTCCTTCCTTCAAACGGGTGTCGATCAGCGTTTGGCGCTGGCTACGATAAAGGGTCAGGTGTCTGCGCTGGCCGTTCTGTTTCAACGGCCCGTGGCTTCCAACTCCTTGGTTGGCACTTTTGTTCAGGGTGTGCGGCATCTGGTTCCTCCTAGGAGGGATCCTCTGCCCCCTTGGGACTTGAATCTCGTTCTGTCTGTGTTGCAACGTGCTCCTTTTGAACAGATCAGGGAGATCTCGTTGTCTATGTTGTCCAAAAAGGTCGCCTTTTTGGTGGCGATCACTTCGGCTCGCAGAGTGTCGGAGCTGGCAGCTTTGTCCTGCAAGTCTCCATATCTGGTTGTTCATTTGGATAAGGTGGTCTTGCGACCTAATCCTTCTTTTCTTCCGAAACGAGTTTCGGAATTCCATCTTAATGAGGATATTGTCTTGCCTTCGCTGTGCGCGAAGCCTAAACATCCAAAGGAGGTGAGATTACATTCTCTGGATGTTGTTCGGGCGATAAGGGTTTACCTTAAATCGACTTAGTCTTTTCGAAAGACGGATTCTTTGTTTGTTCTTCCAGAGGGTCCTCGGAAGGGCATGGCGGCGTCGGCCTCTACCATCGCCAAATGGATCAGGCAGACCATTGAACAGGCCTATGCTTTGCAGGGGAAGGTTCCCCCTGTGCCTGTGAAGGCGCACTCTACTAGATCTTTGAGTACGTCTTGGGCCTGTCGTCATGGGGCTTCTGTAGCCCAGGTGTGTAAGGCGGCGACTTGGTCGACCGTGCACACTTTCACAAAATTCTACAAAGTAGATGTTCAGGCATCTGCGGATGCTTCCGCAAGGTTCTTAGTGCGGCGATTCCCTAGGGTCCCTTGTGGGGACCACTGGCTGTTGGGATAAGTTTTTTATCCCCTGGTTATTTGTCTTTTCCTGGGTTGTTGCTCCTGTTGAGCACCTGTTTTTTCCTGTTGCCCAGCTGGGTTCCTTCCTTTGGTAAGGTTCCTTTCTTTGATGCGGAGACTGCGTTGCCTTTTCGGCGCGGATGCGTTTCCCACCCCTCATGTTTGCACTGCTTTGGGACGTCCCCATATGTGACGAATATGAAGAGGCGGCGACTGTCGGAGGACGTAAGAGAAAACGGAATTTTTGTAAAATCTTACCTGTAAAATTCCTTTCTCTGAGTCCTCCGACAGTCGCCGCCCCCGCCCCTCTTTTGGGGTTTGGTTGTATACTCTACTGCTATTCCACTGAAACTGAGATATGGTTGCAGGAAGTAGGAGGGTATTGACTGAGGGGACCACCCCTTGAGGGTGGGATATGTTAAAAGCTTTAATGTTAACATATTCTGTTGCCTAGCTACTCCTTCGGAGCAAAGTCTAATACCCCATATGTGACGAATATGAAGAGGCGGCGACTGTCGGAGGACTCAGAGAAAGGAATTTTACAGGTAAGATTTTACAAAAATTCAGTTTTTTTTTTTTTTTTTCAGAATTGTCGCTCTTTTTGTGGGAAATAAAGGACATCATTTTTATTCATGTACAGCGTCGCAGGACTGCGCAATTCTTCGTTAAATTAACGCAGTGCCGAATCACAAAATATGGCCTGGTTATTAAGGGGGCAAATCCTTCGGGTCCAGAAGTGGTTAATGCATCAATAGACATCAATGCTGGAGAGTTGTAATGCATCCAATGCTGGGGGTTTTAATATGTCCACTGACATCAAAGCTGGGGGGTCTTTAATGCGTCCACTGACATCAATGATGGGGGTCTTTTTTATGTCCACTGACATCAATCCTGGGGGTCTTTAATGCATCCACTGACATCAATGCTGGGGGGTCATTATGTCCACTGACATCAATCCTGGGGGTCTTTAATGCGTCCACTGACATCATTGCTAGGGTTCTTTAACCACTTACCGCATAGTAACATACCGATACGTCGGTACACTTTGCGGGTTTATACCGGGATGATGCCTCTAGTTAGAGGCATCATCCCGGTACCGTGGTTTGAAGCCGACGGTCGGCTTTCCGTCGGTAACGACCGATGCGGCTCGGGAGCCGCTCGATCGTTACCCGGGGGGGGGGGCGGGAGGGGACGCCCCCCCCCCCCTCCCGCCGCCTTCCGTGGCTTTGTCCGGGGCTCCCGTCCCACCGGGAGCCCAGAGCACTCAGCCAGCACATCCCTGGCTGGATGGAGTCCCGATGAATGCCGGAAACGGCATCGATCGGGGCTCCAATGACGTTACCCGGAGGCGGCGTCCATGACGTCACTTCCGGGTTACTGTGCTGCAAAAGGCGGCAAATTTAAAAAACGGCTGTATGCAAAAATGCCGTTTTTGGCGTTTTGCATACAGGGAAGTGTAGTGGAGGGGTCTAGAGTCTTTTAGACCCTCGATCCCTCCATAAAGTGTACCTGTCGCACATATTGCTGTCACAAGGGATGTTTACATTGCTTGTGACAGCAATAAAAGTGATCAGATTTTTTTTTTTTTTTTTTTTTTAAAACCTGTAATAAAGTTTAAAAAAAAAATAAAAAATAAATAGGAAAAAAAAAATAAATAAATTTGCCGCCCCCGTCACCGTTAGCTCGCGCACAAAAAGAAACGTATACGCAATTTAATCGCTGTTCAAACCCCACATGTGAGGTATTGCCGCGATCGCCGGAGCGTGCGCAATAATTTAAAAAAAAGAGCTACACTCTACCTCTAAACTGGTAACCGTTAAATAAATTTAAAGCGTCGCAGATTGAGATCTCTATTGACCGTAGTTTGTCGCCATCCCACGGGGGGGCGCAATTTTAAACCGTAACATGTTGGGTATCTATTTACTCGGCGTGACATCATCTTTCACAATATACAAAAAAAAATGGGCTAACTTTACTGTTTAGTATTTTTTAAATGCAGTGAAATGTGATTTTTCAATTTTTTTCCAAAAAAATGGCGTTTTAAAGACCGCTGCGCAAATACCGCTTGACAAAAAGTTTTGCAATGACCGACATTTTATTCTCCAGAGTCTTTGCTAAAAAAATATACATAATGTTTGGGGGTTCTAAGTAGTTTTCTAGGAAAAAATACTGGTTTTAACTTTAAACAAAAAGTGTCCGAAATAGGGCTGGGGCTTAAGTGGTTAATGCGTCCACTGACATTAATGCTGGGGGGTCATTATGTCCACTGACATCAATCCTGGGGGTCTTTAATGCGTCCACTGACATCAATGCTGGGGGTTTGTTTTGTCATGTTTTTGGGGTTGTGTTCAATATGTGCAAAGAGAGATCACACACATACTTAAAAGGATAACATTTATTAAAAGTAATGACCGATACAGATAAAGATAAAGAAAATCTAACAAGAATACTTAACTAAAGACGTTTCCTTCCATGGAGTCCCATTTGCTATTATGCAACATGGCACAGGTAATCAGGACCAGACACTTGCCTCATGGCTGTTCTGGGTGAGACTAAAGTCTTACCAGTTTGGGCAGTGGTATTTAGACTTGTAAATGGAAAAGACCACCCCTGGCCAACACCCTTGTAAGCAACAATATGACATTCACATTCCTGAGGAGAAAGGGCTCGCTTATCCATTGTTTGGACAGTGATTTCACCTGTTAAGGGGAAGGGTGGGCTTGGTCATCCTGCATTCCTCAAGCCTTACATCAGAAAGGTATAAGCTATACATATGACCTTATATGGCTTCTTGACCAGGTTTTTAATGCGTCCGCCGGCACCGATACCGGGGAGTTTTAATGTGTGCACTGATGATCAATGGTGGGGATCTTTTTTGCGTCCACTGACACCAATGCTGGGGGGTCTATAAATACGTCCACTGACATCAATGATGGGGGGGTGATGTAATGCGTCCACTAACATCAATGCTGGGGGTCTATAAATGCATCCACTGACATTAATGCTGGGCATCTTTAATGTGTCCACTGACATCAATGCTGGGGGGTTTTATTGCGTCCACTAACATCAATGATGGGGGGGGGGTTTGCGTCCACTGACATCAATGATGGGGGGTATTTTATTGCGTCCACTGACATCAATGCTCGGGGTTTTTATTGCGTCCACTGACATCAATGCTGGGGGTTTTAATGCGTCCACTGACATCAATGCTGGGGGGTTTTATTGCGTCCACTAACATCAATGATGGGGGGGGGGGTTTGCGTCCACTGACATCAATGATGGGGGGGATTTTATTGCGTCCACTGACATCCATGCTGGGGGTTTTAATGAGTCCACTGACACCAATGCTGGGGGTCTTTATTTCATCCACTGACACCAATGCTGGGGGGTCTTTAACCTCTTGCTGACCAGCAACTGCAGTATTACTGCGGCAGTATTACTGGGGCAGGGCGGCTCGGCTGCGCAAAATCACATAGGTCTATGTGATTTTGTGCACGATGCCGAGGCATGAGGTGTTTAGACACAGCGGAAGGTGGGCCATGGGAGGAGCGGCGGCAATTACCGCTGGCCTCCCGCAGTCGTCTGAGAAACTGATAGAAGACCCGCCTGCTTATGTAAACTAAGCAGGCGAGTCTTCTGTCAGACAGGCAGGGAGAGATCAGGAGTTTCAGCTAAGCTGAAACCCCGATCTCTCTGTGCCTATCACAGAGCCCTCCCCCCCCCCCCCCCCCCAGTCAATCACTTTTAGGCATACATTAACTCCTTTGATCACCCTCAGTGTCAACCCCTTCCCTGCCAGTGTCATTTTTACAGTAACAGTGCATATGTATAGCACTGATTACTGTAGTAATGTCACTGGTACCCCCAAAAGTGTCAAAAATGTCAGTCAAGGGTCCGATCTGTCCGCCGCAATATCGCAGTCCCGCAAAAAAAATCGCATATCGCCGCCATTACTCGTTAAAAAAAAAAAAAAACACCAAAAATGACAGAAATCTTTCCCTTAGTTAGTAAACGCAATAACTTTTGCGCAAACCAATCAAAATACACTTATTGTGATTTTTTTTTTTTTACCAAACATAGGTAGCAGAAAACAAATTGGCCAAAAATTTAAAACAATTTTGATTTTTACATTTTTTTTTGGGGGGGGGGGGGATTTCATATGAAAAAAATGTGAAAAGTATTGTTTTTTTCAAAATTTACGCTCTTTTTTTGTTTATAGCTCAAAAAGTAAAAATCGCAGAGGTGATCAAATTCCACCAAAAGAAAGCTCTGTTTGTGGGGAAAAAAAAGACGTAAATTTTGTTTGGGTACGGCATCGCACGACCGCGCAATTGTCCGTTAAAGTCGCACGGAGCCGAATCGCAAAAAGTGGCCAGGACGTAAGATAGCAAAATCCTCCGGTGGTAAAGTGGTTAATGCTGGTTTGACACCAAAAGGTAGTCACATCAAATATTGATTTGATTTAGATTTTTCTTCTGTTCTCTTGTGTTTTAATTTTGTAAATTGATAAAAAGAAAGATTTGAAAATATACTGTATATTTTTTTAAAGCGTTCTTACTTAATACAGCATTTCGTCACACTTGCCTATAACTTTTGCACAGTACTGTAATTCTAACACTCTACCTTCTGTCTTAGGGTATTCATGTCTACCTTGCAAAGAAAATGATAGAAGACCAGGGTAGAGATTATATGAATAACAGTGTTGCTAAGGTGAGTCCAGTCCTGTCAGACAGTCATTGTTGACATACACTATATCACCAAAGTATTGGGACGCCTGCCTTTACACGCACATCCTTTACACGCACATGAACTTTAATGTCATCCCAATCTTAGTAAGTAGGGTTCAATATGGAGTTGCCCCACCCTTTGCAGCTATAACAGTTTCAACTCTTCTGGGAAGACTGTCCACAAGGTTTAGTAGTCCGAGTGTGTCTATGGGAATGTTTGACCATTCTTCCAGAAGCGCATTTGTGAGGTCAGGCACTGATGTTGGACAAGAAGGCCTGCCTTACAGTCTCTAATTCATCCCAAAGGTGTCCCTTTGGGTTGAGACCAGGACTCTGTGTACGCCAGTCAAGTTCCTCCACCCCAAACTCTCTCATTCATGCCTTTATGGACCTTGATTGTGCACTGGTCTAAATAATTTGGTGGAGGGGGGGGGGGGGTGGGATTATGGTGTGGGGTTGTTTTTAGGGGTAAGTTTGGTCTTTTAGTTCAAGTGAATGGAACTCAAGACGTCAGCATACCAAGACATTTTGGACAATTTCATGCTTCCAAATTTGTGGGAACAGTTTGGGGATGGCCCCTTCCTGTTCCAACATGACTGCGCATCAGTGCACAAAGCAAGATCCATAAAGACCAGGGTGAGCGAATCCAAGGTGGAAGAACTTGACGTATTTTTTTTTTTAAACTCCTTTCTTGCCCTTGTAGCCCCCTTTTGGCAGGGCTGGTCGAGAAAGGAGCCCTCCCTTAAAGGGTAACTGCACTTTCGTGGGGGGAATAAAATAGCAAATAAAGAAAAAACAATATAGCGTATACAACTGTGACACATTCATATTGTAATTGAATGTTATTAAAAATGACTTTTCCTTTTCAATCTGCAATCTTCTGAAAATGCAATGCAATATGGCTACCTGAAGCTGTTTTGTACACAGATTGTGTACTGACCACACCCCAGAAAAAAAATGTCCTGCTTGTGTGATTGGCTCACCAATTTTCCCAGAAGTATGCATAAGATACAAGTCAGATTTCTGGCATCCCCTGCAACAAAATTTCATTTTTGGTGAGATACTCCCAATAGGAACACGTCTAAAGGGATGCAGGTCCAGCGGATTTCCTCATTAGAGCCCTGCAGCTGCCACAGCTGACAGATAATTATGAAACCACTCCCATTTGACCCACTCATCACAGAGGCACAGAAGAACAAACAATGATTTCTTCAGAACAATAAACGTTAGAAATCTGCAACAATGTTTGTTAAAATCCTTGCAATGTACAGAGATTACCATGTACATTGCCATAACGCCGGTAATTAACATCAAAGTAGCTTCGTAAATACACAGTGGGCGGTCCGTAAGTGGTCAAGGATAAATCACCAATCATAACCGTCATCTATAGCATACTTGATCTGGTGAACAATTTTGTCCTTTGTCCTTCCCAATGCGTATAAGGTATACACATACACATGTCCTGGTTTCGTCATCACACCTCATTCCAATTCAATTTTCTGTTTTTTTGTTTTTGCCCTGTGTGTGTGTATATTAATATATTAAGTATCTCACAAAAGTGAGTACACCCCTCACATTTTTTTAAATATTTTATTATATCTTTTTATGTGACAACACTGAAGAAATAACACTTTGCTACAATGTAAAGTATTGAGTGTACAGCTTGTATAACAGTGTAAATTTGCTGTCCCCTCAAAATAACTCAACACACAGCCATTAATGTCTAAACCGCTGGCAACAAAAGGGAGTACACCCCTAAGTCAAAATATCCAAATTGGGCCCAAAGTGTCAATATTTTGTGTAGCCACCAATATTTTCAAGCACTGCCTTAACCCTTTTTGGCATGGGAGTTCACTAGAACTTCACAGGTTGCCACTGGAGTCCTTTTCCACTCCTTTATGACGACATCACGGAGTTGGTGGATGTTAGAGACCTTGTGCTCCTCCACCTTCGAGTTGAGGATGTCCCACAGATGCTCAATAGGGTTTAGGTCTAGAGAAATGCTTGGCCAGTCCATCACTTTTACCCTCAGCTTCTTTAGCAAGGCAGTGGTCATCTTGGAGGTGTGTTTGGGGTCATTATCATGTTGGAATACTGCCCTGCGGCCCAGTCTCCGATAGGAGGGGATCATGCTCTGTTTCAGTATGTCACAGTACATACGTCAGTATGTCATCTGGTACTCAAGGGGTCATCTGGTAAGTGGGCTGTGATTGTGGTGGAGGCAACATAGATGCACTAATCCCACTGGAGCTTATATCAAGTGTTGTTCATGGTCACTTTATTAAAGAGGAAGTAAACCCTCCTCTGACACTTTTACCTATAGGTAAGCCTATATTAAGGCTTACCTATAGGTACTGTAAATATCTCCAAAACATGTACCGTTTAGGAGATATTTACCTTACATGCAGCCAGTGACATCACTGGCGCATGCGCTCTGAAGGAACGGCCGCTGGTGCCGTGACTGTCGGCTCCCACGCACGTGCGTGGGAGTGACGTCACCGCGGCATCCGGCCAATCAGATACTGGACATGTCGCCCGTCATACAGGTAAGCGGGCGGCACGGCGGGGCTCATTCTAAGGTAAGTATTTCATAATAGGCTAGTATGCTGTGCATACTAGCTCATTATGTGTTTCTCTTTCAGGTTGCAAAAAAAAAAAGTTGTATGGGTTTACAACCTCTTCAAGCACAAAGAGCACTTTTTTGGATTATCCCACAGAAGTTTACACCAAGTATTGTCACCTATCAAGCATAAGAACACTTTTTAAGTCAATTGAACATTATTGACTCACTTGTGATTAGTCACGATATATGCATGAAGGACTGATATAGTTAATTTGCAGTTTTGCACACAGTGCACAGTCACTTTGGAGTTTTATATATGTATATATCTATTTATAAACAAAAGCTTGGAATAATGATTCCCATAAAGGAACCACAGTGGGACCGCAGAGATGGATGAAGGTGGGTTTAGCTGTTAATGGCACAGTGCTGTAGTCTATTACCCAGTGCCTATGAGGTTTACTGTATGGGAGCAGCATCTGTTTATATGAGAGAGCCCCTGCGAGGCCGCCTGTGTGGATAGTAACAGCTTAACCCACCTTCATCCATCTCTGCGGTCCCACTGTGGTCCCTTTATTCCAAGCTTTCCTTTATGGTTATTTGGTAAGAGGCATGTTTATTTTGTTAACACGTGGTGTCACATTGAGTGTTGGGACGACACTGTGGCTCGTGGACCTTTTTCCAGTGATTTGATATAGACTTATATGCTAATTTTCGCTGGGAAGTCGGTAAGGAGCCATCACACTGCATTGTTTGGGTCACGTTGTGCTACATGGGATGTCTGAACCTGCTGACCTTTAAGAAAGGATATATATAATATATGGAACACTTCAGTGAAGATTCACGTGTCACATTTAATTATTTTTGGAATTATTCACCTTATATTATATTTTAGTATAATGCATGTCATCACCCTTTACTTTTGAGGTGTTGCACATTTATTTTTCACCTGTATATTTTTTGTTTTTTTTCAACATTTTTTATTGGATGTGTTGATTTCTATTCCATTTAATTACCGAGCGCACTAGTTTAATTTTTTTCTCAACCAGCTAAATACACTTGTAAAATACAAAAACATGAATGGGTTCACCTGCCACAGTATTTGTATTTCTGCCCAGCCAGTATGTGTATAGCAAGCTGGAAGACAGCCACACATGGATATTTTTTCTCAAATGATCCCATTGTAGTCATTCATCATTCTCTCTTATAGTTGGGCAATATAGAGATATCTAAAAGAAACACAAACCAGAGCGCTATATGGAAAATGACCACAAGATGGTGCTGTAATGTATCGATATGACAGTTGTCTGTGGTAAGATCTCACAAATCAATCATATGTTCAAATAATCCAAGATTAAATTAAATGTTTATTAGAATTCTAAGACGGCATCATAAGCCTTGTAGGGTAAAATAATTTAAAACTGTAAGCTTGTGTAAGCCTGTATGATGCGGGAAGAGCATAAGAAGTTGCATACCAGCCCATGGAGGTGGAGGAAACCCCACCTATGAGGGTAACCTGGTAGCATGCCATCCAAGCCTTGTTTTGGTCCAGTGGGTGTGGCATCCTCCCAACTCTCCAGCAGTTCCTACTTGATCGCTTCAAGCCCGCTGTGACATCTCCAGCGCTTTGTAGGCCACTGCTCCGTTTATCCATCCATTGGTGGGAACCCCCCCTGGAGCCCCCCTTAAGTTCCCCTGGGCATATCATCGATTGAATCATACAACAGTCCTCCTGGGTTTCCTCCACCTCCATGGGCTGGTATGCAACATCTTATGCTCTTCCCACATCATACAGGCTTACACAAGCTTACCGTTGTAAAATATTTTACCCTACAAGGCTCATGATGTCGTCTTTGAATTTGAAATTAACATTTTATTTATTTTTGAATTATTTGAACATATGATTTATTTATGAGATCTTACCACAGAGAACTGTCATAGCGATACATTATAGCACCATCTTGTGGTCATTTTTCATATAGCGCTCTGAGTTGTGTGTTTCTTTTGGATTGTCATTCCACAACTTCATGTGGAATAGTCTGAGCAGCTGGGTTAGTGACCTTTCTTCGGCTTCACACCCTCAATTACATCCTCTTAGCGCCTGGATGTTGGTAGTTTCAATATAGAGATATATAGAAAGTAACTATCACCTGGATGTTGGTAGTTTCAATATAGAGATATATAGAAAGTAACTATCAAGTATCAAATGTTCTCATTACTTCTCCTAAATGTTTTTTAACAGTTGGGGTTCATACACCTCTGCCAGACAGCACAGCAGACTGTATAGCAGGCTTTTATTATGCATTGGTAAGGCTTTAACCACTTTTGGATCGGAAAGGATTTCCCCCTTAATGACCAGGCCATTTTCTGTAATTCACCACTGCGTTATTTTACCGGACAATTGCGCAGTCGTGTTCCTTAATAAAATCAATGTCCTATTTTTCCCACAAATAGAGATTTCTTTTGGTGGTATTTGATCACCTGTGCGATTTTTTTTTTTTTTTTTTTTTTTTTTTTTTTTTTGCGCTATAAACAAAAAAGAGCGATAATTCTGGGAAAAAAAAAAACTATTTTCTCTTACGTCCTCCGACAGTCGCTGCCTCTTCATATTCGTCACTATTGGGGTTATTGACCTTTGCTCCGTAGGAGTAGCTAGGCAACAGAATATGTTAATATCAAAGCTTTTAGCATATCCCACCCCTAGGGGGTGGTCCCCTCAGTCAATACCCTCCTGCTTCCTGCATTCCTACCTCAGTTTCAATTTGCCTAGCTTAGGAGTTAGCTGGGTTCCTGTGCTGGGGCTTTTCAGTCTCAGCCTTCTATCCTTTTTTTTTTTATTTTATTTCAAGTATTTCTCTCTTTCTTTTACTTAGCTGTTATTTTTCAGCATTAGTTAGTTCTTCGGATGAAGATGATCGTGCGGTGCTGGGTCTCGGGCTGGCTTTCCAGGATCCTCAGGGTTCTCAGGGCCAGTGGCTTCCCAGCCTGCCATCGAGCGTTCAGCTCAGGTTTCCCTGGCATATTGAACGACCCATCCCTGTTTGCTGCAGGGATGCTGCGGTGAGGTGGCTACCTCACCGGACGCCATTTGCGGTTTCGCACCGCAGTTCCACTGCGTCCTGGCTGCTACTCTCCCTGTCCTTAGTGCAGCGGTTTGATCGCTTGTGCGGGCTCCCCACGTCATCCGGATGGTAAGTGTATTCTGTGTGGGGACCTGTCTATTTTGGGTGTCAGTCTGGGACTGTGGGACCCTGCATGTCTGTGTAATATGTTGAGCTCCCTGTCAGGTATAGCTGCCTTTCTGTGGGCTGCAAGGGGGGGGGGGGGGGCTCTCCTGCTCTGCTCTGTGTGACAGGCTGTGTTATCTGTGAGACATGCGGTATGCTGTGTGGGACATGCTTGTGAGACATGTTTTGGGCATACTGTGCGGCGACCGCTGCTGCGATCCGCCATTTTTTTGCAGCAAGCTTAGGTGGCCGGTCCTGTGTGGTAAGCGCGGCGATCGCTCAGGCCACATGTCAGCGCTGTTCTCTATCTACCTGTGAAGTCCCCTGCCGGCGGCCATGTTTGTGTAGCCTTACATAGGCTTTATAGGGGCGGTCAGTCTTGCATCACTTCCTTTTGCTCTGGGACAGCGATCGGTGCAGCAGCCTGTGTGATCTCTCCAGGTTTTACCTTTCCATATTCCTGTATTCCTTGCCTAGTATTCTTCTCCCTGTGGGGGTCAGTGTGTTCGGTGGGTGCGATGGGCTACGCTCGCCGCGATCTTAAAGGGGCAGTACTCCTTTTTTTCCTAAAACACTGGGGCATGGATTCTCAGGAAAGCAAGGGGCTGCTGCTTCCCCCAAGGGGGCTGATTTGGCTGCTATTGTGGCAAACCTAGCTGCTCAGGTGCAGATGCTTGTGGTTGATCGATCCACAAAACGGCCCAGAGTGTCAATTTCCTCTGATTCAGAGGGCGATGGGGCTGCTATGGCTGGTGGACCCTTCTCAGGGTCCCGTTCATCTCTAGACCTTGTGGGGTCTGAGGGGGAGGCTGAGGTAGAAAGGGTTGATAATTCCCCCCCTGGCTCGTCTGAAGAGCTTGCACTCATGGATGAGTTGGTTGCTTCTATCAAGCACACGCTGCATTTGGAGGAGGAACCATGTCCTCCTGCTTTGCTGTCCTCTTATGGGACGCAGAGGAAACGCAAAACATCGCAGGTTTTTTCCTTGCTCTGCGGAATTTCAGCGCGCTGTTGATGAGCAATGGCGCAATTTAAAGAAGCCTTTTGCTGTGCCGAGTAGGTTCAAGCTGCGTTACCCCTTTACGCCCGCTACTGATGAGCGTTGGTGTGTACCACCTCAGGTGGATCACGCGGTGGCTATTTTGAATAAGTCTACTGCGATTCCGGCGGAGGATACCCCGGTGTTCCGGGACCCCACGGACAGGAGATTAGAATCTCTTGCCCGTCATACTTGTACGGTTACTGGTTCCATGCTGAAACCTATTTTTGCTTCCCTTATGGCAGCCCAGGCTGTCGCGGATTGGATGCAGGTGCTCAGGCGCATCCTGGTGGCTGACTCTGCCCCGCCGACAACTTTGGCTATGGTGGATCAAATTCATCAGGGTGTCATGTATTTGTGTGATGCGGACTTGGATTTAGTCCTTTTGGCTGCGTGCGTCCAAAGTGTGGCGGTGTTGACACGCCGTCTGATATGGCTAAAGTGTTGGTCTGTTGACCAAGCTTCTCGCAAGACTTTAGCTAATTTGCCCTATGCGGGATCTCGCCTTTTTGGCGATTCTTTGGATACTCTGATAAAGGGAATTACCGGGGGTAAGAGCACGCTCTTACCCCAGACTCGCAAGTCTAAAGTTGTTTGTGGTAAGAAGACTACCTCATTTAGACCCTCTCAGGGGTCCTTTCGTGCCTTTCGGTCGTACTATAAGGGCAAGCCCTTCAAAGGCCAAGGCTCCCAGAAGAAGCTGTGGGCAGGTAAGCAGAAGTCGGGCCAGTCCGGGTCCACTGCCCATAACAATGCGGCCTGAAGGGGCGCCCTCACCCAGTTCTGGGGTGGGGGGACGTTTGCTCGGTTTTCTTCAACCCTGGCTGGCCCGCGTTCGGGACAGGTGGGTTCAGGAAATTGTTCGATCTGGATACAAGATCGAGTTTCTCTCTCGGCCGGCGAGCAGATTTTTTCCCTCGAATCTTCAGCTGTCTCCGGAGCGCTTGCAGGATCTGCACCTGGCGGTGCGGGACTTGCGGGCCCAGGGCGTGGTGGTTCCGGTGCCTCTTCGGGACAGGTTCCGGGGGTTTTATTCAAATCTGTTCACTGTGCCCAGAAAGGAGGGCAAGGTACGTCCAATTCTGGACTTGAAAGCTCTGAACCGCTTTGTGCGGGTTCGCAAGTTCCGCATGGAATCCCTGCGCTCGGTGGTGGCTGCCCTGGTTCCGGGGGAATTCATGGCGTCCATCGATCTGAAGGATGTGTATCTTCATATCCCCATTTTCGAGGGTCACCAGAGGTACCTTCGATTCGCCATTGCGGAGGATCACTACCAGTTCGTGGCGTTACCCTTTGGTCTCGCTTCGGCTCCGCGGGTGTTCACCAAGGTGCTTGCGCCGGTTCTGGCTTTGTTGAGAGCTCAGGGCATCTCTGTCCTGGGGTATCTGGACGACATTCTGGTTCGGTCTGCGACCAGTCAGGGTCTGGTGAACGACCTGTCCGTCACGATGCAGACTCTACAGGAGTTTGGTTGGACGATAAATTTTCCGAAGTCGATGCTGTGTCCGTCGGTTCGTCTTCCCTACCTGGGAATGATCCTGGACTCTGTTCAGGCGAAGGTCTTCCTGCCGGAAGACAAGCTCAGGACGCTTCAGGAAGAAGTCAGGTCCCTCAGGGACCGTCAGTGCTCATCCCTCCGGACGTGTATGAGGTGTCTGGGGTTGATGGTCTCGGCTTTCGAGGCGATTCCCTTCGCCCAGTTTCACACGCGGGGTCTCCAAGCGGAGATTCTGTCCAGGTGGGACGGGCGACCGCAATCTCTGGATCTCCAGGTTTCATTGAGCCATCGCACCAGAAGGGATCTTCTGTGGTGGCTGCAGTCCCCGGCGGTGTCGGGGGGCAAGTCTTTTCGCCCTTTCTCGTGGACGGTGATCACCACGGATGCCAGCCTGTCGGGCTGGGGTGGTGTTCTGGGCGTTCTGTCCGCCCAGGGAACTTGGTCGGAGGAGGAATCCTCCCTTCCGATCAACATTCTGGAATTGCGAGCGATAAATCTCTGCCTTCGGCGTTGGACGGACAGACTGCAGGGCCGTCCGGTTCGGGTGCAGACAGACAATGCCACTGCGGTGGCCTACATCAACCACCAAGGGGGCACCAGGAGTGCCCGCGCGGCTCGGGAAGTGGCCGACATTCTGTCTTGGGCCGAGACACACGTCCCGGCGATAACGGCAGTTCACATTCCGGGGGTGGAGAACCGGCAGGCGGATTATCTGAGTCGCCAGACCCTGGACCAGGGTGAATGGTCCCTTCACCCGGATGTCTTCCAGATGTTGTGCGCAAAGTGGGGTTCACCAGATGTGGACCTGTTCGCGTCTCGTCTAAACTACAAGTTGGAAAGGTTCGTGGCAAGGACGCGCGATCCTCGAGCAGACGCGTCAGACGCGTTAGTGGCTCCCTGGCATCAGTATCGTCTGAGGTATGCCTTTCCGCCGATTCAGCTGCTGTCCAGGTTCCTTCGCAGGTTAGCCTCAGAACCGCACACGGTGATTCTGGTGGCGCCAGACAGGCCTCGCCGGTCTTGGTACGCAGATCTCGTGAATCTGGCGATCGACGCTCCGTGGCATCTGCCTCTTCGAGAAGATCTCCTGTCTCAAGGACCGATATTCCATCCTGCTTTACAGTCGCTGGCTTTGACGGCCTGGCTGTTGAAAGCGAGGTCCTGAAGGATAGGGGTCTCTCCCCTGAGGTCATTCACACTTTGATCAAGGCTAGAAAGACCTCTTTCGGGGAAGGTTTACTACCGTACTTGGAAGGCCTATTTTGCCTGGTGTGAGTCCAGGGGGTATTCCCCTCGCTCGTATTCGGTATCAAGAGTGTTGGCTTTCCTTCAAACGGGCGTGGACCAGCGTTTGGCGTTGGCCACGATTAAGGGTCAGATTTCTGCGCTGGCCGTTCTCTTTCAACGCCCTGTGGCGTCTAATTCCTTGGTTAGCACTTTTGTTCAAGGGGTGCGACATCTGGTCCCTCCTAGGAGGGAGCCTTTGCCTCCATGGGACTTGAACCTTGTTCTGTCCGTGTTGCAACATGCTCCTTTTGAAAGGATCAGGGAGATCTCGTTGTCTATGTTGTCCAAGAAGGTCGCTTTTTTGGTGGCGATCTCTTCGGCTCGCAGAGTGTCGGAGCTGGCAGCTTTGTCTTGCAGATCTCCGTATTTGGTGGTTCATTTGGATAAGGTGGTCTTGCGACCTAACCCGTCTTTTCTTCCGAAAAGGATTTCGGAATTTCACCTTAATGAGGACATTGTCTTGCCTTCGCTTTGCGCGAAGCCTAAACATCCAAAGGAGGTGGCTTTGCACTCCTTGGATGTTGTTCGGGCGATCAGGGTTTATCTGTCGTCGACTGAGTCTTTTCGCAAAACGGATTTTCTATTTGTCCTTCCAGAGGGACCTCGGAAGGGCATGGCGGCGACGGCTTCTACCATCGCCAAATGGATCAGACAGACCATTGAACAGGCCTATGCTTTGAAGGGGAAAGTTCCCCCCATGCCTGTGAAGGCGCACTCTACCAGATCTCTGAGTAGGTCTTGGGCCTGTCATCACCGAGCTTCTGTGGCCCAGGTGTGTAAGGCGGCGACTTGGTCGTCCGTTCACACCTTCTCAAAATTCTACAAAGTGGATGTTCAGGCATCGGCAGATGCTTCCTTTGGCCGCAAGGTTCTTAGTGCGGCAGTGCCTTAGGGTCCCTTATTTTTGGGTCCTTGGCTGTTGGGATGTTTTTATCCCTAGGTTACTTGTTCTTCCTGGGTTGTTGCTCCTGTTGAGCAAGTTTTTTTTCCTGTTGCCCAGTTGGTTTCCTTCCTTTGGTAAGGTTCCTTTTTTTCTGATGTGGGTACTGCGTTGCCTTAGGCGCGGCTGCGTTTTTTTCCCACCCCTCAGGTCTACACTGCTTTGGGACGTCCCCAATAGTGACGAATATGAAGAGGCGGCGACTGTCGGAGGACGTAAGAGAAAACGGAATTTTTGTAAAATCTTACCTGTAAAATTCCTTTCTCTGAGTCCTCCGACAGTCGCCGCCCCCGCCCCTCTTTTGGGGTTTGTTTATGTACTCTACTGCTATGCTACTGAAACTGAGGTAGGAATGCAGGAAGCAGGAGGGTATTGACTGAGGGGGGGTATGCTAAGAGCTTTGATATTAACATATTCTGTTGCCTAGCTACTCCTACGGAGCAAAGGTCAATAACCCCAATAGTGACGAATATGAAGAGGCGGCGACTGTCGGAGGACTCAGAGAAAGGAATTTTACAGGTAAGATTTTACAAAAATTCAGTTTTTCATTTTCTGCTATATAACATTCCCCCCCCCCCCCCCCAAAATGTAAAAATCAATTTTTTTCATCATTTTAGGCCAATTTGTATTCTGTTACATATTTTTGGTAAAAAAAATCCCAATAAGTGCATTTTGATTAGTTTGCGCAAAAGTTATCGAGTCTACGAACTAGGGGAAAGATTTATGTCCTTCTTTTTTTTTTACTAGTAATGGCGGCGATTTTTAGCGGGACTGCCACATTGCGGCGGACAGATCGGACCCCTAACTCACATTTTTGACACTTTTGGGGGGACCAGTGACATTACTACAGTAATCAGTGCTAAAAATATGCACTGTTACTGTACTAATGATACTAGCAGGGAAGGGGCTAACCCAGGGGCGATCAAAGGGTTAAGTGTGAGCCTAGGTGAGTGTTTTCTAACTGTATGGGGGAGGGACTTGTGAAATGAACTCAGAGACCTGTGATCCTATATAGGAGGATCACAGGCGCTCTGTGATCATTTCAGAGAGAAGAACGGTCTGCTGTGTTTACAACAGCTGACCAGTGTTCTCTCTCAGCAGGGAGCGATCGCGGGTGCACAGCAGCAATCGCAGCCGCCGGCCTCGTGGATTGGCATCCCTGCTGCGTAGTGGGGGGCGATGCAAGGAGGCGGGGACACGCGCTCTTCCCCCAGGAGTTCTCCCACAAACTGCTGTACAGGTACGGCGATTCGCGCAGCTGAGCCTGTCTGCCGCAGTATATATGCGGCGGGCGGTCGGCAAGTGGTTAAGCAAGCTGTGGGCAGGGAAAACCTAAATCCTAATGAAAGTGTAATTTAAACAAGCTGCATGACCCAGAACCCTAGGCACTTTTTAGGGGCATTTATTGGGTTTTAGGGCTTCAAAATGGTGTCTTTTGATTCCATATATTTATCTACATTACGGTCACCTTGGCATAGCAGAGTCAATTTACCCTAAACTACATTACGGTCACCTTGGCATGGAAGAGTTTGGTCACCCTGGCATAGTAGAGTCAGTTCACTCTAAACTACATTACGGTCACCCTGAGTTCGGTCACCCTGGTATGGCAGCAGGCTAAGTCAGCTAAACTTCATTACGGTCACCTTGGTATGGCAGGCTAAGTCAGCTAAACTTCATTAGGGTCACCTTGGTATGGCAGGGTCTGGTCACTACGGTCACCCTAACACTTTTACTGTCCGTACAGAAACGAAATTATTAAATCTAACTATAATGTTATACAGAACACTAACTACACTGCATATCCCTTTCCTCACACTAAAAGAACAGCAGGAGTAACACTAATGCTTGCACTCTATTCCACAGCCCCTGTATTACTGTGCTAGAGATTTGGCGGGGCTAGGTTATATACTGGGGGGCGTATTCACTAATGATTGGCCTCTGGACCCCCTAGTCACTCCAATCAGCTTTTCCTAATGTTTCTGGGCCAATCACAGGCTTTTTAAGCCCATTTCCTGACCCAGGCATTTTGGGCCATTCTGGTCGCCGAATTCCGAACTTTTCCGGCAAAAAGTTTGAAATTCGGCCGAATTTCGAACAGCCAATGTTCGGGTCGAACTGATGGTCGACTCAAACCCTTCGATCATCCCTACTGGCAACAGTGGACCATACCTGCACAAAGTGTGTGGGCACCACCACTTGTAGTCTCTACCAGGGGAGCATGTGACACTGATATTGCAGTATACAGGGATGTTATCACCCTATAACAGGTCCAAATAAGCGCCTTCATGGCAGGATCAATGGGAGTTATGTTAATGAAAGTTGCAGAATAAAATAAATGAAAACAAAATAAAAGCAATTTTTAAAACTACTGGAACGTGAAGGCTCTGAGGAAGAGGCTAAGCCTCGAAACGCGTAAGCCTTTCCAGCTTCAGGGGTTTGGCCTTTGATCTTGATGCGGATGACAACGTATCTATTTGATGTGCTTTTACCAAGAACTCATTTGTGAGTATTTTTATACCTTTTATTTGAACAAATCTTTGTAGAGGATAATGCACTAGGCCAGTGCGCCCTTGTGTTTGTTTTTCGTTTTTAAAGCTTTGGTATTGTAAGAGGGCCACTTTGAGAGAAATAGGACACATTTTTGGGATTTATATGAATTTTGTGTCTTAGTACTTAGTGTTTAAATGAGAGTGCCCTTCCTTACTTAACTATTTATATGGCTGGATACCTGTCACAGGGTTCTTGCAAGCGTCACTCATCTCCATGTGCCTCTAGAGAGAGGAGGCGCCGCGTCATCACTCACAGCGTAATACAGTGGTCCGCACTGCAGGCGACTGCTGTAATCTGTAATCCCGCAAGGGTGACCGAAAGCGTGTATTGTCTTCATGCATGTAAGTGCAATTTTACTCTTCAATAAATGGTATCTATGATAATGCACTATTGGCGGTCCCTCTTCTTTCCCCATTTTTATTGAGGACAAGAGCAGCGATTACCCATCAGGGATCCATCCATTGTCACATTCTAGTAAGGAGAGGAGTGTTCGTTTGATTACAGCCCTACACATATTTAAATCTGGTAAGAGGCTTACCTCCTCCCACCTCACCCGGGAGGCATTAGTGGATATCCCTTTTGCTTGCTTTTGGTGTGTGTTCTCTGGAGTGGATCTTCTCATTTACATGCCCTTATTATTCATCTTTCTGGTAAGAAGCTATGCTGGTGGTGGGATACTGAACACTATTCACTTGGCTTCCACATCTTAACTCAGCGGTCTCATCACGGACATTGTCAATTGGATTTCATTTTGTATATTATTTGGGACTGTTTCTGTCACGATTTCATTTGTGTTGTCACCCAAATTTTTTGATATTCACTGGTGAATTCACGGCAATATTTGTGTATCAATGTTATTTGTACCAGCAGTTTTTTATTTTATTCACTGTTATGTATGACCCTTAAGCACATTTGGTCGGTTTTATTCCAGACCCTTCTTTCATGTTTGATATCATTCATGTGATTTCATTTGAACTTTTACACAATTTGATTGATTAGCGCACCTAAACTAACAGATCTGTCTCTCCTGAGAAGCAGAACAGAGCCACAAATGTGTTTTCCTAGCACCTATTTAGGAAGGTGCTACATCATTATAACACTTAATTATTCTTTGTTTTTTAACAGCACATCATTGCGGGATCTTTCACAATAGCGGCATCTAAGAACTCCAGTGGTGGCAAGGTGACTTACTGACCTCTGAGAATAGCAGAAAATATTCCATTATAACAAATATATATATATAATGGTCAGGGGAGTGAACCTGGTTATCACTATCAAGAAGCTTAAAAAAGGCCTTCATTCGAGGGTGGTTTATCAATACGTATGCTTCCAATACCTGACGCGGTTTGACCCGCACCTCAATGGGGCAGCCCCTTCATGGCGACTTTGTGGGCACATTTATTGGCCAGTCATCTTGGTCGGGGGCCACAGGCCCCGCTGCCACATTTACAGTTAAGCGGCGGTGTCGGGGTTGGGCTGTCCCCACCTGGTCATGACCTTTTCATTAAAGCAACTTGGAGCTTTATTTTCTTCAGCATACTGGATAATAGTTTAACTGTGAAGCTGTTTGAATATTTGTGGTTCACGACAAATGTTGCACCATTTTTTTTTTTTTTTCCCTATGAATGTTCATTTTTTTTTTTTGTTTTATTTCTGGATGTAATTAATAAATAAATAAAGATTGAAAATAAAAAAGGCCTTCATTTTGCATGGCATTTTGTAGAAGCTACATTTATTTTTTACATCCCAGTGTGTAAAGGCTAATTAAACTCCTCTACCCCCTAGACATGACAAGCATTTTAAGCTTGCAATGGAAGGGGAGGGGCCGCTTACAGTTAATTTTATTTATAAAGCCGTCACAGTCTATATGGCAATCCTGCCCCATACCAGCATGCTGTAGAGAAGGACCCTTGCTGTCTGTGTGAAAGCAGTGGACTTTCTGCAGAGGTCCCACACACTCCCTGCTGAGCCAGAGTTGGAGCTCTCCAATCCATAGGGAGAGCTCTAGTTAAGTAGGGGGTAAGCTAGACCTTTTCAGAGAGAGCACCGCTTCCACACAGAGAGCAAGGCTCCTTCTTCCCAGCATGCTGGCAGAGGACCAGCCTTTCTACTCAGGCTGTGGCTTCTTTGTAAAGAAAACAAAGGGTAAGCCCTTCCACATCTTTTGTTTTAATGCACCTCAAACATATTTAGCTGGTTAAGGCCCCTTTCAGATGGAGCGGATCTGTCCAAGCGGAATCCACCTGCCCAGCGGGAGATCTCTCCACTGATCCCTTCTGAGCGGGCGGATGACAGGTCCATGTCCACTCCACTATGCAGAGTGTACACAGACACATGGGCTCTAAGAAAGGGAGCATGTCTCCCGAAACGCGTCAGCTTTCCAACTGCAGTGATCTCATTTCCCCAATGCTGGAGTTGTGACTGATATGCTTTTTATCTTCTCATGTTTATAGGTATGTTTTTGGCATTTCCAATACATCTTTTATGGTGTTAAAGGTAATACACTAGGCGTTTGCGCCATCCTTTTTTTGTTTTTGGCGTAAACGGACAAAGCTCGCTCTCCTCTATGGGGCTGTCAGATGGAAATGGACTGCATGTCCATTTCCATCTGATTGTCATCCAATCCGCTGGACGGATGGCTAATGTATCGCCATATGTCTATTTTTAGGGGGCTTTATCGGATCAGATGCCTGGCGGGTGTCACCAGACACATGTCCACTGACATCCGCTGCCCCATAGAGAACAATGGGTGGTCTGATTGGGTCTGCCTGAAAAACTGACAGGCAGACTTGATGGTGTGAAAGGGGCCTTAACCACTTAAGCCCCGGAAGATTTTACCCCCTTCCTGACCAGGGCCTATTTTGCGATTCGGCACTGCGTGACTTTAACGGACAATTGCGCGGTCGTACGACGCTGTACCGAAATGAAATTTACATCCTTTTTTTCCCCACAAACAGAGCTTTCTTTCTGTGGTTTTTGATCACCTGTGCGATTTTTTTTTTTTTTTTTTGATCATGCGCTATAAACAAAAAAAGAGCGACAATTTTGCAAAAATAACAATATTTTCTCTATCGCTCATTGACAGACGTAGTCCTCGGTGATACAGCACCTTCGGGTTATGTTGCCTCCACAGGAGTAGGACTAGACAGGAAATAAAATGCTCTGGCCACACCCTAGGGGCAGTCCCAGAGGGTATATCCTCTCTCTCTCTGCCTCAGCAAATCAGTTTTTTTCTGTCTAGTCAGGAGTAAGGACCTAGATACGTTGCTGGGATCTTCGGTCCTGGCAGGATTTTTTTCTTAGAAAATCATTTTTTAAGACCGCTTTTTTTCTCCAGTGTTCCTGTGAGATCTTCAAGCAAGAAAGCTGAACTGGGCGACGGGCTGGATGTTGAGATCCAGTGGTCACCCCAGTTCAGCCTACGAGCGCGTGCAGGCCATAGCTCCGCGCTGGGTCGGCCGCGACATAGTCCCACTGGACGGGGACTGACCCTGCGAGTTAAACGTCTCGCTGAAACGCCAAAGACCATGAGTCACGGCGCCCGTATTGGTCGACAGCCCTCCTACCTCGGTGGAGAGGGGTACTGTCAGGAGTTGGCGCCCGCCTGGTTCCGGTATGGTGAGTAGTATGTTCCCCCTTTCCCCCTGACGGGTCTTGTGGTGAACGCGGGCCCCTCTCTGTAATGGTAAGGATGGGTTCCCCTCTATCCTACAACCTGTCACAGATCCCCCTAATTGAGTGTGATTTTTGTGTACAAGAAGCCAGGAGGCTTGGTTTGGGAGCTGACAATCTAATTGTAAAGATGTGTAAATGATTGTAGTCAGTGGCAGTACTAGAACTTTACTGTGATAGTATAAGGTATCCTACCTGTCAGTAGCCACAGGGCGATGTCTATACATGTATACTGCATTCCAGATCATTCCTCCAGCTAAGCAGCGGACCGCATACGGCCCGCTAGGGTCCGGTACCTCCGACCACGCTGACCACCATGAGGGTGAAGGGTTGTGAGGCCGAGATCCTTCTGCAGACATGCCGCTATTCTGTGCAGGCCGCCGCCATTGTCTGGTAGATCGCACGAGGCCGCCATTTTGGTGTAGCCTCGTGTCTCCAGCATGGGGGCGGCCATGTTTGAGGTGACTCAAACACCTCATGGAGCCAGGGGGAGGAGCCGGCAGGCGTGTTAAGGGGCGGAGCCGCCTCTTTTACCCAGGAAATAGGGCCAAAGACTTCCTGTCTGTAACAAGACAAGCACTGAGCAAGCTGATGAAAACTTCTGTGCATCAGGGATGAGCCTTGGGGTCTGTCTCTCTCTCTGTGGGGTCCAAAAAGGCAGGTAACACTGAAGGGCGCTGTTGCGACTGGGTGATTTACTTTGTCATTTTTTGTCGCTTGCAAGTGTCTTGTATAATCATTGACCCTGCCGCATAGGTATCCCCACCTGATACCCTCAAGGTGGCCACAGGACCCTCCAGTACCCCACTTGTTTTTAATGCATTATCGGCAATTTTGGAGTCTTTGGTATCCCGGGTGGAGGTGGCCTGTCAGGGACGGGGGTCAAGTAGCGACCCCCGCCTACCCCTATTGTTTATCAGATACTTCAGATACGGATTCGGAACTGGTCAATGCAGTTGCAGGTCCCTCTTAGGGGGCTGTTGTCTCAGGTAATATCTCCTCAGCAGTGAGGAGCACGTTTCTGCCTCCGCCATAGCACAAGAGTGGTGGATGCACTAGTTGTGTCCGTCCGGGAAACCTTTAGTCTTGAGGTTACACCGGCAGAGATAGCTGAGACTGAGATTCCTTTTTGGTACTTGTTAGCCTACCAAAAGGGCGAAGGATTTTCCTTTACCCAAATGGGGTCGTTTTGAAACGAACCCCTGTTATTTCCAAACGCATGGCTAGGTGCTATCCGTTTGAGGAATTCCTCTTTATAGGATAGACGGTACCACCTGCTGTCTTGCCACAGACTGTTAGGATAAAAAGACCTCGTAACTAACGAGGACCTTCCTTTTCTGCTCGTATAGAGTTGTTCGTTCCGCGAGGGCGGGCGATAAGGCGAAACCCTCCAAAGCCCCTTTAGAGGGATTTCAAAGGGCGCTGGTCGGGTAAACAAAGAGTCCGGCTCAGCCAAGCCTGAAGAATATAGCCTGATGCGCCCCTACCCATCTCTGGGGTGGGGGGGGGATGTCTTCACCGGTTTCTGGAGGACACAGGATCGAGTTTCGATCACTTCCACCGGTGCGATTCTGCCCTTCTAACATTGAACGGTTTCAGGGGTTCTATTCAAACCTATTCACAATGCCCAGGAAAGAGGGCAAGGTGCGTCCAAATCTGGACTTGGGAAGAAATAGTTCATCCGTACAGTGGTGGCCTCCCTGCATAAAAGAGATTTCCTGGCGTCCATAGACATATAGGATGCCTATCTTTATATCCCCATCATCGCAGGACATCAGCGTTTTTTTCACTTTCCCAAAGATCATCCCTGGTTCCCACCAGGAGACTGAACTATCTGGGCCTAAGGTTGGATACATCCTGGGCAAGAGAGTTTCTCCTTGCTGGGAAACTCCAGAAGGTTCAGTCAACGATTCGGATGTTGCTGTCCGTCAATTGGCTGGGACTGATGGTGGCCTTAGAGGCAGTACCGTATACCCAGTCTCATACCCGAATTCTCCTGAAGGAGATTCTTTTTTAATGGAATCAGAATTCCGATTCCCTGGACAATCGGATCCGGTTGAGCGAGCGGACCAGGAAGTCTCCGATGCTCAACCAGGGGAAGTCATTTCTTCCGATAGTATCCAGATTACCAATAAGGGTATCGGAACTGAGAGCGATCAGATTTTGTCTGATTTACTGGATGGAGCAGCTCTAGAGCAGCCCGATTCGGATCCAATTGCATATGGCCTCTTCATCCAGAGGTTTTTTCCCTAGCTGTCCCTTCATTGGGACATCCCGGATGTGGATCTGTTGGCACCTTGGCCTAACAGGAAGGTGCGGAGGTTTGTAGCTCGCGCCACGATCCTCTAGCGGACGCAGCAGAAACGCTGATCGCCCCGTGGGGGCAGTATCAGCTACGGCATGCCTTCCATCCTCTCAAGTTGCTGCGGGAACTTCTTTGCAGGATAGAGGTGGAGGGAATTCCAGTTATTCTGGAAATTCTGGATTGACCTCGTCAAGCCTGGTACGCCGACTTGGCGAGGCTAGTCGCGGATGCTCCTTGGAGACTTCCTCTCAGGGAGGATTTGCGGTCTCAGGGACCGATCTTCCATCTTGCTTTACAGTCGCTGGCTTAATGGCCTGGCCATTGAGACCCAGGTACTGAAGGACAAGGGAGTGTCAGCTTCAGTTATTCCTACCTCCAGTTAAAGCAAGGAAAGCGACTTCCAGCACATGGAAGTCTTATATTGCATGGTGTGAATCTATTGGATTTCCCCCACAGACCTATTCGGTGACCCGAATTTTGGTCTGTCTGCAACAAGGGGTTGAGCAGAAACTATCCTTGAGCACGATCAAGGGTCAGGTTTTCGGCGTTGGCAATCTTCTTTCAAGAAACCTTTGGCTAATCATTCCTTGGTGCGGAATTTCATCCAGGGGGTGCGACATCTGGCTCCGCCAGTGCGCGCACCCTTACCGCCTGGTATCTTAATTTAGTGTGGTCGGTTCTTCAGAAACTTCTCTTTGAAGATATTAGGGAGATTCCCTTGCTTACATTCAAAGAAGGTGGCCTTCTTGGTGGCCATTACTTCTCTACGCAGGGTGTCAGAACTGGCCGCATTATCCTGTCGTTCCCCAGATCTGGTGGTTCATAGGGATAAGGTGGTTCTTCTTCCGAATCCATCCTTCCTTCCTAAAGTGCTTTTCGTAAGACGGACTCACTTTTTGTGATCACGGATAGCCCTTGAAGGGGGTTGCCTGTGTCTGCCGCGACCATATCTACATGGATCAGTCAGACGGTGGTACAGGCTTATTCTATTAAGGGTCGGAATCCTCCGTTCCCTGTTAGGGCGCACTTCACTCGAGCGCTCAGTACTTCCTGGGCCTTTCGCCATCAGGCGTCAGTGGTCCAGGTATGTAAAGCGGCCACCTGGTCGTCGGTACATACCTTTACAAAATTTTATAAAATTGATGTGATGGCATCGGCGGATGCCTCATTTGGCCGCAAGGTTTTGCAGGCCGCAATTTGAGGAGACCGGTGGTCTACCTCGAGGGTTTTTTTCTGTTTGAAAATTTTTTTGTTGAGTCTCATCATTAAGGATGAGCATTGTAAACTTCTAGTTGGCACCGGTTGGGCCTTCTAGATTTGGATTTGATTTCCATTTTCCCACCCCTCATTTGTGATACTGCTCTGGGACTTCCCGAAGGTGCTGTATCACCGAGGACTACGTCTGTCAATGAGCGATAGAGAAAAATGGATTTTTGTAAAATCTTACCGTAAAATCCTTTTCTCTTAGCTCATTGACAGACGTAGTACCCGCCCCTCTGTTTTTTTGAGTTGGGTTGGGTTAAATTCTCTAAAGACTGCTTTTATGACATAACTGATTTGCTGAGGCAGAGAGAGAGAGGATATACCCTCTGGGACTGCCCCTAGGGTGTGGCCAGAGCATTTTATTTCCTGTCTAGTCCTACTCCTGTGGAGGCAACATAACCCGAAGGTGCTGTATCACCGAGGACTACGTCTGTCAATGAGCTAAGAGAAAAGGATTTTACGGTAAGATTTTACAAAAATCCATTTTTTCACATTTTTTTATATGAAATTTCCCCCCCCCCCCAAAAAATGTAAAAATCAAAAATTTTTAACATTTTTGGCCAATTTGTTTTCTGCTACATATGTTTGGTAAAAAAAAATTCGCAAAAAGCGTATTTTGATTGGTTTGCGCAAAAGTTATTGCGTTTACTAACTAAGGGAAAGATTTTTGTCTTTTTTTTTTTTTTTTGCACGACTGCGACATTGCGGCGGACAGATCGGACCCTTGACTGACATTTTTGACACTTTTGGGGGTACCCGTGACATTACTACAGTAATCAGTGCTATACATATGCACTGTTACTGTAAAAATGACACTGGCAGGGAAGGGGTTAACTCTATTGGAGAAGGGGGGGGTTAAGTGTGTCCCTAGGGGCGTGATTCTAACTGTGATTGGATGTGGCTTTTCATGTAACAGCAGAGATCTACGGTCCTACATAGCAGGACTGTATGATCTCTGCTGTTACACAGGGGAGAATGACAGGCGGCTTTGTTTACATTAGCCACCTGCCTTTCTCCCGGTGTAACCGACGATCGCGAGTGACCGGCGGACATCGGGTCCGCCGCTCACACGCGCGGGGGGGTCCGCGAGCGAGCGGGAACGCGCCTCCGGCGGCGCACGCTTGCTCCCTAGAGCCTCACAGGCTAGTGACATACCCCTACGTCACTTTGCCTGTGAGGGGCTGAATGCTGACGTAAATAGTCGTTAGGCAGTCGGCAAGTGGTTAAACTGAATGTTCAGTTCTGGCTTTAACCCTTATACTTCTGCAGTCATAAAGACTATAAAAATTCAAACTCCGGGCTGTTATACTTTTGTGTGACGATGTACCCAAATAACATTGATGTGCTTTTTTTCCCCCACAAATAGTTTTCTTTTGGTGGTATTTGATCACCTCTGTAATTTAAATTTTTTGGCTATAAACAAAAAAAGAGCGACAATTCTGAAAAAAAAAAAAGAAAACTATATTTTTTACATTCTGCTATAAAACATTCCCAATACAAAAAATGTAAAAATCCCCTTTTTCTTTTATCATTTTATGCCAATATGTCATCTGCTTCATATTTTTGGTAAAAAAAAAAAATCCCAATACGAGTATATTGATTGGCTTGCACAAAAGTTATTGTGTCTACAAACCAGGGCAAAGATTTATGTCTTTTTTTTATTTTTATTTTTTTTGCTAGTAATGGCTGCGTTCAGCGATTTGTAGCAGAACTGCGACATTGCGGCAGACAGATCGGACTCCTAACTGACATTTTTTACACTTTTGGGGGGACCTGTGACATTACTACAGTAATCAGTGCTAAAAATTTGTACTGTTACTGTACTAATGACACTGGCAGGGAAGGGGTTAACACCAGGGGCGATCAGAGGGTTAAATGTGTCCCTAGGGGGTGCTTTCTAACTGTGTGTGGGATGGGCTTGCTGAATAACCACAGAGACCTGTGTTCCTAAATAAGAGGAACACAGGATCCCTGTGTTCATTATTGACAGAACAGCGGTCTGCTGTGTTTACAACGGCAGACCGCCGCTCTGTCTCCATGGGAAACGATCGCGGGTGCCTAGTGGACATCGCAGCCACCGGACCCACTGCTTGGCTCCCTCTGTAGTCAACTGGCGTGTGCGCGCCCCCACTAGCGGTCCCGCAAAACGACGTACAGCTATGTCATTTCGCGGGACAGGGCCAACCTGCCGCAAGTGATTAAATAGCCTCTCCCATAATCGCCCTTAGCAGCTTGTGAGAGACTCAGGAGTCCAGTTATGGCTGAACACAGGACTACAAATCCCACAGCTGCGTTATCCTTTCACGCCCACTACTGATGAACGTTGGTGTGTGCCACCTCCGGTGGATCACGCGGTAGCGGTTTTGAATAAGTCTACTGCAATTCCTGCTGAGGATACGCCGGTGTTCCGGGGTGCCACGGACAGGAGGCTGGAGTCTCTTACCCGTCATACTTATTCGGTTACCGGTTCTATGCTCAAAGCTATTTTTGCTTCACTTATGGCAGCTCAGGCTGTCGCAAATTGGACGCAGGTGCTTAGACGCGTCCTGGTGGCTGACTCTGCCCCTCCAGAGACGATGGCTATGGTGGATCAAATCCATCAGGGTGTCATGTATTTGTGTGATGCGGACTTGGATATAGTACCGTTGGCTGCACGTATGCACAGTGTGGCGGTGTTGTCACGCCGCCTGATTTGGCTGAAGTGTTGGTCTGTGGACCAGTCTTCGCGCAAGACCTTGGCTAATCTACCCTATAACGGATCTCGCCTTTTTGGCGATTCCTTGGATACACTGATTAAAGGGATCACGGGTGGTAAGAGCATGCTCTTGCCCCAATTCCACAAGGCTAAGGCGGCTCCTGGTAAGAAGACTGCTTCTTGTCGGCCCTCTCAGGGTTCCTTTCGTGCCTTTCGGTCGCACCATAAGGGCAAGCCATTCAAAGGCCAAGGCTCCCAGAAGAAGCCGTGGACAGGTAAGCAGAAGTCCGGCCAGTCTGGATCCGCTGCCCACAACAGTGCGGCCTGAAGGGGCGCCCTCACCCGGTTCTGGGGTGGGGGGACGCTTGCTCGGTTTTCTTCAACCCTCGCTGGCCCGTATTCGGGACAGGTGGGTTCAGGAAATCGTTCGATCTGGCTCCAAGATCGAGTTTCTCTCTCGGCTGGAGAGCAGATTTTTTCCCTCAAATCTTCAACT
Source organism: Pelophylax lessonae (assembly GCF_965119305.1). NCBI lineage: Eukaryota > Metazoa > Chordata > Amphibia > Anura > Ranidae > Pelophylax > Pelophylax lessonae. The sequence goes on from NC_138776.1 coordinate 200,850,687, forward strand.
GTCTCCGGAGCGTTTGCGGGATCTGCACCTGGCGGTGCGGGACCTGCGGGCTCAGGGAGTAGTGGTTCCGGTGCCTCACCGGGACAGATTTCGGGGGTTCTATTCCAATCTGTTCACCGTGCCCAGGAAGGAGGGCAAGGTGCGTCCGATTCTGGACTTGAAGGCTCTGAACCGCTTTGTGCGGGTTCGCAAGTTCCGCATTGAATCCCTGCGGTCGGTGGTGGCTGCCCTGGTTCCGGGGGAATTCATGGCCTCCATCGACTTGAAGGATGCGTATCTTTACATCCCCATTTTCGAGGGTCACCAGAGGTACCTTCGATTCGCCATTGCGGAGGATCATTACCAATTTGTGGCGCTGTCTTTTGGGCTCGCTTCGGCTCCACGGGTGTTCACCAAGGTGCTTGCACCGGTTCTGGCTTTGTTGAGAGCCCAGGGCATCTCTGTCCTGGGGTATCTAGACGACATCCTGGTTCGGTCGGCGACCAACCAGGGTCTGGTGTCAGACCTGTCCGTCACAATGCAGACTCTGCAGGAGTTTGGTTGGACGATAAACTTTCCAAAATCGACGCTGTGCCTGTCGGTTCGTCTTCCCTACCTGGGGATGATTCTGGACTCAGTCCAGGCGAGGGTCTTCCTGCCGGAAGACAAACTCAGGTCTCTTCAGGAAGAGGTCAGGTCCCTCAGGGACGTTCCGTGCTCGTCCATCCGGACGTGCATGCGCTGTTTGGGATTGATGGTCTCAGCTTTCGAGGCGATTCCCTTCGCCCAGTTTCACACGCGGGGTCTCCAAGCGGAGATCCTGTCCAGGTGGGACGGCGACCACAATCTCTGGAACTCCAGATTTCCTTGAGTCATCGCACCAGGAGGGATCTTCTGTGGTGGCTCCAGTCCCCAACGGTGTCGGGGGGCAAGTCTTTTCGTCCTCTATCATGGACAGTGGTCACCACGGATGCCAGCCTGTCGGGCTGGGGTGGTGTTCTGGGCATTCTGTCCACCCAGGGAACTTGGTCGGTGGAGGAATCCTCTCTTCCGATCAACATTCTGGAACTACGAGCGATAAATCTCTGCCTTCGACGTTGGACGGACAGGCTGCAGGGCCGTCCGGTTCGGGTGCAGACGGACAATGCCACAGCGGTGGCCTACATCAACCACCAAGGGGGCACCAGGAGTGCCCGGGCGGCTCGGGAGGTGGCCGACATTCTGTCTTGAGCCGAGACACACGTCCCGGCGATAACGGCAGTTCACATTCCGGGGGTGGAGAACTGGCAGGCGGATTATCTGAGTCGCCAGACCCTGGACCAGGGGGAATGGTCACTTCACCTGGATGTCTTCCAGATGTTGTGCGCGAAGTGGGGTCTTCCAGATGTGGACCTGTTCGCGTCTCGTCTGAACAACGAGGTGAAAAGGTTCGTGGCACGGACACGCGATCCTCGGGCAGACGCGTCAGACGCGTTGGTAGCTCCGTGGCATCAATACCGACTGCTGTACGCATTCCCACCGATTCAACTGCTGTCCAGGTTCCTTCGCAGGTTGAACTCGGAACCGCACACGGTGATTCTTGTGGCACCGGACTGGCCTCGCCGGTCCTGGTACGCAGACCTCGTGAATCTGGCGGTCGACGCCCCGTGGCGTCTGCCTCTTCGAGAAGATCTCCTGTCTCAAGGACCGATATTCCATCCTGCTTTACAGTCGCTGGCTTTGACGGCCTGGCTGTTGAAACCGAGGTCCTGAGGGATAGGGGTCTCTCCCCTGAGGTCATTCACACTTTGATCAACGCGAGGAAGTCTTCCTCGGGGAAGGTCTATTACCGTACTTGGAAGGCCTATTTTGCCTGGTGTGAGTCCAGGGGGCATTCCCCTCGCACGTACTCGGTGTCTAGGGTGTTGTCCTTCCTTCAAACGGGTGTTGACCAGCGTTTGGCGCTGGCTACGATCAAGGGTCAGGTGTCTGCTTTGGCCGTTCTTTTTCAACGTCCTGTGGCATCTAACTCCTTGGTTAGCACTTTTGTCCAAGGGGTGCGACGTCTGGTCCCTCCTAGGAGGGAACCCCTGCCTCCTTGGGACTTGAATCTTGTTCTGTCCGTGTTACAACATTCTCCCTTTGAACAGATCAGAAAGATCTCGTTGTCCATGTTGTCCAAGAAGGTTGCCTTTTTGGTGGCGATCACTTCGGCTCGCCGGGTGTCGGAGCTGGCAGCTTTGTCCTGCAGGTCTCCGTATCTGGTCATTCACTTGGATAAGGTGGTCTTGCGACCTAACCCTTCTTTTCTTCCGAAGAGGATTTTGGATTTTCACCTCAATGAGGATATTGTCCTACCTTCGCTCTGCGCGAAGCCTAAGCATCCGAAGGAGGTGGATTTGCACTCCCTGGATGTTGTTCGGGCGATCAGGGTTTACCTGAAATCGACTAACTCTTTTCGCAAGTCGGATTCCTTATTTGTCCTTCCAGAGGGTCCTCGGAAGGGCATGGCGGCGTCGGCTTCTACCATCGCCAAATGGATCAGACGGACCATTGAACAGGCATATGCTTTGAAGGGAAAAGTTCCTCCTATGCCTGTGAAGGCGCACTCTACCAGATCTCTAAGTACGTCTTGGGCCTGTCATCATCGGGCTTCTGTGACCCAGGTGTGTAAGGCGGCGACTTGGTCGTCCGTTCACACCTTCACGAAGTTCTACAAGGTGGATGTTCAGGCATCGGCTGATGCTTCCTTTGGCCGCAAGGTTCTTAGTGCGGCAGTTCCTTAGGGTCCCTTGTTTTGGGCCCTTGGCTGTTTGGGATATAATTTTATCCCTAGGTTATTTGTTTTTTCCTGGGCTGTTGCTCCTGTTGAGCACCTTTTTTTTCATGCTGCCCAGCTGGTTTCCTTCCCTTGGTAAGGTTCCTTTCTCTGATGTGGAGACGACGTTGCCTTAGGCGCGAATGCGTTTCCCACCCCTCATGTTTGCACTGCTTTGGGACGTCCCCATTGTGACGAATATGAAGAGGCGGCGACTGTCGGAGGACGTAAGAGAAAACGGAATTTTTGTAAAATCTTACCTGTAAAATTCCTTTCTCTGAGTCCTCCGACAGTCGCCGCCCCCGCCCCTCTTTTGGGGTTTGGTTGTATACTCTACTGCTATTCCACTGAAACTGAGGTATGGATACAGGAAGTAGGAGGTTTTTGACTGAGGGGACCACCCCCTGGGGGTGGGATATGTTAAAAGCCTTAATATTGACATATTCTGTTGCCTAGCTACTCCTACGGAGCAAAGGTCATAACCCCATTGTGACGAATATGAAGAGGCGGCGACTGTCGGAGGACTCAGAGAAAGGAATTTTACAGGTAAGATTTTACAAAAATTCTGTTTTTTTTTTTTTTTTTTTTTTGTGCCCGTCCGCTAATTCTGGATGACCTGAAAAGGGATTGGATAGTTAGGTTTTTTTTTTTTTAAATCTCACCTTGTAATTGTAGATCGTAAATACTCACCTCAGGGTACTTCCTCCCTCGGAGCCACGGCTCACCCCGTCACTTCCTGCCTCGCGATGATTCCTGGGAGCTGAACGTCATAGCTCCCAGGAATCAATGCAACGGCACCGGCCCCGCACGTCATTTCCGGGCGACGCCGCATTCCCCTGCTAAACAGCTTCTGGGCATGCCCAGAAGCTGTTTAGGAATGCAGCGCCGCATTGGAAGTGACGAGAGGGGTCGGTGCGGCGCATTCTGGGAGAAGAAGACGCAGAAGAGGACCGCACCGGCTTCAGCTGCCTACAAGAGAGATGGAAACGCTGTGGAAGAAATTTTATAAGTAAGTATTTCTTCTAAAAGGTAAGTGCGAACCGGGACAGATCAGAGGCTAGCCATTGTGGAATGTGCTAGCCCTGACTGTCCCGGGAGTGTGCTTATTGAAAAATGACATCTGTGCCCGGAACTCCGCTTTAATTTAGGTGAGTTCATTGGAGAAATAAGTCACATAGATAAATAATCCGATTTTTCCAAACCGCTTTTATTTGTATTATTGCTTGTAATTTACTTGCACATTAATATTGATTGTTTTTTCAAGTGTATATTGTAACTAACTTGGAATTTGCTTTGTTTTAGATAAGCATTGTGTTCTGTCAAATGGCACGGGCTCCATCACTGGAAAAGTCAGGAGACGGCGTACTGTCTACAGCCGATCCCATCTGGAATTGTTGCTTAAAACCTTTGAAACCAACCCCTATCCAGGCATCTCAGTGAGGGAGAAGCTGTCCCAACTCACAGGTGTACATGAATCCAGAATTCAGGTATGGAGCTCATATTTATATCCTCTTTAGTGCAAGTTCAGGGTGACTTTCTGTTTATGATAGTTTGGCAATCAGAATGATTGTTACAATGACAATATTTGTAGCTACTTAAATGTGCTACACCTTCTGTAAATTCAGCCGATTGGATAAGTTATACCATTTAGACAAAGTTTCTCTAAAGGCCCAATAAACAGCTGTCTCTTCACAGATGTAGCTTGTTATCAACTTAAAGGAAACCTGTGCTAAGCCAAATATGGAAGTTTCCATTGCAGACTTTTCCGAAAAATGTCTTTTGGCTGACATGCTACTCCACTGGCTTCAATATGTTAAGTCATTTACCCAGAATAAGTTGGTAGTTAATGATTTCAGACTATACTCTTGCATCCTTGATCTAGGTCAGTGACAGAGTTTTCTGTGTCAGAGGCTAGCATTTTCAGATGAAGGGGAATAATGGCAACTTCAATATTTTTTACAGTACTAGTTTCTGTTATGTCCACAGTGCTGATGTTTACTGCTGGGTAAAATAGTCACCACTCACCAGTGCTGGAAGACTCTTCCGTGGACAAAGGCACATGCCACCATCCAATGACTAGTGCTACAGTTCTGTCTCACTATTGTATTAACCAAGAATTAGGCTGTCATGAGAATAATGAGAATAAAAACATGGGCTAGTGCTGTTGCATTTCTCAGATCTGTGGTAGTGCACATGCTCCATTGATTAAATAGTAAGTTTGACGTTTTATGATGTATGACAACAATCCATTAATATTGGTCTTTTATAAGTAATATGAACTTAGTAAAGGCTTTGACATAGGATTTATTTATTTATTCCCCTTACTTTTTGTCCCAGAGGCAAGAAAGGATGAGGTCATTCTACCTTCCAAAGCTATCCTATTGGAAAAACTGCCTCTTTACTTCTGCAAACTTTTAGATTTCCCCTCACTTCCTGTGCTGGTGAAAATGGTAACCATTTAGTCTTTCCAACAGTGACTCATCCAGCAGTAAAAATTTGAGAGATGTTCCAACCTTCCTCCACTTAATCCAAAACTAAAAAAAAAAAAGTTGTGTTCTTTCATTTTAAAGTAGAAGTCCACTCTAACACTAAAATCCCTCCATCTACAGACATCCACGATCCAACACTAACCTATCTAACCCTGTAAAAAGTTTCTTTTTAAGCCGATCCAACTCGATCCCACGCTGAGCTGTCAGTAGTAGATTCGCTGTTGAGGCGGGTGCAGAGGACACATCCAACAAAGGAAGCCCCATAGTAAGTCTATGGGTGACGTCACTCCTCGTTCATTTTACAGCCGTTATTAGCCATGTCCTCTGCAGAGCTTCTGCCTAAGATTGAATCAGATTGGCTTAAAATAAAGTATGTATACTGAATTCTTCTTTAGAGGGCTAGATAGGTCTATGTTAGATCGTGGATGTCTAAAGATGCAGGGATTTTAGTTTTAGGGTGGACTTATCCTTTAACCACTTGCCCACCGCTCACATTGAGCGTACTGCGGCAAAGTGGCACGATCCGTCCAGCGACGTAGACCTACGTCGCTGGACTCCTCCCCCTGTAGGCGGCGCTCGCGCGCCGCCGGAGGCGTGCTCCCGCTGTTTTCATTCACAGCGGGAGTCGGGCCAGGGGAGGAGCAGCGGCGATCGCCGCTGCTCTGCCCCGATCGTCGGGGAATCGAGTGAGGAGATCCGCCCGCTTGTGTAAACAGAGCGGGCGGATCTCCTAAGTGACAGGGACTGACAGATCGGAGTGTTCAGCATAGCTGGACATCCGATCTGTCCCTGTCTCACAAAGTCACCTCCCCCCCCCACACGTCAGTAAGCACCAGGCATACATTAACCCCTCCCTCTCCAATAAAATTAACCCCTTCACTGCCAGTGTCATTTTTACAGTAACAGTGCATATATATAGCACTGATTGCTGCAGTAATGTCACTGGTACCCCCAAAAGTGTCAAAAATGTCAGTCAAGGGTCCGATCTGTCCACCGCAATGTCGCAGTCCCGCAAAAAAAATCGCAGATCACCGCCATTACGCGTTAAAAAAAAAACACCAAAAATGACAGAAATCTTTCCCTTAGTAAACACAATAACTTTTGCGAAAACCAATCAAAATACGCTTATTGCGATTTTTTTTTTTCACCAAACATAGGTAGCAGAAAACAAATTGGCCAAAAATGTAAAAAAAATTTGATTTTTACATTTTTTTGGGGAATTTCATATAAAAAAATGTTAAAAATGTTATTTTTTCAAAATAAACGCTATTTTTTTGTTTATAGCGCAAAAAGTAAAAATCACACAGGTGATCAAATACCACCAAAAGAAAGCTCTGTTTGTGGGAAAAAAATGGACGTAAATTTTGTTTGGGTACGGCGTTGCACGACCGCGCAATTGTCAGTTAAAATCGCACAGCGCCGAATCGCAAAAAGTGGCCTGGACGTAAGACAGCAAAATACTCCGGTGGTTAAGTATGGACTGTGGGCTTTCCCCTAATAGCTATTAGCAATTCTCTACACATTGAAAATGTGCCTCATCACTGCTGATGCATTCTATGTTGAAGGAAGAAATAGACCATTTCTTTTCATATTTGTAGGTCTGGTTCCAGAACCGAAGAGCCAGAAAGAATAAGGAAATTAGTCCGGAAGAAGAGGATCGGCTACATGATATTGAAAGACCACAGTTTACTTAGATCTCCCAAAAAGGCCAAGTAGCCCAGCCAGAAAGAAAACTGTATGGGGTGGAATATACTGAGAAATATGAAGATACCTACAAGACCTGTGCCCTTCCTCTGCAGACATGGATCCACTTGCATATGAACAGTTTGGCAGGTCCCCAACCTTTCAGTTATATGTGGCCAAATTATTGTGAGGCAACAGGTGTTTTAGCACCATCCTGTTTTCGGAACTCCTGTGACATCATCCAGACACAGTTCCAGCCATATATGAAACCACAACAGTTTCCCAGCAGTAACCTGCCCGTGTCGAAAGCCCCCTGGAGACACAAAGTCCAGAACACACATCCGCTTGTGCCTCAGCCTCTGAGCCTGGTACAAGTGCATATCAGGAATTCTCATTGCAAAACTTCCTAGATGAGTTTCAGCCATGCTGGACAGAAGCTTGTGTTAGTGATGACCTGCTTTTTTGATTTATTTCAGTACTGGACATTACATTTTAGCAATATATTGAGCAAGCAAATTGTTTAACCTACCTAAGGATCAGTTTGATGTGTTGCATATGATAGTTTCCTATGATTATAACATCATAGGTAAACTAGTTCTCAGTTTTAGTAATATATACCTTTTTTATTTGGATTTTTTTTTTAGTTTTTTTTTTTATTACTTAACTATTTCATATGTTACTAGCGCATTGACAATAAAAGCTTGTACATGAAACCTTCCATTCTACAAAATCGTTACAATCTGAAGCACTTAGATAATTTGATAATACAGTCATTAGACATATTAAATGGCAATTAAATTGCTAATTATTGACAAACAGTACACTTTACTACAAACCCTGCTTGTTAAAATAACTACTGCTGTGATATGTGTGCATTTCTGTATCCACTGTATATTGGATAAATAAATGTTATTTAATGATATATTATTCTGACTTTTGAGTATGATATTCACCATCAATTAGATTACATACAAACATATGATTAAGAGGTATCAAAGCGGAAAACATATGTTAATTAGCTCTAATGACTGGCAATCAATTAACTAAGTAGCTAGTAATGGGTGTCTCCAGACAACAACATTGCTGCTGCGTGCCATCTAGACAGTGTCAATAAACACTTCATGAAATTTGGCATTGTCCTTGCTTCTAGAGGTGTGAAAATGGCTGGGCCAAGTTAATGCAAACACAGGAGTGGCTACAGTGCCTAGACTTAAGGCTTGTAGCCTGGACAGTGTAATAATGGGTAATAAAAAGGTATTTCAATTCACATTACTTTGTGTATAGACTATTTTCTATAATGTTTAATAAAATATAGTATTTTCTCCTAAACACTCATAATAGTGCCCATGAACTGATTATTTTCAGAGAAAGAAAAAAAAAAACACTTCTTGTGTTTATCACTATCCAGTTCTGGGTAATAAATGGCAGGTGTGTTGATGGCCTTTGCAAGGTTTTTCTCATAAAATATCTTTCCTTGAGTATATGCACATTTATTTTGGTCGAGCATCCATGTTTTTCCAGTTCGGGTCCAGAACAATATTTTTTAATTGTTTGCATATATGTAAAAATCCTAATTTTTGGCAATAAAATTACTTCTTAAACCCCCAGAACATTATATATTTTCTGATAGCAGAGGACAAGTAGAATAAAAAGGTGATGGTTGCAATTTTAGTGCAAAACCACACTATATAATACCCATTTTTAGGTAAAATAAAATAGATGAGGTTGCATCAAGTAAATAGATACCAAATATTCCATGTCCTAATATTGCGTGCACCTGCGATATTGCCAAAAACAATGGTGTCCAAAAATCCCCATAGATGACAATTAAACCACTTTCCGACCGGCCGTTGTAAAAATACGGCCGCAAAGTGGTTGTATAGTTCTGAGACGCCGTTCCTGAACCTGAATCCATGCCACATCCGTGCTCATCCATGCTCATCCATCCCACATCTGTGCCACATCAGTGCACATCCGTGCCACATCAAAGCTACCTCAGTGCTCATCCGTGCCACATCAATGCCACGTCAGTGCTCATCCATGCCATGTCAGTGCTCATCCATGCCACATCAGTGCACATCCGTGCCACATCAAAGCTACGTCAGTGCTCATCTGTGCCACATCCATGCCACATCAGTGCTCATCCGTGCCACATCCATGCCATTTCAGTGCTCATCCGTGTCACGTCAGTGCTCATCCATGCCATGTCAGTGCTCATCCATGCCACATCAGTGCTCATCCGTGCCACATCCATGCCACGTCAGTGCTCACCCGTGCCACATCCATGCCACGTCAGTGCCACATCAATGCCACGTCAGTGCTCATCCATGCCACGTCAGTGCTCATCCGTGCCACACCCATGCCACTTCAGTGCTCATCCGTGCCACATCAATGCCACATCAGTGCTCATCCGTGCCACATCAAAGCTACGTCAGTGCTCATCTGTGCCACATCCATGCCACGTCAGTGCTCATCCGTGCCACATCCATGCCACGTCAGTGCTCATCCGTTCCACATCCATGCCACGTCAGTGCTCATCCGTGCCACATCCATGCCATGTCAGGGTGCTCATCTGTGCCTCATCCACGCCACGTATTCCCGGGCACCGGTAAATGCAGGAGAGGAAGGGGGCCGCCAGCGGGTTAGGTTTATTCAGAATATGCTGGCAATTTTGGTAAATGAACTAAAACTGCACTTGTTTTGACAGTGCATGCCAGCGTACCTCCTACTCTGTGTGTTGGGATGTCATTCTAATTGAAACACATGATTTATTGCAACACCTAGGTGTGAAGTCCGATTTTTCACGGACGTACTGCATAAACATTAAACAAAAATTGGTTGTCTGGGGACGGACGATAAAAATTTTGGCGTTTGTCCCTCCGTTTTTTTTTTTCGTTGAAAATGTCGGCATCGGCTGCTGAAGGTTGTGTACACACTAGCCGAAAATCTGACGATTTCACCTCGGGCGGAAATTTTCGGCAGATTTTCTACTAGTGTGTACCCCACTTTAGGGGCCAAGCCCAACCCCTGAAAAACAACCTCACACCATAATCCTCCCTCCACCAAATGATTTGGACCACTGCACAAAGCACAAATGCGCTTCTGGAAGAATGGTTAAACATTCCCATAGATGCACTCCTAAACCTTGTGGACAGCCTTTCCAGAGGAGTTGAACCTGTTATACATGCAAAGCTAACTCAATATTGAACCCTGCGGACTAAGGCCCCTTTCACACAGGCGCCTCCGTGCAACGGAGTCCACTTGCTCCGTAGGGGATCGCTCCTTTAAGCCCCTCTGAGCAGAGCAGATAGGGACACAGTCCTGCCCTCCTCTATGGGAAAATTGGATGGAAATGGATCGCCTGTCCGTTTTCATCTGATCCATTTCGCCAGATGGAAAATAGGACCACCATCTGTCTGGATTTTGCGAGCAGGATCTCTCATAGAGGAAATTGGAAGGTCCGATCAGGCCCGCCTGAAAAACTGACAGGCGGACCTGACTGGACGGCCCATGTGAAAGGGCCCTAAGACTGGGATGCAGTAAAGTTGATGTGCGTGTAAAGGCAGTCATCCCAATTCCTTTGGTAATGTAGTGTAAGTATGAGTTGGACATTAGACTGTGAGCTAGAAGAGACTTACCAACAGGCACAATGATCTGGCATGGAAGGCAATCCAAGGGGGATTGCCACTAAGGACATTTATGCTTGCCAAAAACTTGAGCAGATACAGGCACTGCCCCTTCATCCATGAGGAAACTGCTTTGCACATTTTCTGGGAATGCCTCTTTGCTCAGAATCTGTTGAGGGCCCTGGAACCAGAACTCAGAAACTTTGTACCACAGACATCCATCACACACTTTGGCGTGCTGAGTGGACTTGTGAAAATTAGTCTGGTGCGCTAAATACTAGGTGTCATTCCCAAGTGAAATAACTTAGTGACAAAAAATAAATAAATAAGATGACAGTATACAAAATATCTATCAAATATTCATCAAAGTGAAAAATACATTCATAAATATGTGCTCCACATAAAATATTGTGCAAATTCCCCTAAGAAAATGTCCAAAACAAATTTCCAGTTCAAAGTCCAAAGCCTTGAGTGCAAAATAAACGTGCAAGAACTTGTTGCTGGATACAATTCAAACAGTGCTCCCGTGTTGATGTGACAATTCAATATCCCTCCACCTAGCAAGTTGGCTTCTTACCAGCAGATTTAAAATAAGGGCAAAAAGGCAGCCACCTCCAGAGAATAGACCCCTCATGATAGGAAACATATATACTCTCTTCCCACACCTCTCAAAAAGGGCTTCTTACCAGATGCTGAAAATTCTATAGCATATGATAATATTCTTATTGGTATTTCTTCCTCCCGTCACTCCTGGTCCCCTCTGGGGTAGTATATGCTGCAAATCTCCTCTGGTCTCACACTCCATCCGGTCCAAAAATACTCTCGATAAAATACTGTACCAGCTGCTGCACTTGCCCTCCTGCAGAATATCTACATGAATGGATCCTCACAGACAGTGAGACAATTCCATCATTAGTCCAGGAATAGATCTAGAGTTCCTCTGCATGCAGTCTGCTGAGTGGACTGTTCTGTGAGAAATTTACACAGGAGCACATTGGTGGCGTCTGGTCAATGAAGTGTTGCTTTAACCGGTTGCCGACCACCGCAAGTACATATACTGCGGCGGTCAGCCCCGGCCAGGCAAAGTGACGTACCGGTACACCAATAGCGGGCGGGCGCGCACCGCCAGAGGCGCGCGCCTGCCTCGGCTCGTTCACAGACACCTCCGTGCGTGTGACTGGTGGAGCCGATGTCCGCCGGTCACTCGCGATCGTCCGCTGTGAAGGGAGAAAGGCAGGCGGCTAGTGTAAACAAAGCCACCTGTCACTCTCCCCTGTGTAAAAGCACTGATCTAACGGTCCTGCTATGTAGGACCGTTGATCTGTGCTGTTACACACACAGCCACATCCCTGCACAGTTAGAAGCACGCCCCTAGGGACACTCTTAACCCCTCCCTCTCCAATAAAGTTAACCCCTTCCCTGCCAGTGTCATTTTTACAGTAACAGTGCATATGTATAGCACTGATTACTGTAGTAATGTCACTTGTAACCCCAAAAGTGTCAAAAATGTCAGTCAAGGGTCCGATCTGTCCTCCCCAATGTCGCAGTCCCGCAAAAAAATCGCAAATCGCCGCCATTACTCGTTAAAAAAAAAAACAACAAAAATGACTAAAATCTTTCCCTTAGTTAGTAAACGCAACAACTTTTGCGCAAACCAATCAAAATACGCTTATTGTGATTTTTTTTTTACCAAACATAGGTAGCAGAAAACAAACTGGCCAAAAATTTAAAAAAATTTAGATTTTTACATTTTGGGGGGGGGGGGGGGGGGATTTCATATAAAAAAAATTTGAAAAATATTGTTATTTTTGCAAAATTGTCGCTCTTTTTTTGATTATAGCGCATGATCAAAAAATCGCACAGGTGATCAAATACCACCAAAAGAAAGCTCTATTTGTGGGAAAAAAGGAAGTCAAATTCGTTTAGGAACATCGTCGCACGTGTCCGTTAAAGTCACGCAGTGCCGAATCGCAAAATACCCCCTGGTCAGGAAGGGGGTAAAATCTTCCGGGGCTTAAAGCGGAGTTCCGGGCACAGAAAACATATTTCAGTGAACATACCCCCGGGACAGTCAGGGCTAGTATATTCCACAATGGCTAGCCTCTGATCTGTCCTGGTTCACACTTACCTGCAAGATGAAATACTCACTTATAAAATTTCTTCCACAGCGTTGCCATCTCTCTTGTGGGCAGCTGAAGCCGACGCGGTCCTCTTCTGCGTCTTCTTCCGCGTCCTCTTCTCCCAGAATGCGCCTGCACCGGCCCCTCTTGTCACTTCTGTTGCGGCGCCGCATTCCTCCACAGCTTCTGGGCAAGCAGGGGAATGCGGCGTCGCCCCGGAAGTGACGAGCGGGGCCGGTGCCGTCGCATTGATTCCTGGGAGCGATGACGTTCAGCTCCCAGGAATCATCGCAAGACAGGAAGTGACGGCGGAGCCGTGGCGCTGAGGGAGGAAGTACACTGAGGTGAGTATTTTCGATCTTCAATTACAAGGTGAGTAAAAAAAAAAAAAAAAAAAAAAACCTAATTATCCAATTCCTTTTCAGGTGAAGGAGAACTAGCGGACGGGCACAAAAAAAAAAAGATTGATTTTGTGCCCGGAACTCCGCTTTAAGTGGTTAATATGTAGCTTTATTTGGCAATACATTTTTCAAATGTGGCTGCAAATAGGCACGCAGAGTTGGAGAAATGAACGATAGACAAACTTTTCAAAGATTTTCATAGACCGTATCATAGGGACTCACTGTTTTACCTTGAAGGAAATGTCCCCTCATTTCATGTCCTGAGGGACACCAGTCACACGGACAGTCACCTAACCCAACAGGGACACAGACACAATAAAAAATGACAGAGGTTCCAACCCTTCCTTGACCTACTGAAAACATATTTATATTTCACATTGACAGAGTGGTTAGCACTTCGCCTAGCTAGCACTTGGGTTATTAGTTCAAATCCCAACCACAGCACTACCTGCCTAGAGTTTGCATGTTTCCTCCAACACTCCAAAGACATGCTGGTAGGTTAATTAGCCCTAGTATGTGCATGTATGAATGTGAATTAGGGACCATAGATTGTAAGTTCCATGAGGGCAGGGACTGATGTGAATGTACAGTGTAAATGGAAAGTGCAGAAATTAACAGCACTCTATAAGTACCAGTAATAAATACACTTCTGTTTTTGGAAATTTTGCCTCACTTTCTGTGCTGTCTGATGCCTTTCAAATAGAAAATAAAGGAAAAACTAACTCTGGAGTACGTTTTTGCATTCAGGTGAACAAGCAGATCCAGGTTCATGTTAGTGGAGATCAGTGAAACTGTGTTTCTTATTCTCTGTTTACAGCACATGGGAGATATCATGGGTTAATGTCTTCTCAAGTAAGTCCAATGTATATTGTAACCCAGAGGCACAGTAATGAAGCTAAATTTAAAAAAGTGAAAGTTGGGGGCGTGGCTGACTTCCGGGATGTGAGGAGCTTCTTCTCCTAGCTCCGCTGCCGATCGATTCTCCTGTACCTAATCCTTTGCCATCCGGGCTCTGTTTCGCTGTCTACTTACCTCCCTCGGCTCCCTGATCACTCCCGCATCCGACAGCTATGGTGAAGTACGGCAGGGACAGGCCGGTGTCCCCGGAGGATCGCGATCCGGATCCCTCGGCGCAGGTCCAAGATGGCGCCCGATCCTCTCACGCTGCCGGGACCTCCGCTGCAGCTGCTCACGCATCCTGGATGGGAGACAGTCCTGAATGGCCTGCGCTGTCACCGAGTGCCCATACCGCTGCAGAACCTGTGGGACCACGCATATCCCAGGTACCTGAACCCACCCTGTCGCAAATAATGGATGCCATAAAAATGTGTCAGACCTCCCTTACATCCCAGATTGATGCTCTTAGGGTGGACTTCTCCCTCCTTAAAGACGATGTCCACAAGCTCAGGCAGAGGGTCACCACTGCAGAACAACGTATAAGCTCCGTAGAGGACGATGTATTCCCTCTCCCTGCAGCACTTAGAGGCATACAGGCGGAGCAGAAGGCCCAGGCGGCTAAGTTAGGGGACATGGAGGACCGCCTGCGGCGCAATAATCTGCGATTCCTGGGCTTCCCGGAGGGAGCTGAAGGCAGAAATCCTGAGGCCTTTGTAGAATCCTGGCTGAAACAGGCGCTGGGCCCTGATTCCTTCTCCCCACTATTTGCTGTTGAGCGGGCTCATAGGGTCCCCTTTAAGGCCCCTGCACCGGGAGCTAGGCCCCGACCCTTGCTGGCAAGGATCCTTCACTACAGGGATAGAGATGCAGCTCTGAGGAAGGCCAGGGAACTACCGGATCTCCGCTTTGACAATGCTGTCATTACCATCTTTCCGGATTTCTCAGCGGGCACGCAAAAACAGAGAGCAGCATTTGTGCATGTCAAGAAACGTCTCAGGGAGCTGCAGCTACCTTACAGTATGTTGTATCCTGCTAAATTACGTGTGGTGTGTGGAGGCAAGACGCAATTCTTCCTGGATCCTGCGGATGCTGCTCAATGGCTGGACTCCTTGGGCAGGGGCTGAGGACTTTGCTGAGTGGGGTATTCTTTTTTCCTGATATCTCTCCGGATGCTGAGCCTGTCGCAAGGTTGGGGATGCCCTTTTTTTGTGCCTTGGATTACTACCCGTCTCCTCTTCTTTACCTGTGGGAGGTGTACTCCTGATTCCCCTTCCCGGATGGTAACTTCTATGTGGTGTGACTGTATGGTGGCATTCTAGGAACGTTACTTAGGTTCGGTTCTCCACTAGTTCCACTGACTTGGTTTGGTTTGGGGTTCAGGCTCAGGCATGTTGGGGCTACGGGCAGGGTGGGGGGTTGGGGACTTTTTGTTTTTTTGTTTCTTCGGGACTGGTTTATACCCTTCACGGATGCTTCCTGCGCTCCTTACCTTCTGTCTACAGACGCTTCCTACGGCGGTTGATGCACTGCCCCCTGTTGCCCGGTTTTTGGGGGACCTCATCAGCGTGGGACTGTCCTCTTTTTTCTTACCATGGCTGTGGACAAATTAACTGTGCTCTCCTGGAACGTTAGGGGGCTTAACGATAAAGTGAAACGGGCCCTGGTTTTTAATTACTTACAGAAATATACCCCTCAGATTGTATTTTTACAGGAAACACATTTGACTGGGTCTAAGGTTCTTGCCCTTAAGCGGGCGTTTGTGGCGCATGGCTTCCACTCCATGTTTTCCACACACGCCAGGGGGGTATCAATCCTGGTGACTCGTTCACTTCGGTGCCTGGTGAAGCGGGTTGTTACCGATCTATATGGGCGATATGTTATCGTTTTATTGCAAATTGAGAATGTGGTGTATACTTTCTTGTCTGTTTATATCCCGCCCCCATTTACACTAGCCTTCTGGGACAAGGTAATGGCCCAATTGTTGCAGGTGGCCGAAGGGCCTTTGCTGATTGCGGGTGATTTTAATGCAGTGATGTCCCCTGCGGTGGATAGGTATCCTGGCGATGTGTCGGCTTCTTCCTCTCTTGTGGCTTCAGTCGACAAGTATCAGTTGGTGGACTGCTGGAGGTGGAGGAACCCGACCGCTAGAGAATATTCCTGTTACTCGGCCTCTTATAAAACCCTCTCCAGGTTGGATATATGTTTGGTCTCCCCGGACTTGCTCCCGAGACTAATTTCCGTCTCCTACTTGCCTAGGGCCGTCTCGGACCACTCTCCTTTGCTTATTACAATTGGCCTCTCCTCCTCAATCGGTTACAAACTGTGGAGGTTGAGCCCTCAGTGGCTCAACGAGGAAATCTTTTTCAATATCACTGAGAAGGAGATGGCTCATTTCTGGCTGGTCAATCAGGAGACGGCCTCTGGCGCTATGGTGTGGGATGCCTTCAAGGCTACCATGCGGGGCTCAGTGTCCGGGGTGATTAAGCAACTCAGGGAGGATAGGGCCTGGAGGGTGGAGTCTCTCCAGTCGGAGGCGACTAAGGCTGAATTGGAATATATTAAAAACCCCTCATCTGAGAACTATTCTGTGTGGCGGGACAGTGCTCGGCAGCTGGATCTCATTTTAGTAGAAAAGACTCAGAAAAAATTACTCTATCAAAAGCAGCGGGTGTTTGAATATGGCGATAAGAATAGTAAGATTCTGGCGTATCTCTCTCGTTCTGAGCACCCGGTCACGGCTATTGCCAGTGTTTACGATGCCCAGCATCGGCGGTGCACGGAGGGCACGGAGATAGTGGGAGCCTTTCTAGATTTTTTTAAGTCCTTGTACTCCTCAAGAGCCTCCTACTCTCAAGAGGAACTGGACTCCTACCTACGGGACATCCCGATGGAGACGCTTGAGGTGGAGGATAGTGTGTCGCTTGAGGGCCCTATTACTGCTGAGGAGATCGCGGCTGCGATTTCCTCTTTTGCGGCTAATAAGACACCAGGGATGGACGGGTTTCCGATTGAGTGGTACAGAGCCTACTCGGGGACTCTAGTCCCCCGACTATCCAAGGTTTATGCTGAAGCTTTTGAGACTGGGAAGCTCCCACCGTCCCTTCGGGAGGCCCTGATAGTGTTGATACCCAAGCCAGGAAAGGACCCGATGTACTGCGAGTCTTATAGGCCTATATCCCTGATCAATGCTGACGTCAAAATTATGGCAAAGGTTTTGGCCCGTAGGGTGAATAACGTTGTCTCTAAGATTATTCACTCCGACCAAACTGGATTCATTCCAGGCCGCTCTACGGCGATAAACCTGCGTCGTCTCTTCATCAACCTACAGGCTCCACCCTCTGGAGTGGACACCAGACTGATATTATCCTTAGATGCTCATAAAGCATTTGACTCGGTGGAGTGGCCCTATTTATTCGCAGTGCTGGGCAGGATGGGATTTGGTCCAAAGTTTATCAGATGGGTGCGATTACTCTATGACTCGCCAGTGGCGCGCTTGCGTGTCAACAACAGGGTTACTGAACAATTTCCGGTGTCCCGTGGCACTAGGCAGGGGTGCCCATTGTCCCCCCTGCTGTTTGCCCTGGCCCTGGAACCACTGGCCAACTTGCTCAGGCGTGATGAGAGGATACGTGGTTGCAGGGTGGGGGAGCTGGAAGAGAAAACATCTCTATATGCCGATGACATGCTGCTTTATTTGGCTGACTCCCGGGAGTCCCTGGATGCTGCCCTGGAGGTGATAGAATCCTTCGGGCGATTCTCGGGATTCCAGGTTAACTGGGATAAGTCGGTGGCGTTCCCCCTCGACCCTAATCGGGCACCTGACCTAGTGCTTCCACGTAGCCTTCAGGTGGTGACTAAATTTCGATACCTGGGTGTGGTCATTCAGCAACCGGTGGGCATGTACGTTGACAACAATATTACTCCACTGATACAACGGTTGAAACAAACCTTGGTCACCTGGAGCAAGTTGCCCCTTAACCTGATGGGTAGAATCAATATATTTAAAATGATCTATCTGCCCCGCTTCCTCTATCTTTTTTGGCAGGCACCGGTGTACCTTCCCAAACGGTTCTTTGCAAGCATTGAATCCATACTGATCTCTTTTCTATGGGGTGGGAAGCCGGCGCGGATCTCGTTCAGCACGCTAAAACTCCCCGCTCACGCTGGGGGTCTGGCGGCTCCTGATCTGCAGGCTTACTACTTGGCTGCTCAATTGACACATGTCCATGCGTGGTTCTTCCCGGACCTGCCGAACGCAGCGGTCACCACGTCGGCAGCGGTGATGGGCTCCTATGAGGCACTCCTTAATTCACTATATAGGAATGGTCCTTACCTGAAGGAGGGTGCCGCTATCCTTAGATTATCCTACAAAATTGTGCATATTTGTAACGTTAGAATGGGGGGTTCTTCCTTCAACAGATCCCCTAATGCTCCTATATGGTTTAACCCGGGACTGCCAGATTTGCATAAGTTGGATTCCTCTAGGAGGTGGGCGGGATTTGACTTAAAATATGCCCACCAATTGTTTGTGAATCAGACCTTTAAGTCCTTTGCTGAGCTGAGGATGGAGCTGGGGATTCCCTTGACGTGCTGGTTTCTGTATCAGCAACTTCGACACGCAGTGGCGGCCCAATTTGGTCTTCGGGGGGTCCACCTGGCTCCGACTCGGTTGGAAAAGGAATTGATGAATCCCGACCACACTAAACTCATCTCTCGACTATATGGGTTGACTCTTGACCAGGGTGAGGGGAGGATGGGGTCCCTTCGGGCAAAGTGGCAGGCTGATATACCTCAATTGGAACTGGCGGACTGGGATGATTTGCTCAGTGCCCAGTTCCATGGATTGATAGCTGCGGGGGACAGGGTTATTCAACTGAATTATTTACATAGAATTTACTATACTCCCTGCCGTCTCTTTGCGATGGGAAGGCTTGCCTCCCCATTGTGTTTCCGCTGCCAGGAAGTTAGGGGGGACTTCTTTCACATGGTCTGGTTATGTCCGCTGATTCAGTCCTTCTGGAAGGGGGTATGTACCTTTATTGCGGAAAAATTGGCACTGCCGAATATTCTCGCGCCGGACAGATGCCTACTTGGCAATCTGGGGGAGGAGGGTATTCGGCAGTCCCAGAGGACTCTGTTGTGTATACTTTTTTTCTATGCCAAGAAATTGATTGCCCTGAGATGGAAACAGGACGCTCCGCCTACGGTGGCAGCCTGGGTGGAACTGGTCAACAATGCTCTTCCTATGTATAAATTAACATATCTGGCTAGGGGTTCCAAGAAAAAATTTGCTAAGGTATGGTCCTCCTGGATGGACTCGGTTCTAGGGTCCAGAGAGGTCTAAACTTCTGAGATGCTATGTGACTGTCTGTCAAACTTATTGCTCCGCCTTGGGGACGTTTTGTTTTTCTTTTTTTTCTCTCACCTATTGGGTGCCCGGGGCTGGGAGGGGGGTGGTGCTTCTTCCATATGGTGGGTTGCATATTTGCTGATGTGATAGGAATGCATTCCGTGAAGGGTTTTGTTAGGGAAAAAAAAAAAAAAAAAAAAAAAAAAAAAAAAAGAAAAAACTTTTTGAATATCATCCTACGAAGTCTCTGGTTGGTGCGGGAGAGGCGGGGCGGGGGCAGTCAATTGAGGTTGCTATATGTGCGCTACTGTGGTTGATGTTACTTGCCTTACTACCCTGTACTTCTGTCTGTATGATTTTTGGATATGCATTATTTCCTTCTTGGTTGTACTTTCTGGTTTATATCGGACTGTTGTCTGTGTTTTATGTTTATTAATAAAAATACCTTTAAAAAAAAAAAAAAAAGTGAAAGTTAAATAAAGTAATAAAAAATACATACACACATACCATACATCTACTGTACTGTAAGTGTTTGTAAAGTCAAAAAAAGGAGGAGGGAGATTCGGACATTAAATGAAGCACACTGCTAAAAGGTGATGAAAAATCAATGTATAATATCATGTTTAATAATACATATACGTACATTGGGACTTTGCTGGTATTCCCTCTGGTTTATCAACTACATTGTGTGTCTTTTTTTTCAAATGACAAGGCTGAATACCTTTTCTCACACCGCAGCTGTGTGGTCACATGATCCCTCTTCGCTCTCCTTCCCCAATTTAAAGCCTCGTACACACGATCAGATTATCAGAATGGTTTTTTTGTTGCACGCTAGTCTCAGATCGAAAGTGAAGAAGTTACTTTCATATGAAAATTCTCGTACGACAGATCACAATTTCAGAAGTGATGTCATGTGTTAAATTGTTTTGTATGTATTCTTTCATTTCCAAGCATGCCTAGTCTTGCTCTTACGATTTTTTTCTGCGGAAAACTTTACAGATTAAACGAAAATGGGACGTTGTGTTCACATACGATAAAAATTTTATAGCCTGCACATCCAGTATTTGTCGTCCATAAATTCATAATCGGCTGTTGAAAGCACCATACTAACGATCCGAAAATATAGGAAGAACAGGTATATCAGCTGTGCTATCTAGGAGAATAAAACAAAATCATTTACCACTTGCCGATCAGCCGCCGTACATATTCCCACAAAACTACATCAGGACCGCGAGTGGGTGCTCCCATTCGCCACAGGGGAACCGGATCTGCGGGTCCGGCAGCCTCGATTGCTGCCGTACACCCGCAATCGCTCCCCGTGGAGACAGAACGGCGGTCTGCTGTTGTAAACACAGCAGAACGCTGTTCTGTCAGCAATGAACACAGGGCTCCTGTGTTCCTCCTATTTAGGAACTCAAGTCCCTGTATTCATTCCTTAAGCCCAACCCCCACACAGTTAGAAAGCAGCCCCTAGGGACACATTAAACCCTTTGATCTTCCCTGGTGTTAACCCCTTTCCTTCTAGTGTCAATATTACAGTAACAGTGCATATTTTTAGCACTGATTACTGTAGTAATGTCACTGGTCCCCCCAAAATTGTCACAAATGTCAGTTAAGTGTCCAATCTGTCTGCTGCAATGTCGTGGTCCCACTAAAAATCTCTAATTGCCGCCATTACTAGTATAAAATAAATAAAATTACATAAATATTTTCCCTAGTTTGTAGACGTGATAACTTTTGTGCAAACCAATCAATATACGCTTACTGGGATTTTTTTTTTACCAAAAATATGTGGAAGAATACAAATTGGCGTAAATTGATGAAAACAATTTGATTTTTAAATTTTTTTTTATAGCAGAAAGTAAAAAAATATTGTTCTTTTTTGTTTATAGCGCATAAAATAAAAATCGCACAGGTGATCAAAAACCACCAAAAGAAAACTCTATTTGTGGGAAACATCAATTTTATTTGGGTAGAGCATCGCATAATCGCGCAATTGTCAGTTAAAGTAACGCAGTGCCGAATCGCAAAAAATGGCCTGGTGATGAAGAGGGAAAACCTTCCGGTCCAGAAGTGATTAAACACCCTGGCAGTATTTAACTTGTCCCAGCCCATTGCTTTTATTGGGGTTGTACACCCCATTAACACTCACCATACCATATTACCATACCTAATTATTAAAATAAACACACATTAAAGGTTGTGGCCCCTTTATTGGTTTTAAGTAAATTATAATTATAAAATAAACTTTGACTTTTATTACCAAATAGAACTCCTGTTAACAAATAAAATATAACTAAAAGGTAAAATTTTTTTTTAGTTTTGGATAAAATGGAGAGGTGTTTGAACACTTATTCGATTTTTATTGTTGTCTGTGCCCCAGTTAAAGCGGATTTCTGGCCACAAAATCGACATAATCGATTTTGGGCCATCCGCTTGCTTTTGGTCACCTGAAAAATTAATGGATAGTTACGATTTTTTTTGTGTACTTACCTTGTTATTGAAGAAAAATATACTCACCTTTCTTCCACTTCCTCCCTCTGCGGCTGTGGCCCGCGCCGTCACTTCCTCTTTGCATCGATTCCTGGGAGCTGAACGTCATCGCTCCCAGAAATCAATGCGCCTGCACCGGCCCCGCTCGTCACTTCCGGTGCGGGCGCCTCATTCCCTGCTAAACAGCTTCTGGGCGTGCCCAGAAGCTGTGGAGGGATGGCGCGCCCCCCCCCCCCCCGGAAGTGACGAGCGGGGCCGGTGCAGGCGCATTCTGGGAGAAGAGGACACGGAAGAGGACGCAGAAGAGGACGCGCTGGCTTCAGCTGCCCACATCCGAGATGGCAGTGCTGGAGAAGAAATTTTCAAGGTAAGTATTTCTTCTAAAAGGTAAGTGCGACCTGGGACACATCAGAGGCTATCCATTGTGGAATATACTAGCCCTGACTGTCCCGGGGGATATTTTTATTGAAAATACTTTTTCGTGGCCGGAACTCCGCTTTAAGGAGATTTATCCTCTCTATTTGTCCTGTTTACCATTATCATTGAAAGTAAAAGTAAAAGAAAAACAGTAAAGTAATAGAGGGGAAATCTTCCATTGGGGGCACTAGTTCTGGTGACCCGGGGGTCCCCAAGGAATTCCTCTAATTAGCAGGGATTTCCTCTCACTTCCTGTTTGGCTATGGGGCAGGAAGTCAAAGGAAATCTCCCAAATGGGACACAGATGGTGAAAAAAATCTAACAGAGGCTAAAACCCTCCCTTGCTCTGTCCAAAATCTCAAAAAAGTTTTGCCTATAGTTCCACTTTAACAGTCCAACATGCTTAGTCACCAAGGCTTAGGCAGTAATATCCTACACCAACCAAACTACAGTTTACCAATCACCATCTACCCAAAAAGTGGGTGACATTAACCCATAAAGATTAATCACGTTAAAGGAAAATAGAGCAAAGGGAAGGGTGAGCAGTGGAGAAGGTCAGAAGATTCATAAGGCAGACTAAGGACTGAGAATCCAGAGGTAAGTCCAGATGACAAACCTGAGGTAACTGCTGACACCAACCAGCTAGGATGTGAAAACTATTTCCAAAGCAGGACATGGGGACAAGCTAACTGGGAGTTTTGGGCTTCTGGGGGCCCAAATAGCGTACAGGTATGAGTACTTTACAAAGCTGAACATTTTTTTATGATCTGCTGGGGCCTCTATTGCATAGGCTATTTTCTGGAAAAGGTGAACTTAGCATTTTCTTTTTGTAGATTATTTTTTTTGAATTTTGAAGGTAAAAGACAAATTACAATACAGAGCCTTTGGGCATTCCCCGGCTCGGAAAGTACAAAAACATCAAACAAATACTCTAATAATAGATGGACTTTATTATAAAGAGGTCAGAAACCAACTCTTAAAACCAACATCGCTGCCCGTTCTCGCTTGATGAATAATGCATCTATAGGGTACATATTTACATTGTAGGTAAGGTTGAAAAAAGACAATAGTCCATTCAATTCAAACTGTGTAGGTGTACGTGTGTCAGTGTCTATAATCATTTCCCATATTTAATTTCCCATATCCCTGTATGTTGTGTTCCTAAAGATGCATGTCCAAGAGTCTTTTAAAAATATCAATAATCCCCGCTGACACCACCGCTGACAGTGCATAGTTTATTTAAAACTGGTTCTCCTCCAATCTCATTGTGTGGCCCCGTGTCCTCTTACACTTCCTGAGACTGAAGTTTTTTTCCTACGCTGGGATCATTATTGAAGTGTTTGTAAATCGCTATGTCCCCTCTCAACCGTCTCTTCTCCAGTGAGAATAAATTTAGTGCTTGTAGTTGTTCCTCGTAATTGAGGTCCTCCAAGGCTATTTCATGTGCAACAGAAAAGCATTTATACAATGTTAAAACTAAGGGGGCTGTGTGTACCAGGCCTGAGATTTTAAATCTAGTAAAACAGTGACAATAATATGAAACAAATAGAGCAAGGGCTTAATGATAGTCCATGTTTTTGTAAAATTTAGCTGGGTATCCACTTGAGCGGTATGTGGGTTTGCATAGGGGAATAGCGGCATTGACCAATGCCTTTCAGAAATTTAAGGAGGGCATCTCTGATTGCTTTCATTTTAAAATGACGGACTTTTGCACATTGAATACTGGAACTACAAACCAATGAGGGCTTTGGTTGCTCAGCTGTGTGCTAAGGTGCTTACGAGACCCAACAGACAGACTGAAACAGTCAAGGGAATTGGGACCATTGTCAGGGAGGTTATAAACTGGATGACCATAATAATTGCAATTTGGGACAGGTGAACTGAGCCTTTAAAGTGGTTCTATAGCCTTAAGGTTTTTCACCTTAATGCATTCTATGTGTAAAAGTGCAGCAGCTCCCACCACTATCTCATTGGACAGATTGATAGCAGGGGGAGCGATTGGCTCCTGCTGTTGTCAATCAAACTCAGTGACGCTGGAACGGGGGGGGGGGGGCAATGGACGCAGCAGCGGGACTCAGGAGCGAGCGCACATGGTTGCCCCTAGGAAAATCGGCTTTCCCTGGGGGCACCTGTGTAACGCTCCTGCGTTTTACGTATGATGTGGATTTTCAGCTGCAGAAATATTCCACTTCAGTAGTCATGTAGAGAAACGCTGAGACACCATTCCCAACTCTCAATGACTCATCATGTGTGGATGATCTCAATTCAGCAAGTAAATACACACACACTCAATAAGATGTTTCCTAGAGTGACTTATGTATATAGTAACACAGTGATGATAGGCTGAAGAGACAGGTTGGGTAGAGATGGTAAATGACAGACACTTGAAAGGAAATGTTCTTGAAAGTAAGATAGTAGCAGATGGGATGCAGATAGGTTTAGCAATCATGTATGGTAGCAGATGACAGAGTAGCAGGTGGACATACAAGAGAGATCAACCCAGTGCAAGAACAGGTGGTAGTAGGCTCAAGAGCTAGCAATCTTAGATAATGCAGATGTAGTAATAGTCCTTAGTATGCAGAGCTAGATAGTGTAAGCTTTAGTATAAAGGTTATAGAGGTTTCCCCTGTGGGGTACTTATCACTAATAGCAATGTAGCAGAGGAGAGGTTCGGCAAGAGCGGATGATCCGGTAACGGGATACAGGGATCAGCGCAGCGTGGTTCCGACAGCGAGGTATGCTTGCAAGCATGAGAGCTTCAAGACAGGTTAGCATCAAGGCACAAAGCAGTTTGAACGAACACATGTGAGTGAGAGCCGGCGATCTAAATAGCCATCCAGTCCAGCGCTCAGTGATGACAGCATCAGTCTTAAAGGTGTATGCGCACCTTACCAAAAGAGAATGGTGGGGCGCATACACTTATGAAAGAGTAATTAGGGTACCCAAAGGTGCCAGAACATTACAGTACCCCCCCCTTAAGGCCGGCTCTTGAAGGCCTCTGGAGCTGGTTTGTCTGGGTACTTGCCTTGAAAATTGCGGATTAATCTAGAGGCATGTATGTCAGAGGTGTTTAGCCAGGTGTCGTCTTGGGGCCCATAGTTCTTCCATCGAACCAAGTACTGAAGTCTTCCTCTGTGGATACGAGAATCCAGAATCTCTTTTATCTCGTATTCTTCTCCACCTTCAACTTGTACAGGAGGAGGAGGTGGGATAGTAGGCCTTATTCCTTGGTCAGGAACATGGGGCTTCAGTAGCGACACATGGAAAATGGGATGTATTTTGAGGTCTATTGGCAATGTAAGCTGTACTGCAGCTTTTCCAATAAGTTTCTTGATTGGGAAAGGTCCCAAGAACAGAGGTCCAAGCTTTTTGCTAGGGATTTTCAGTCTTAAATTTTTTGTTGAGAGCCAAACGAGGTCCCCGATAGCGTACTGAGGAGAAGGTCTTCTGCGAAGATCATAGTACTTCTTTTGTTGACTATGAGCGTGTGCAATGGTAGTATTAAGCAAACCCAGAGAGTCCTTTATTTGGGTAAGATAGTCTGAAGCTACTGGGTTATTTGAAGGAAGGATACGCGGTGGAAGAATAGAGGGATGAAACCCATAGTTCAAGTAGAACGGACTCTGCTTGGTCGTACTGTGGGTTGCGTTGTTGTAGGCAAATTCTGCCAGAGGGAGAAGATCCACCCAATCATCCTGTTGGTAAGAAGTGTAACAACGTAAATATTGCTCGATGCATTGGTTGACTCTTTCAGTCTGTCCGTTGGTCTGCGGATGGTAAGGAGAAGTGAGCTTTCGCTCGATCCGTAGTATGTGACATAGTTCTTGCCAGAACTTGGAAATAAATTGTGATCCACGGTCAGACAGAAGAGTTTTTGGGATACCATGTAACTTAAAGACATGTTTCATCAGGAGTTCTGCCGTTTGTTTGGACGAAGGTAGTCTGCGAATAGCAATGAAATGTGCCATTTTTGTCAGATGGTCCACTGACACTAAGATGGTATTAAATCCTTTGGAAGGAGGCAATTCCACTATAAAGTCCAAGGACACAACTTCCCATGGAGTTTGGGGTATTGGTAGACTGCATAGTAGACCGGATGGTCTCGTAGTGTCAATTTTGGACCTGGCACAGACATTGCATGAAGAGACAAATTTTTGTATAGATGTTTTCATGTCAGGCCACCAGAATTGCCTGGTAATCAGATTAAGAGTCTTTGTCATACCCATATGTCCTGCCATAGGCACATCATGCGATAATTCCAAGATCTTGGTGCGTATGGTAGGTGGTATGTAAAGTTTGTCGTTGTAGTAGAGGAAGCCTTCTGCATCAGTATTTAGTTGTGGTGGGGGTGTATCCAAACTTATACCATGCAAAACCTCTTCCTTCAAGGAACGGACAACTCCAATAATGCGTTTGTGAGGTATTATAGGAACGGAAGGGATTTCAAAGTAGTTTTCTTCAGTTAGTCGTGATAGTGCATCCGCCTTTTTGTTCTTATCTGCAGGTGTGTAGGTCACTAGGAAGTTAAACCTTAGAAAGAATAGTGACCATCGTACCTGTCGGTGCGAGAGAGTTTTGTTAGTCTGAAGATATTGGAGATTTTTATGGTCCGTGTATATAAGTATGGGTAATTGGGTGCCTTCGAGCAGATGTCGCCAATTCTCCAGAGCCAATTTTATAGCAAGCAGTTCCTTTTCACCCACGGGGTAATTTATCTCTGGACTGCTTAGGGATTTAGAAAAAAAGGCGACTGGATGAAGTGGTGAAGTGTGAGTTGGTCGTTGAGAGAGTATTGCTCCTACTGCCATGTTTGACGCATCTACTTCCAGAATGTATTGGAGGGATGGGTCTGGATGGCGTAGTATGGGAGCAGAAGTAAACCTTGTCTTTAACAGGTGAAAAGCTTTATTTGCTTCATCTGACCATTTGAATGGTTTTTTAATGCTAGTGAGCTGTGTGAGGGGTCTCACAATGGCAGAGAAGTTTCTAATGAACTTCCTGTAGAAATTTGAAAATCCAAGGAATCGCTGTAGCGCCTTGCGTGTGGTTGGTGTAGGCCAATCCTGAATGCAGGATATCTTACTCATGTCCATCTCGATTCCTGTTTTGGATATGATGTAGCCTAGAAACAGTACCTCTTCTTTATGAAACAAGCATTTTTTCAGTTTCACATAAAGGTTATGTGCAAGCAATCTCGATAATACTAGTCTTACATGTCTTATGTGTTCAGACAGGGATCGTGAATATATAAGTATATCGTCCAGATATACCACAACACAGACATCTAGTAAGTCTCTAAAAATATCGTTTATAAATCGTTGAAAAACTGCAGGGGCGTTGCATAGCCCGAATGGCATTACAAGATATTCGAACAATCCGTATCTGATTCTGAATGCAGTCTTCCACTCGTGTCCATCACAGATTCGAATGAGATTGTATGCTCCTTTCAGGTCCAATTTTGAAAAATAGGTAGCTCCACGCACCTGCTCAATGAGCTCAGGGATAAGCGGTAGAGGATAGCGATCTTTTATTGTAATAGCATTCAATTGCCTATAGTCGATGATAGGCCTGAGACTTGAGTCCTTATTGCGGACAAAAAAGAGTCCTGCTGCTGTGGAAGAAGTGGAAGGTCTAATAAAACCTTTTTCCAAATTCTCATCCAAATAGTCTTTGAGATGGGAAAGTTCATCCTGTGAAAGAGGATAAACATGACCGAACGGCAATTTGCTATTTGGGAGTAGATCAATGCTACAATCATAGTCTCGATGGGGAGGTAGTGCTTGAGCATTTTTCTCAAGAAAAACCTCAGAGAGATCCTGATAACTTAGTGGTGCAATCTCATCTGTCACCACAGACAGGATCTTCCCGAAAGACGGGAGGTTACACGTACCCTCGCAATAGCAAGAGAGGAAGGTCAGGGTCCGTTCCTTCCAATCTATGGTTGGTTGATGTGTGTGCAACCAGGGAAGTCCCAAAACAATGGGAAAGTGGGGTGAAGGTATTAGATCGAAGGTAGTGGTCTCCATATGAGACCCGTTAGTAGTGACTAGGAGTGCCTGTGTCTGATCAGTGATCGGACCAGAGGATAAAGGAACACCGTTAATAAGACTTACTGAGACAGGTTTAAGTTTAGAAATAATAGGAACTTTATTTAAAGCAGCAAAACGTATGTCAATATAATTTCCACAAGATCCTGTGTCAATCATGGCCTTAGTAGTAATCCTGTTCTGGTCCCACTGTAATGTTAAGCAAACAGAAAGGTAAGGGTTAGTGATTGAAGTTGTCAATCCCCCTAGGAGGGCATGTGAACACTCACCCTTCTTTTTGTAGACTAGGGGACAGACGTTTATCTTGTGATCCGGGGATGCACAGTACAAGCAGAGATTACCAGATCGTCTTCTGGCTCTTTCCATAGTTGATAGAGGTGGGTGTATGGTTCCTACCTCCATAGGAACGGGGTCAACGGCCGAGATCCGAGAAGAACTGGATAATGGCATTCCCATTTTCTCAGCCTTTCTTTCTCGTAGTCTTCTATCTATGGTGATACTGAGTTGTATCAATGCATCCAGGGTTTTTGGCAGATCCGCTCGGGCGAGCTCGTCTTTAACGGCCTCTGATAGGCCAAGCCTAAATTGGGATTTCAGAGATGCATCATTCCATTCTGAATCAAGGGTCCATCTCTTGAATTCTGCGACAAAGTCTTCTACAGGTCTCCCACCTTGTTTCAAGGATCTTAATTGAAGATCGGCAGTACTCTGCCTATTGGGATCATCATATAGGCTAGTGAGTTCTGCTAGGAACAAGGCATAGGAGTTGAGAAGCTGGTCGCTTTTCTCAAAAAGAGAGTCTGCCCAGGCCCGAGGATCGCCTGTTAGGTAAGAAATAATAGTACAGACCTTAATGTGATCAGTAAGGTAGGTACGGGGTTTTAGCAAGAAAAGTAACTCACATGCGTTTTTAAATTCGCGAAATTTTTTGCGATCGCCTGTAAATACCAAAGGAGGATTTATTTTGGGTTCAGGGGACTGAGCAGTGGTAAGTTGTGTCAGTCTAATTACCTGCTGCGACAGAGCCTGATTGTCTTCTTTTAATTCAGCAAGTGCGTGTATAAAGGCAGTTACTTGCTGTTTTAATTGTGTCATCTGAGTGGTTATTTCTGCTCAATCCATTTGTGGTTCGTTCAATCAGTAACGCTCCTGCGTTTTACGTATGATGTGGATTTTCAGCTGCAGAAATATTCCACTTCAGTAGTCATGTAGAGAAACGCTGAGACACCATTCCCAACTCTCAATGACTCATCATGTGTGGATGATCTCAATTCAGCAAGTAAATACACACACTCAATAAGATGTTTCCTAGAGTGACTTATGTATATAGTAACACAGTGATGATAGGCTGAAGAGACAGGTTGGGTAGAGATGGTAGATGACAGACACTTGAAAGGAAATGTTCTTGAAAGTAAGATAGTAGCAGATGGGATGCAGATAGGTTTAGCAATCATGTATGGTAGCAGATGACAGAGTAGCAGGTGGACATACAAGAGAGATCAACCCAGTGCAAGAACAGGTGGTAGTAGGCTCAAGAGCTAGCAATCTTAGATAATGCAGATGTAGTAATAGTCCTTAGTATGCAGAGCTAGATAGTGTAAGCTTTAGTATAAAGGTTATAGAGGTTTCCCCTGTGGGGTACTTATCACTAATAGCAATGTAGCAGAGGAGAGGTTCGGCAAGAGCGGATGATCCGGTAGCGGGATACAGGGATCAGCGCAGCGTGGTTCCGACAGCGAGGTATGCTTGCAAGCACGAGAGCTTCAAGACAGGTTAGCATCAAGGCACAAAGCAGTTTGAACGAACACATGTGAGTGAGAGCCGGCGATCTAAATAGCCATCCAGTCCGGCGCTCAGTGATGACAGCATCAGTCTTAAAGGTGTATGCGCACCTTACCAAAAGAGAATGGTGGGGCGCATACACTTATGAAAGAGTAATTGG
The DNA here is from genome assembly GCF_965119305.1 of Pelophylax lessonae. Classification (NCBI taxonomy): domain Eukaryota; kingdom Metazoa; phylum Chordata; class Amphibia; order Anura; family Ranidae; genus Pelophylax; species Pelophylax lessonae. Next base: position 200,880,928 of record NC_138776.1, read on the forward strand.
GGTACCCAAAGGTACCAGAACATTACAACCTGATGAAGAGGAAGGGCCTGAAGAGCCGGCAGGGGACCCCAGAAGAAGAGGATGGGCTAAACCATTACACAAAGCAGGTAAGTATAGGCATGTTTGTTATTTTTAGTAAAAAAAAAAAAGCAAAAAACCTGAAGCTTTACAACCACTTTAAGTATTAATCAGCCTGGTGTACCATGATCATCTTTATCTGGTGATAGCAAATATTAAATATCAGCAGGATACTGTGATTGAAAAGGTTTTTTCTATAGCTGCTTTTATTTCCTTATTTCGTACACTGTAGATGATTGGATTTAACACTGGTGTCACCAATGTATATAGAATAGACACAACCCTGTCCTGCTCTGGGAAGTAACTGGAAGGAGGACGTAAGTGCATGAACAGTATTGGTACATAGAAGAGGAAGACCACAGTAAGGTGGAAGGCACAAGTAAAAAAAACTTTTTGCTTTTGTCTTGTGGATTTTATATTCAAGATGTTCCAAAGGATAAAAAGATAAGATACAAGTATGAACCCAAAGGTGTTTCCAACAACTGCTACAGCTACAATGTACTCTAAGACCTCACTAAACCAAATATCTGCACAAGCCAAATGAAGTAATGGTGGCATCTCACAGAAATAATGACTGATTTGGTTGGATTTGCAGAAAGGCAATCTAAAAGTATACAATGTAAGATATACAGAAACAGCAAAGCTCACAATCCAACATCCAACAACCAGATGAAGACACAGTTTTTGATCCATGATCATATGGTATTGTAAAGGTTTACAGACGGCATTTCGTCTGTCAAAAGCCATAATAGCCAAGATTATACATTCAGCAACAGCTAGAGCTGAGTGAAAGTGCATCTGGATTGCACATCCCAAGAAGGAAATGCTTCTGTCTGACGACAACATTTTGGGCACCACAGTTGTAGAATAACAAATGTCAATAGCAGCAAGATTAGCCAGAAAAAAGTACATGGGCGTCTGAAGTTGGTGGTTATTCTTTACCATAATGATCAGTAAAAGATTTCCTAATGACGTCACCATGTACATCAAAAAAAGCAACAAGGAGAAGACGGCGTTCAGACTGTAGACTGTAGAAAGTCCAAGAAGAATGAATTTTCCTACATTTGTAGGGTTTGAGTTTTCCAACATAACATACAATGCCATTTTTAGCTATGGCGATTTTTGATGAAGAAAATTCTCTCATTCCTAAAAGCTTTAGTATTTGTATGGCATTCATTTGAACTATAGTAATACTAACATTTCTGTCAAACAGGCTCCAGTACAATATAGAAATGTAGCAATAAGATACAAGATATTATGCTTCTAATTCCTAGCTTTCCCTAAAAAGGACCACTGTGGAGTTTTAGGTGACGCATGCAAGCCTCCCCTGTAAAGAAAGCCTACTTTGCAGAGTTCATATATTGTTTGTGATTTGCATATAACCCTTCATTTTTCCCTAAAGCTTTTTTTTTTTCATTTCACAATGAGTTCCCAAAGGGTTTTTTTGCTTAATTTCACCATGAGATTTGTTCAAAGGTTTTCAGATTCCCAGTCCAATTAGAGTTGGCAGATCTTCAATAAGTAACTTTAAACTTCTTTAAAAAAAAGTGTTCTATATTTTATTATATACTATTAGCGATGTGCACAACAGAAACATTTCAAATTCATTTGTTAGGTTAATTTTGAAAAAATAGGTAAATGAACCCCACATCTGCGCAAATATGGAATAAACAAATAAAATACAATGATGAGAACTGCACGTTGTAAAGCAAAAGTTTAGCAACGAACAAACCAAAAAAATGAATTAACCGTGCTCTCAATAAATATTTGTTTCCAACAAATTGGACATTGCTGTCCACAAATATGTGTATTATCTATTAAAGTGCCAAGTGAAATAAAGTGCTTAAAATAAAGTGCTCTGTGGGACTGTACTTTATGCTTTATATTGGATTTGTGGGACTTTTTAAGCACTTTATTTCACTTGGCACTTTAATAGATAATACACATATTTGAGGACACTAATGGGGGAGGTTCTGAAGACGTCATACGCATTGACGAAACGCGCGTAAGGTTGAACGCACGCTGCTTACATCACGGGTGCCTGAGTGGAACGCAAGCCGGTATTCACCGCTCTCCACTCAAGGCACCATTTCGGCTGGTGGTTTTTTACTTTTTCATGTACTGGTTACCTATCAATTCTATTAAAAAACAATTTTTATGGTGATACATTATCTGGATCTTTTTTTATCCTTCATACCCTGACTGAACCCCATGGATCGAGGTTATCCAGGAGAGGGAAATCCCGAATACTGTGGTACTACAAAGCCCAGCAGTGTCTACTCTGGCCCTGGTGGCCAAACAAACGTTTACAGGTCTTAATACCATAAGGTATATAAGACCCACATCATCTGGTGAGTGTTTTCTTCTATTATCCCCCACGGTGACACCAAAAAGTACCAGCACTGGATCATTGGAGGATTCAACACAGAGCACCTGCACCTTTTTTCCCCTATCTGCACTCAAGATTTACCTGCATATTTTGCACCTAAGTTACATATGAACTACTATTTATGAACTTTTTTACCTGTATATTTGCACTTGAGTCACATATGAACTATTATTTATGAACTTTTATTGCAAACATTTTTTTCACCTGTTTGATTTAATCACTTTAATTACAGCTCCTTCCATCACCTTTATAATTTTAAAATTGCATTATAATATATCTAATTATCCAACCTTGTATACCTATATTGTGTTATCTACCCTAAGCATTATTATAAGGTTATTTGTTATTCATCAAACAGTGTGTATACACATACATATTCATCTTTGCACAATACTTAATTAAGGTATTAGCACAAAGCACTTTATTAAGGTTTACTGCACCATATATATTCTAAGTGTGATGTGATGGGTAGGTGCGCTAAAACAATATCCAAAAATAATATCCAAAAATAATAAAGTTACACTTGGATATATGTGGGAGGTGTTCGGTGTTATGAACAACTTAATTGTGACAAAATGGAAAACATAAGAAAAGTGCTCAACAACACAACAATATGTCCAAAGCATAAATCTTCTAAATGTCCATAAATGATGAATCAATCAAGTGCTCAAACAAATTGGAATAAAGCAAAAATCTTCAGCTTCAGTGTAGTGAACACCCACCACCAGGTGAAATTCCTCCTTACCAGACGGAAAAGTAAGATGTGCACAACTTAGCATATGTGTAGATCACTGCAACCGTGCATGCTGCCAAAATCCATGTGAACCACCCAGAATGGTCCCTTACCGGATAAATGAACAGAATACGCCTGTAGATATACTCCGAGTCCCTTTCCACTTCCTCCGTATGTATCTCTACACGGGAGTGCCTTTACAATCAGCTGATGGAAAGCGTTGTAGTTCCAAAAGTACCCACTGCTTGCTCCCCCACTCTGAACCTAAATCTAGGCAGGTGTATGACCAATAGGCCAACACCCTCCAGGCGTGGGGTGTAGAAAATAAGCCGCAATAGTGTGATACCTTCTAAAACCAATTTATTTGCGCAGTAATACACTTACAGTTTAAGCAGTTCAATCGAGCATATAGTGTTGTTCCAGAATTTCTAAAGGTGAGCTCAGGTCCGGCTGCAGCGCGGGTCCTGAGCGGTCGTTCATGACGGTAACGCCTCCTCTCTGACGCATTTCTTCCTGGGTTAAATGGCTGAATGAACCACACACCCCCAGCTCTCACGTGTTCTATTGATGTGATCCCACCACCAGGCTCCACCTCTACGCGTTAGGCCACTATCACACGTTGCTTCATCTGGAGGAAACATGTGACCAGGAAGGAAGCTGTGGAGTTGGCCTATTGGGTGTTGGCCTATTGGTCATACACCTGCCTAGCTTTAGGTTCAGAGTGGAGGAGCAAGCAGTGGGTACTTTTGGAACTACAACGCTTTCCATCAGCTGATTGTAAAGGCACTCCCGTGTAGAGATACATACGGAGGAAGTGGAAAGGGACTCGGAGTATATCTACAGGCGTATTCTGTTCATTTATCCGGTAAGGGACCATTCTGGGTGGTTCACATGGATTTTGGCAGCATGCACGGTTGCAGTGATCTACACATATGCTAAGTTGTGCACATCTTACTTTTCCGTCTGGTAAGGAGGAATTTCACCTGGTGGTGGGTGTTCACTACACTGAAGCTGAAGATTTTTGCTTTATTCCAATTTGTTTGAGCACTTGATTGATTCATCATTTATGGACATTTAGAAGATTTATGCTTTGGACATATTGTTGTGTTGTTGAGCACTTTTCTTATGTTTTCCATTTTGTCACAATTAAGTTGTTCATAACACCGAACACCTCCCACATATATCCAAGTGTAACTTTATTATTTTTGGATATTATTTTTGGATATTGTTTTAGCGCACCTACCCATCACATCACTATTATATTTATTCTATTCAGGCACTGAATACAGGTTGCGGCTTTAACTCACCACTATCAGCGCACCCTCACTTATACATTTATATATATTCTAAGGCCTACCAACCTCACACGTTTTTTAACCTTTTTTTGAATTGACAAGCAATTGTCCAGCAGTGGTTCACCTGAAGCAAGCGCTATAGTTGGCCCCAATTTATTGTGGTCTTACTCTACATATGTCTGTATACTATGTTACTGTGGCCACTCATGGGACAATGAAGCAAATTCAATAACTATTTTGCCATTGATTTTACGTGACTGTCTATTTAGGCCATTTGCTCTTTTAATGGTGGCATATAACTTTAGATGGCAATTGTATTGTGAGCTTGATTTACTAAAACTGGAGAGTGCAAAATCTGGTGCAGGGTGCAGCTCTGCATAGAAACCAATTAGCTTTCAGGGTTTTTTTTTTTTTTTTTTTGTCAAAGCTTAATTGAAAAAACTGAAGTTAGAAGCTGATTGGCTACCATGTACAGTACAGGTGCACCAGATTTTGCAATCTCCAGTTTGAGTAAATCTACCCCTGTGTGTTAAGCAATCTCTTGTAATTATAACGTAGCATCAGCAGACAGTGGTTGTTAAATGCGTTTGAAGCTGCTTTTATCTGATGCTGCAATTTATATGTATGATCAATGACTGGTCTTTTACTTAGGGGTCTATTAATCAATGTTTTCACCTGATTCACACAACTTTCTCTGAAGATTACATTGGAAAAATATGAATATCTTGGGTGAAATGTGTGTGAATCTTGGGCAAAAAGATTGGTGAATAGACCTCTTCGAACAGTAGGGATCAACTTTCTTGATACAGGGGCAGGGCCGGCCCTACCATGGGTCCTGCTGGGTCCATTGGTCCCAGGCGGCAGTTTAAAGGGGCAGCAAATTGCCGACCACATTTCTTTCTAGCAGTTGTGTGCAAAGTCGCTGTTATCAGTACACATCACACCGGAGGTGCCCCCTTTTTATTGTCCGGCTGTGCGGGTTAGGGACACCAAAAGGAAAGGGAAGCTCTGCGTCTTCCCCCATCCAGGTGGGCAGATGGTGCATCCCAGTGGGGGGGGGGGGCACAAAGCAGCTTCAGCAGCTGGGCTGTCTCTGAAGCCCGCAGCCGCCCAATCAGCCTCTTTGCGGCCGCCCATTCAATTCATGGAATGGTTGGGGGGTGGAGACTAAAAGCTTAGCTGACTAGTGAAGACTGAAGAAGGAAAGGCTGGAGGAGATCCCATCTCCTGATCTCGGCATAGGTGTCACTATTGCCAGTGCCAGACACCACAGAGCCGGAGACAACTCACAGGCATGCATACCCTAATCATCTAATGCACGTTACATAATTGCCCACAGCAGACAGTGACTGTCCCGCTACAGCTCCCAAACTCTTTTTTTTCTATCTGCCCTAGAAGTCTAAGAAAAGTCAATTTGGATAGGTAAGCTGGCAGTTTTACATCAGGACTAATCAGGAGGATTTGTTTGCAGGGAGATGAGACTGATTCAGCTAATATGAAGGATCGGAAGAGCAGGGGAGTGTGCGTGTGGGGGAGTCGGCCCGGCCGAGTCTGGAGCTTTGTTTACAACTAACAGACATCTCTGGAGCCGCCACATATCACTATATTAACACCCCCCCCTACACACTTTGTGTATGTCCAGATAATGTGAACACACTTTATGACCATTCCATTTAACCCTCTGTTATCCAAACTCTGTTTTATCAAAGTCTAAATTCCCCACATTAACTAAATACTCAATACAAGTTAACCATCTTTAATGAGCAGAGCACAGTGTTCACAGTTATTTACATGGTAGTGCAGTTTTATGAACACTGAATATTTAGAGGAAAATCTGTTGTTTTGCATTTACACAGTTTAGCTTTATTTGCACACGAGTGCAGAAGTTGTTTTATATGTATCACATGTAGGGCAGCCCATACATTTCAATGGGCTGCCCTACTCATGAGCAACATGGAAAATAAGTCCCTTCCCCATCCCTCACCAGCACTGCCACTGATCCCACTGTAATATACCGCCCTAGCCTGTCCGTATACCGCCCTAGCCTGTCTGTATACCGCCCTAGCCTGTCTGTATACCGCCCTAGTCTGTCCGTATACCGCCATAGCCTTTCCGTATACCTCCCTAGCCTGTCCGTATACCGCCCTAGCCTTTCCATATACTGCCCTAGCCTGTCCGTATACCACTCTAGTCCGCCTATATACTACCCTAGCCTGCCTATATACTACCATAGCCTGTCCGTATACTACCCTAGCTTGCCCCTATACTACTGTAGCCTGTTGCATGTAAATCTGACTTCCTGAATAATTAGAAAAAGATCATACGAACAAAAAAAAAAAAAAAAAAAGCATAAAAAGAAAGTGGAATGGACAGCACAGAAGAAAAAAAAAAGAAAGTGTTAAATAGATAAATAGACCAATCTATTTTTTTTAATTCATTTATTTATTTAAACTAATTTATTTATTTTACTGAATTATTTATTTAAAGTGACAGACTAAAATACAGAACCATTCATTTTCATTTACCCTAATGCATAGTAAATCCACAAATTCTCAAGATGCCCATATATAGCAGAGAGCACTATGATTTCTCCATTTCTGTTTTTATGGCATATTCAATAAATATCGTGAGTAAGAGGCGGAGGACTAATGATTCAGGGGTGCTACCAGTGGAAATGTTCCATTATCATCCAGTATCATCTTAAGTGGAGGACATTAAGGCTTATTTGACTCTGTGGTGGGGTCAGATATTGGAGGTGAGCAGGAATTTTGCCTGAAGGTGGTAAGCGCTGAACACATTGGATACAAGCATTTTATGTCACTATATTTGCACTACAGTGGAATTCTGTGAATGGGAATTTGACATATATAATTTTTTTTTATCACATATATGATTTAGCACTAGTTTTATTTTGTTATCTACATGTTTTTCCAGTAATTGACAGTGCTCCACTTATATGTTGCACTTTTTTTAGCTCCTGCATAGCAGCAAACTACCTTGCTCTCCGTCAGACCTCGGGTCACAGCAGCAGGGTAGGGCTGAGGGAACTAAAAGAAACTTCTTCTTGAGTTCATATGGCACTGCTGGGCGAATCTTCCCCCATTCTGCATAGCCAATGCTCTGCATGAGGCCTGGTGAGTGCTTGGCAAGGGGATGCTGGGGAGAGAGGATTTTTGTGCTAGGGGTAATTTCTGTGCAGGGGAGTAGGGATTTCTGTGCTGGGTGATAGGGATTTTTCTTCAGAGATGAGGAGGGGTTTTCTTGGCACAGTTTTTTACTTTACTGAGGGGGTGAGAAGGTTTTTTTTGGGGGGATGGGGAATTTTGGTTAGTAGGGGATTAGTGGGAGTTTATTGGGTGGGGGGTGGATTTGCTAATGCAGATGGGCTTTCTTGGGGGGAGTTTAGTGATGTGGTGGATGAGAAAAGGTTTTCATGAAGAGGAAGAGTTTGCTTGGGAAACAAAGGATGTATGCTGGGGCTAGAATTTTTTACTTGGGAAGGTAAGGGGCGTGGTTTTGCTAGGGGTGGGGAATTTGTACTTGGTGGGAGGAATACATAATTCTGACCCCTGTACTTTACACATTCATGATCCCTGTATTCCGTACATTATATACTCCTACCCCTGAACTCTGTACATTATATACTACTTACCCCTGTGCTTTGTGAATTACATACTCCTGACCTCTACACTCTGTACTTTTTCACATACTGCTGAACCCTTTACTTGTGCATCATGTGCTACTGACCTCTGCCTCCTGTGGGGTTTATTTACTAAAGACAAATAGGCTGTTCCCTTTGCAAGTGAAGTTGCACTTTACAGGAAAATTTGCTTCAGAGCTTGGTGACTGAGGTGAAGCTCTGCTGACTTCCGTCATCAAATCATGTGCTTACATTCCTTTACCAATAGCAGCAGCCTCCCACGTTGTCTACATTCCAGCCAATAAAAATGTAATGTGCACAGTTGTCCTGCGCACTGTTATCCAATAGGCTTAAATAGGATGTACTTGTTTTATATTAACATCCTCACATTCAGGTCTATAGGATGTTAGTGCACAGCCGAAGGAAATCCATGCTACTTTTACACCAGTTGGGATGTTGACAATGCAGGAAGCCACCACTGTTGAAGGATGTAAGCAAATACCTATGGAAGGGATAGTTTGACTTAAGCTGGCCATACATGGCTTGAAATTTGTCTGGTTCAGCAGGGAGCAGATAACTTTCAATCCATGTATGGGCACTGAGATTGTACAGAAGTCAATCTACCGATCGACCTCTGTACAACCGCTGTTTTGGATTTTCCCTGCTCAATCAGCACTGCGGGCTATAGCCTGCAACTTTGATCAGTGTATTTGGATAGTGGAGAAGTCTCTCCACTGTCAGAATACAATAGCTCAGCGGGGAGGAATCAAGTCAGTTTTTTTCTGTTCAACCTGCTGGTTGAACAAAAAAAATGGACTAATCTGAGGGCTGCCTTAGTGTAGCTAGAGGGATAGGGAGGAGGCGGGGTAAAGGGAGGGGGGGGGGTCACATTTTCTGACTTATCCCTAATTAAAAATACATATTTGATAAGTTGGGCCAACCAAATTGTAGGATCATAGAAAATGTAGGAATAAGAAGTGAAAAATAACTACATATCACTCGCAAGAAAATCATATTGCTACTAATTGGAGCTAAAATAATTAAACGCCTAGAGCAGACAAGTATCCCTCCAGGAAGGATCCCAAGAGGCCTACCAACATATCGTAATAGAGTAAATAAAAAAAAAAATGTTTTCCCAAACTGCTGAGCCATAAAGTTTGCATCAATGTAAATAAAACACAATTAAATATTTTTTAATATCAATATACTAAAAACTTGGGTAACCAAAATCCATATGTAATGCTGGGACCCATTGTTACAGAATATACATATGCATTGCATAGATCCTAAATGTGATTGATGATAAAATGTTTCATTCCATTGATCGTAGCAAATGTTGTGTCACACCTATAATCGTATATTATCTTATAGCAGGCTTTCTCACCTTTAAAAAAATATATATATTTAAAATTTTGAGGGTGTAAACAGCTGGATGGATGTGGGATGAATAACCTCACCTATGCTAAGTAAAGGCTGGTCACAAAACACATTTGATGTAGCTAAGGCTGTTTCCTGTGTGGTATCTGCATAGATGTTCTAACTTCACACCTAGGGCCAGATTTAGACCTTGGGGGGCTCGCATACACAGATTTGGTTTACATTCTCAGTGACAGTCTCACATTTTTAAAATGCATGACACAACAGGATTCTGAGGTCATGCATGCACATGTACACCTGCAGTCATAGGCCACCTATATTAAGAGCATAAGCACTCTATGGGGATGATTTACTTAACCTCCCTGGCGGTGATCCCGAGCGTGACTCGGGGGTTAATTTTTTCTATCAGGAGCGGTAACCCCAAGTCACGCTCGGGGTAGTATTGCAGAGTGCCAGCGGAGCCCCCTTGGCTCCCCGAGTAATGCACTTACCTTGTCCCGGCGATCCAGCGATGATACACTGTAATCTGAGAGGATTACACTGTATCACCAAAGATTACCTCAGATCTGGCAGTACAGTGCCCCGTCTGACATTATACTTGTGATTTGTGCCCAAAAATATATATATTATGGCATCAAAAAAGCGCCAGTCTAAAGCGCTTTTGGACCAGCTGAGTGACAGCGACAGCGACCCGGAGGTGCTCGCGGAAGTGAGCGATAGCGAGTCATGGGGTGATTTGTCATCTGACACTGACATTGACACGGATCTGGCAAGTGACAACGGCGATGACCCTGCACCTGACCTGAGCGATGTGCGCACTTGGTGCGCTATTGATTGCGATGCAGACCAGGTAGCGCCCCCAAGATTCCCGTTCACCGGATCACCCGGGATGAAGGTAGATGTCGAGCGTGACAACCCTCTGGCATACCTGCAATTATTCCTCACTGAGGAGGTAATTGAAATAATTGTCATGGAGACGAATCGCTACCAAGAGCAGCAATCCGCTACGCTGCATGCCAGGCTTTCCAGAAGAAGAAAGTGGGAACCAGTGACAAAAGAGGACATGTGGCTGTTTCTGGGACTCCTCTTTCTTCAGGGGTTAGTGGGGAAACCGTTCCAGAAATGGTACTGGACCACCAACAGGTTACTGGCCACTCCGTTCTTTGGCACCGTGATGTCTGAGTATCGCTTCTCCCTGATTATGAAGTATTTCCACTTCACAAACAATGAGGAGTTTGATGAGGCCACGCATCCTGCGCCCAAACTGAAAAAAATCTGGGAGGTATGGCAAATTATTGTGGCCAATTTCCAGCGGACCTACGTGCCAGAAAGGGACGTCAGTGTGAATGAGAGTTTGATGGCCTACAAGGGTCGCCTAAGCTGGATTCAGTACATCGCATCCAAAAGAGCGCGGTTTGGCATCAAATCATATATGCTCTGCGAGTCATCCACGGGGTACATATGGAATTCGGTAATTTACACCGGCAAAGGCACTAAATTCAACCCCAGGTACAGCGGCTATGGGATGGCCACATAATCCGTCCTGACACTTCTGGAGCCATTGCTGAACCAGGGATATTGTGTGACCACGGACAACTTCTATACTTCCCCGGAACTATATGATGTTTTGCTACAAAATAGAACCGACGCATATGGTACCGTTAGGCCTAACCGACGAGACATGCCATCTTTGTTTGCCAAAAAAAAACTAAAAACCGGAGAAATGGTTGCCTGGCAGAAGGGTAAGATGATGGCAATGAGATGGCGAGACAAGAAGGATGTGTGTCTCATGAGCACTGTGCACAATACCTCCACTGCCATGGTCCACACAAAATGTGGGACAGATGTGCTGAAACCACAGGTCGTGATTGACTATAACAAAACAATGGGAGGTGTCGACAGAGCCGATCAGGCCATGACCTTCAATCCCGCTATGCGAAAACAGCAAAAAAAATATTATAAAAAAATATTCAGACACCTTCTGGAACAATGTCTTTGGAACGCTTACATCCTGCACAAAGCCAACATTGACAAGCCTCTTGCTCATTCCGAGTTTGTCTGGAAGGTGGCTGAGCAGATTTTTGTAAAGCACCAGACACAATCAGGAGTTGTAAATAGACCTGGACGTCGCGCTGTTGACGTGGTCAACCCAGAACGTCTGACCGGCCGTCACTTTGCAGACTAAATCCCGCCAACTGCAAAAAAGGTAGCACCGACCAGGATGTGTGTTGTTTGCTGCTCAAAACGCGATAGAAATGGAAAGAAAGTCCGAAAGGAAACCAGGTTCCATTGTCCTGATTGTGACGTCGGACTTTGTGTAGTTCCTTGTTTCAAAATTTATCACACGCAGCATGTGTATTGAATTTTCTTTCTTTGACAAATTTCCTTATTTACTACATTATTGAATAAAATTACATTATTTATGAGATTATAATTCATGATTTTGTGTTTCAAAATTTATCACATCTGGGATGTCTACTAGAGTCTTGTTTTGGTCAGGTTTAAGTCAGTAATTACTAAGAATTGTAGGCCTATAATACATAACACCAAATTTCCATGCAAAAAATTGTACCGCTTTTGGTATAAACTTCCAGACATAATCATATCGCCAGGGAGGTTAAGGTAAGTAAACTGTGCACTTTGCAAGTGCAGTTGCAATTATTTACCCCAGAGCTTAGTAAATGTGGTGAAGCTCTGCTTATTTGCATAATTCAATCATGTGCAAGCAAAAATGTTTTTTTTTCCCTTGAACCTGATTGGGTATCATCTACAAAGTAACACATCACCACATTTACATTTACAGAGTGCACAGTCTATGTGTCTTTAGTAAATTAACCCCATTTGTGGTTCACTTTAGCCACCAATATTCATTTTTATACAATATACCAGTCCAGAGAAAAAACTTTTACAGATGATGGCAGGAAAAATGGAAAATTGATATCAAATACTTACCGTAATTTTCCTTTCCTGATGGACACCATGGCAGCATACGTATCGGGTTTGGCCCCGCCTCCAAACCTACCCTATAGGACGTCCACTCCCACAAATCCTTGCACCTGTTCAGCACACGTGTTCTGTAACTATCCTCCATAGAAACTGGGAGGGAACTCCTGCTGCCATGGAGTCCATCAGGAAAGGAAAATTACGGTAAGTATTTGATATCAATTTTCCATTTCCCTGACAGACTCCATGGCAGCATACGTATCGGGAAATAACTCGCCGTACACAAACAGGGTGGGCAGGTGCTGAACAAAAGTTTACTTTACTCTGTCAACTGACAGGACTTGTAAACCAACATTAACAGAAGAAAGAGCCGCCGGCTCAACATAAAGACAAAAAGGTAATTATAGAGGACCGTGATCCTGCTCTACAAATCACTTCGGGCGCGACATGTCTGGAGACTGCCCAAGAAGTGGAAACACTCAGAGTTGAGTGAGCCGTAACCGCCACTGGAGGAGTCAAGCCCTCAGCCCTGTAAGCGCAGTGGATAGCTTGGATAAACCAAGAAGAGATAGACTTTGAAGAAGCCCGAAGTCCCTTGATCTTTCCACTGAAGGTGACAAACAGATGATCTGACTGCCAGAAGGAAACCGTAGCTTTCAGATACTGTTTGAGGCAAAATCCAACACCCAGCGGATGGACAGAAGAGCCCTCTTCCTGCCTAAAGGTAGGCAAAACTATCTCCACATTCTCATGAAAGCCAGAGGTAACCTTTGGTCTTGCTTCCAACATAGGGATTAAGACTATCCTGTCTGGAAAAAAGGTTAGGAAGGGCTCCCGCGCCCCTAAGGCTCCTATTTCAGAGACTCTCTTCGCGGATGTAATGGATACCAAGAAAACAGTTACTAATGTCAATTCCTTGACGGTAAGAGTTTCATCTGTATCACGGATACGTTGTGAAAGAAAATCCAGAACTAAGGGGAGATCCCACTTAGGGAACCTTGGCTTCTTCTGGGGCCTGAGTCTTACTGCCCCCTTGAAAAAATTGTCAGACCAGAGTATGGCTAGCTCAAGGAAAACCGGAAAAAGCTGAAATAGCCGAAACCTGGACTCTAAGGGAGCTTACTGAGAGTGGAAGATCTAGACCAGACTGCAGAAAACTCAACACATCCTGGGACCTGATGGATGAATGAGGGTTGGACCTGGCGGCCAGATGTGAGGAGAATTTTGACCAGATTCTCTCATACACTCTGTTGGTTGAACTCCGTCTGGCACTCAGAAGTGTAGAGATAGCTTTTTTGGGGCACCCCAAGGCCTGTAGCCTTCCCCTCTCAATAACCAAGCCTTCAGGTGTAGTCAGGCTGGGCAAGGATGCAGTATGGCACCTTGTAATAGTAGATCTTGCCTGAGGGCAGCGGAATTGGATCCTGAATACTGAGAGTGTTATAAGAGGGAACCAAGGCCTGTTGTGCCAAGGTGGTATCACGGCCAGTACTTCCACTGCTTCTGACCTGAGTCTCCAAAGAAACTGCAGGAATATTGGAACCGGAGGGAAGGCATATGCCCTGCGGAACCTCCACTGATCCTTGAGGGTGTCTACCCCGGAAGCTTGAGGATCTCTGAATCTCGCATAGAATTTCTGCAACTTGCGGATGTGAGGGGAGACAAAGAGGTTGACCTCTGGGGAGAAACCCAGGTTCAGGATCCACTTGAAGACATCTTCTGGAGAGACCACTTGTTGTTGTCGTCCAACTGCACACGCGATAGAAAATCGACTTGGACATTTTGGACCCCCGGAACATACACTGCTGACAGGTTGGACAAGTTCTTTTGCACCCAGGCCATAATCGGTTCCACCTCTTGCAGCAGGGACCAACTACGTGTCCCTCCTTGCTTCCTTATATATGACTGCCGAGGTGTTGTCCAGTCTTAGCATCACTGAAAACCCCTTTGTCAAGTGAAGGAGCATTTGCAGAGCTCGAAGAGCCGCTCGTAGCTCCAGAATGTTGGTAACTATTCCCCGAGAGGAAAGGTTTCATTTGCCCTGAGCCACTTCCGAGAGGCAATGGGCCCCTCAACCTGTGCTGCTGGCATCCGAGGTCACCAGAATCCATGAGGTTGGCACAAGAGAATGGCATCTCAGAAGACGTTCCCGATGTCACCACCATGGAAGACACCCTCATGGCTGGAGTCAGGAAGATGGACTGATCCAGATGCCAGGTATCCCACTGTTGAAGAAAACCTTTCTGTAAGGGTCTCATTCTCCATAGAGCCCATTTTACCATGGGAGCCATGTACACCATGGTCCAGATGATTCTCAAGCCCTGACACGCTTGGAGGTGAGGCGATGAGAGGGCATGGAGAATTCTGTCCCAGACCACTGCGACTTTTTCCTAATGAAGAAACACTGTCGCTGTCGCTGTGTTTGAACAGGGCCCCAAGGTAGACGAGGGACTGGGTGGGAATAGATGGCTCTTCTCCAAACTTAGCAGCCAACCAAACGTTTGAAGGGTGGACACGACTTGGTCCAGTTGCATCTACAGCTGAGTTCTGTCTTGGGACAAGAGAAGAATGTCGTCCAAATAATGATGAAGACGAATGCCCTTTGTTCTCAACAGAGCTACCACAACCAGCAAAAACTTTCTAAAAGGTTCGTGGAGATGTGGAAAGCCCGAAGGGGAGACAAGTAAACCGCAGGTGCAATTGCCTGAAGGAAAAAAACAGATATCTCTGGAAATCTTGTGCAACAGGGACATGGAAGTATGCGTCTCTTAAGTCTATGGACACCATCCAGCCTGCTGGTTGAACCGCCTGTTGAATAGAAAGAAGAGTTTCCATCTTGAACCTTTTCTTTTTGATAAATCGCTTAAGGAAGGTCAGAACGATGAATGGTCTCCACGATACGATTTTCTTTGTACCGAGAAAGAGAGGGTAATAGATTCCTTGCCACACTCTTGTTCTGGTACGAAGATGACAGCCCCTTGAGACACCAGAAACTCTATGAAGGAAAAATAGTACCTTGCGCTTCTCCCCTGAGGGTGACAGGGAGGTAGGAAGAAAAACTGGGTGTTGGTGCTTTGCTGAAGGTCACTTGTGTCCGCATGTGACCAGCCTGACAGTCCAGAGGTCCCGTACTGAGGCCTCCCAGACACACGGGAAGTGTAGCAACCGAGCCCCCACCCGACATGCCTGAGCGGGCCCAATCTTAAAAGGACCCGGTCGTATCAAGGTCGCCAGAAGGGACACTCTTTGAGGGCTCCTGAGAGGAGGTTTGTCTTAATCTCCAATTACGACCAAGCTCTCTGCCAGGTCTATAGGTGCGTGCTACCTTGGCACGATCTGGAACATACCTCCTGGGCTGCCCCTTCTTTGGATTGAGAGGGCGTTAATTCTGAGGGAGAAAAAAACAGACTTGCCGCCTGTAGCCTGTGTTATAGCCCCGTCCAGCTTAATTCTGAAGAGGGAGGAACCCCCAAAGGGAATACGGCACCAGATCTGCTTGGAAGCTGGGTCAGCCATCCAAGTTCCTGAATCGGGGGAACTTCTGGCAGCCTCCTCAGAAACACTCCGAAAGGACTCATCCACTGAGTCGGACCATAACTCCATCGCTTTGGACATTGCGGCCAAGGCCAGTGCCGGCTTGCATGCCATTCCTACAGTCAGATAGATTCTCTTAAGATCAGAATCCATTCTTCTATCTAGAGGATTTTTAAAAAGGAGGCTGTATCTTCTAGTGGAAGGGTCAAATGTATGACCAGCCTCATGACTGCGGCGTCCACCAAGGGAGGAGATTTTAGGTGTTTTATATCTTCCTCCTTGAAAGGATACAGCCGGGACATTTTGGAAAGCATGGAGTTCTTCCTTTCCACTTTACTCCATTCCTCCATAATAATATCCCCCAATTCACCTAGAAATGGGAAATTAAGTCACTCTTTGCAGCGCTGTTTGAAGAATTTATTCTCTTTTGGCGGAGAAACCCAATTCAGGGTCTCTCTTACCGCTCTCACCAGGGAGGGGACGAGAGCATACTCAAATTCCAAGCAAGGGTCCTCCACTTCCGAGTCACTATCCGACAGGAAGGCTGAGAGATTTTAGGATCCTCCCTAGTCTGTGCTCTTTCAGGGGGAGGGCTTGGAGGATTCACTTATGGGCTCTGCGCCCGACCTATTCCCAATTCTGCCAGGGAATCCTTGATGACCCTCTTCACTAGGGCCTCCAGTCATTGGTCTGAATTGTCCCTCTCTCCCGCAGCCTGGGAGGAGCACTTGTCGCGCATCGTATTGTCTTCAGGGACACGTGCACCACAACCCCAACAACCCAATCTGTCTGGGTGTCGCGAGGGGCCACCTGAGGCAGATGCCTTCCCCTGAAGCTGGAAGCCTGATGGGGACCTTGAGCGATGCTCATTCCTGCTCTTATGCTCTTTTTCCCTCGGCTCTTCTCTTCTTCTTCTTCCTCCGGTCCTCCTCCGACGATGTCTCCATTGGGAGGCCCCGCCCCCTCATGTCACAGATGAGTCATCTGTGACATGAGGGGGCAGGGCCTCCCAATGACGTCATCGGGGGCCACGCCCGCAATGGCTATATAACAAGCTGCAGAGACCGGAGACTGGCATAATCATCGGAGACATCGTCGGAGGAGGACCGGAGGAAGAAGAAGAAGAGAAGAGAAGAGCAGAGGGCAAAAGAGCAGAAGAGCGGACAGCAAAAGAGCAGAAGACCAGGAGAGGGAGAAGACCAGAGCAGAGAAGAACAGATGAAGATTTTTAATAAACTTTCCAAAACGTCTCCTGTCGTTATTTACATACACTGCCTTTTATGGGGTGAATGGGTAGGGGTACAGTGTACCCCATACCCATTCACATAGGAAGGGGGTCCGGGATCTGGGGGGCCCCCTTGTTAAAGGGGGCTTCCAGATTCCGATGAGCCCCCTGCCCGCAGACCCCCACAACCACCGCCAAGGGTTGTGGGGATGAGGCCCTTGTCCCCATCAACATGGGGGCAAGGTGCTTTGAGGTGGGGGGTGCAGAGCTCCCCCTGCCCCAAAGCACCAACACCCCCCCATGTTGAGGGCATGTGGCCTGGTATGGTCCAGGGGGGGTGGGGCCGCTCGCTCGTCCCCTCCCTCTTCCTGCCCTACCGGGCTGCATGCTCGAATAAGGGTCTGGTATGGATTTTGGGGGGACCCCACGCCGTTTTTTCGGCATGGGGCTACCCTCAAATTCCATACCAGACCCGAAGGGCCTGGTTTGGAACCTGGGGGGGACCCCCACGCAGTTTTTTTTCCCATTTTTGGCGTGGAGTTCCCCCTCAAGATTCTCACAGTGCAAGTCGCGCCGCAAGTCGGATCCGACTTGTGGTGCGATTTCCATTCAAATCAATAGGCTCCCATAGGGAACCAATGATTTTGAATGGAAGAAAAAAAACTTATAACGTGGCTGAACGTACGTTCATCACGTTCGGTCACGTTTGGGCATGTTCGGCCGCGTTTCTGCGTTTGAAACGCTGGGAAACACACGTTCGAACGCAATTTGCATTCCAAAAAACGTCCATGAACTCAACTGCCTGCAAATTACTGTAAACGACCCTGTGTACATGGACAGATAAGATAGAATGTAGGTGGGTTCAGGGGCTTCTGAAAAAAACGCCCAACTGCTCCTAAACGGCCATTTACAACGTCCCGTGTACATGGAGCATAACAGCCTTGATTGTCCGCTTGGAAATCTTTGAACTCCCATTTGGCAAAACACCCTATTACAGTGCTCACGCATCTGGATCTAGAGTCCATGGATGTCCCATTATAGGCATGAGGGTAGCAGATGTTAGGGAGTTTCTCCACTTTCCTTGTTAGAAAGTGAGTTTCTTAAAGAAATGCTTGAAGAAAGAATGTACTCTTGCTCTTCATAAATCACCCAACACTCTTGATCTCTTCTCATGGATGTTGAGACCTTTTACATTCCAGGTGTGTATTTTAGTAGGTAATTTGGGGGTGACTCTTTGAGATTGTGCATGTTAAGAAGTCATTATGGGAATGTTGAGTGTGTCCTGTCACGTGAGGATATGGTCTGTGTAGGAGTGGAGGACTAAAGGAGTGGGTGCAGGGGATGGGAATGGGAGGGGAGAACACAGAGAAAAAAAAGGACAGGGAAAGAACTCCTGTCCTCCTCTTTGTAGACTAAAGGTAAGCAGCGGATGAAAAGAAAAGAGGGGAGGGGGGGTTGGAAAGAAGAGTACTGTATAACAAGTGTTCTAATAAGCAGAAAAACAAGAAACACTAAACACTGTGTATAATTCTCCTATATAACCAACCCCTCAGGAAAGAGGAAGACGGAGCTCCCTATAAAGCTAATGAAAAGCCCAGTCATGAAGCATGGACAGTTGGGCCCAAAGGTTGCTTGCTTACAACACATTGGTGAAAGCTTCCAGTTTCCTGCTTTCCCTAAAATGTGCCAGTCACCTATAATTCCAGGGGATGAGCTCTGAGCTTGGTATTAGGGGAAACTCTAATTCCTCATAAAGACTACTGCTCCAAGATTGGAACTCAGAGTAAGATAGGTCCCCAACTTATTCATTAGACCAAACATGGGATGGTGAAGGGATAATAAAGACACCTGGAGGCTCTGTTCTCCTGTTCAGTGGGATGCCTGTTGTTCCTGTGATCTCCATGCATCTTTATAATCCTTTCAAATATGGGGGTAAGATCAGGGCCAGATTAACGTAGGGGCTATTGGAGCTGCAGCTCCAGGCCCCTACCTTTTATATAGGCCCCGGGTTGGCCATATTCACTGTTACCGCTCTTCTGTCACTTGTAAACACAGAAGTCTGGCTTCTATGCTCGCTTCCCCAGGCAGCACCCTCAGAACCTCCCCACACAGCGCGAAGGCCGGACAAGGAGGGACAGTTGCTGATGCATGGATGTGTTTATGGGCTTCAGAGACAGCATCCCATGTTGAATTAGGCATGTATGGCTGCACCCTTCCTCCTCTGGGTGCATGGCAAGGCACGGCCCTTAAGGCCCTTCAAAATCCTCAGCACCAAGCCCATGATGCTCTTAATCCGGCCCTGGGTAAGATGCAGGTCCCAAGTAGGGAGAACGGTCGAACAACCCCCTGTTCAGTTCGCACCAGAATATCTTGAACAGGGGAAAGGTACTAGCGAACATGCAAACTCCATTAAAGTCTATGGGACATGAACATGAAAAATCAAAAGTCCTCAGTTTAAAGACTTATATGCAAGTTATTGCCATAAAAAGTGTATGGGGACCTGGGTACTGCCCTGGAGGACATGTATCAATGCAATTTTTTTTTAAAACAATCGTTTTTAAAGGAACAGTGATTTTAAAGATGCCTAAAGTGAAACAATAAAAATGAAAAAGTCCTTTAAATATCGTGCCTGGGGAGTCTCCTAATGTGCCTGCAAAGTGTTGCATCTGTACGATGTATGGATCTTGCTGCATTACTAACATTTCTAAAGGAAAAAATGTCATTTAAACTTGCTTGCGGCTGTAATGTATTGTCGGCTCCTGAAAATACAGATAAAAAAATGAAAAAAAAAAAAAAAAATAACAGCAAAGAGACCCCCCCCCATTCCGGAATCCAAGGGGAACCCCACGCCGTTTTTTTTTTTGGTGTGGGGGTGGGGGCTTTGGGGCAGGGGGGCTCAGTACCCATTCACATAGGGGGGGGCCCAATACCCATTGATATAGGGGGGCGGGGATCTGGGGGCCCACTTGTTAAAGGGGGTTTCCAGATTTCGATAAGCCCCAGGCCCACAGACCCCAACAACCACAGCCCAGGGTTGTCAGGAAGAGGCCCTTGTCCACATCAACATGGGGACAAGGTGCTTTGGGGGGCACCCCAAAGCACCCTCCCTATGTTGAGGGAAAGCGGCCTGGTATGGTTCAGGAGGGGGGCGCTCGCTCATCCTCCCTTTCCTGGCCTGCCAGGCTGCATACTCGGATAAGGGTCTGGTATGAATTTTAGGGGGGACCCCACGCAGTTTTTTTTTTTTTACAAATTTTGGTGTGGAGTTCACTTTAAAATCTATACCAGACTCAAAGGGCCTGGTGTAGATTTTGGGGAGAGACTACACGCTGTTTTGTTTTAAAATGTTGTCATAGGATTCTTCTTAACCACTACAGGACACTTTCACCCCCTTCCTGCCTAGACCAGTTTTCAGTGCTCATTGGCATCTATGGGAAATATTGGTCAGCTTGACATGGCACTGCTCCTGGTCTTTAATCACTTCAATACAGGGCACTTTCACCCCATTCCTGCCCAGACCAATTTTATGCTTTCAGCACTTTCACACTTTGAATGACAGTTGTTCAGTCATGCTACACTGTACCCGAACAAAATTGTTATCATTTTTTATCAAATAGAGCTGTATTTTGGTGGTATTTGATCAAAACTGGGTTTTTTATCTTTTGTGATATAAGCGAAAAAAAAGTGAAAATTTTGAAAAAAAAAAACACTTATTTTTAGTTTCTATTATAAAATGTTGCAAAAAAGTAATTTTCTTCATACATTTGGGCCAAAATTTTTACTGCTACATACCTTTGGTAAAAATAACCCAAATTAGCTTATATTATTTAGTCTGTGTGAAAATTAGGGTTCTTTCACACGGGCGGTCTGTATGTCCGTTTTTCATCCCATCCGTTTGCAGATGAAAAACGGATATAATGTATGTCTATGGGATTGTGGATGTCAGCGGATGACCATCCGCTGACATCCGTTTCGCGTCCATTCCGTTCACTTCAGTTTTTTTAAAACTATTTTTCTTCCGTTTAAAAAAACGGAACGGACACAAAAACAGATGTCAGTGGTGTCATCCGCTGACATCCGCAATCCCATAGACATACATTGTGTCCGTTTTTCATCCGCAAACGGATGGATGAAAAACCGACCCGGAAGTGACGTGACAGAACGGGACGGATGTCCTGCGGCGCTTCTCTGCATACAGTTGACAGTCATTTTAAATGCAAAGCCCCGTACACACGTACCGATCGTCGGCCGATGATCGGCCGTCTTTTGTCCCCGGGCTGTCGGTGTCTGTTAAAAAGTGCAAAGACTGCACAAGAATTTTGTCCGCCGACTACAGCCGACTGCAGAAGTGATGTCATGTAATGGTTAACTTTCCCTGTGTTTTTTCTTTTCTGAGCATGCCCAGTCTTGCAAATCTGCGGTCTGTCGGCCGAATTCTGTACTGACTGGCGAACAATCGGCCGTTCTGGTGTCGGCATACAAAAATTTAAATGCTTGCAAGACAGATTCTTGTCGGCAGAATGTGCTCTGACGGCTGTCGGAGGCACCATACTAACAAGCGTACAATCGGCAAATCTTTCGTCCGCCGACGTTTGTATGCCGACGATCGGTACGTGTGTACGGGCCTTTAGTCTGCTATATTTGTTGAAAATAAAAGCTATGCATATACTATGATGGCCCCATTGTTTTGATGAGCTACAAGGAGCAGAGGTATTAGCTACCAGAACGATCCCGGAAGGACCCAAAAAGCCCCCATAGGAAGTTCACCCTACGTAAAAGAGACGGACCGAGGTCAGGAGAGACGGAGACTCCCCCCGAAGGAGCAGGACTGCTTTGGGATAAGGAATTAAAGGAGCCACATCCACTACAGGTCTAATGGATGAAGACAGATTGACTTCCTGTGCAGCAGAGCTGGCCCTTCGTGCAGACCTTCATCTCATTTCCTCATTACACGGACTTCACCCCAGCCTATTGCTATATAGGTATCTGTGTTATATATTGTTTTCTGTTTTTATTCATTTCATGATTTTGCTTGCACACTAGCTGTTTCCCAGTGCTTCAGAGCGCCAGCTTCCTTGTTTATTACTACAGGTCTAATGATACAGGCGTATTATTGACCTCACTGAGGTGAGCATTTAGGACACCTAGATGTGTGATCACTAAAAATCCCCCAATCACGGAGATTAAAGGGAAATTGGAGGAAGATAATCAGCACTGAGAATTACCTATTATATATTTTTTTTTACAATTTTGTGATTGGACACTTTATACTTAATTTTGATGAGAATCTCGGTTTTTCACTAATATTGGTACACCAAGTGTTTATATACATGGTTACAGGAGAGAGGCACTTGCACTGGTTGACACGAAACACATATATTTATATGATTATGCACTGATTCATTTAAGCAATATAAGCACCTTATAGTCTATTTATATTGTGATTCTGACACCTTAGCACTTTATAGTATTTACGTTTTTATATTGATTTGTACCAATGTGATTAATTTTGACAAGTGACAGTATTTTGCACATGATATTTGTAGTCACAAGACACACATAAAAGCACGATATTTATTTATTGTATTTATTAAATTGTATATGAGATCTATTTAAACACCCTTGAAGCGCAGTACAACCCCCCCCCCCATATATTTAACCACTTTACCACCGGAGGATTCTGCTGTCTTACGTCTGGGCCACTTTTTGCGATTCGGCACTGTGCGACTTTAACTAACAATTGCGCGGACGTGCGACACCGTACCCAAACAAAATTTACGTCCTTTTTTTCCCACAAACAGAGCTTTCTTTTGGTGGTATTTGATCACCTGTGCGATTTTTACTTTTTGTGCTATAAACAAAAAAAGAGCGTAAATTTTGAAAAAATATTAATATTTTTCACATTTTTTTTTATATGAAATTCCCCCCCCCCCCCCCCCAAAAAATGTAAAAATCAAATTTTTTAAAAAATTTTGGCCAATTTGTTTTCTGCTACCTATGTTTGGTAAAAAAAATCACAATAAGCGTATTTTGATTGGTTTGCGCAAAAGTTATTGCGTTTACTAACTAAGGGAAAGATTTATGTCATTTTTGGTGTTTTTTTTTTTAATGAGTAATGGTGGCGATCTGCAATTTTTTTTTTGCGGGACTGCGACATTGCGGCGGACAGATTGGACCCTTGACTGACATTTTTGACACTTTTGGGGGTACCAGTGACAATACTACAGTAATCAGTGCTATAAATATGCACTGTTACTGTAAAAATGACACTGGCAGGGAAGGGGTTAATTTTAATTGGTGATCAAGGGGTTAATGTATGCCTGGTGCTTACTGACGTGTGTGGGGGGAGGGGACTATGTGACAGAAGGACAGATCGCAGGTTCAACTATGCTGAACCCTGCAATCTGACCCTGCCTGTCACTTAGGAGATCCGCCCGCTCTGTTTACACAAGCAGGCGGATCTCCACACTCGATTCCCCGGCGATCGCCGCCGCTCCTCCCCTGGCCCGACTCCCGCTGTGACTGAATACAGTGGGAGCGAGCCTCCGGCGGCACACGCGCGCCACCGAGAAGGGGGAATGTCTGGTGACGTAGGTCTACGTCGCCAGACGTTTTCGAGCCACTTTGCCGCAGTACAGCTCTAGTGAGCAGTGCGAAAGTGGTTAATACTTCAAACTGTTTTTTGGTATCAGTTACTGTATGTGCGTCATCAGGGTGGCTTACTTACCCAAGATAGCGCAGGAATCGCACTCTTAGAGTAAAATATACCTTTATACGGAACGGACCCTCCAAAAGTGCATTCGTGTCTGTGTGAAAAAAAAAAAAGTAACTGAGCAGATGAAAAAACTGAACGGACCGTGTGAAAGGACCCTTATAGAGTCTACAAGCTATGGTAATAATTACTGAAAATTGATCACACCTGATATACTGACTGCCTAGCTCTTTTCTCGAGGCCCTGATATGTCAGGACAGTATAAATACCCCCCACCTTATCCCTTTTTGGAAAGTAGACAGTCCAAGGTATTTAGTAAGAGGCATGG
Source organism: Pelophylax lessonae (assembly GCF_965119305.1). Classification (NCBI taxonomy): domain Eukaryota; kingdom Metazoa; phylum Chordata; class Amphibia; order Anura; family Ranidae; genus Pelophylax; species Pelophylax lessonae. The sequence goes on from NC_138776.1 coordinate 200,905,182, forward strand.
TGACTTTATCACCCTTGATAAAGTCACGTGTTGAGTGACGCAACACATCAGGAGGAGCCGGGTGACGTCACTTCTGATCTACGGCCCAGACTGGAAGTATTGGACTTATACCGCATCGGCGGCTGCTGACCTTCTCTTACTTAACTGTAAGTTTTATTTGCTTGTTCTTAAATAAATATTCTTACATACTTCACCATGAGTACTTGACTATCTCTTTGAGTGACTGGAGGAGTATTGGGAGTATCTGGAGGATTATTGCCCATTAACAAAAGAGGTGACTGATATCCAGTAGGAACAAAGGACATCCCAGAGGACCCAATAGAAGCCCCCACCTGTGGAGGAGGATTATATTACCCTAGCCCGTTGATCGCTATCACAAAACGCCTGTAAAGATGTTTTTGGAGGTGAGCGGCCATTACACTTATTTGAGGATATAGCTCATTTCTGGAGACACACTTTGGAGTTCCACGAAAGTCACCTGATTGTTGTGAAGAATCACATAAAGCCACCTATTTTGAAGCATTTTTTGCACATTTATTTGCACATGGACTATTATTTTTATTGATCATCACCCCATCTATATATTTATTTATTGTAATTTTTATGCTATTACACTTATATCTGAGCACTCATAGCTTTGGTATTTCACACTGAGAATATGTGATATTGTTTAGTATTGCTTCAACATATATTGTTTTATCATTGTGTATGTCTTGCACACCACTTCATTTGTATTGATTTATCATCTTATTGAAGTCACACAGTGTATATAGCTGTTCCACATGTTTTACATATTGTTACTCACCTTTTAAATTTTCTTCACATCATAGCTAGGATTGTGTGTTATATCGAGATGCAGGATTATTCATAGTTCTGGCTCCATATATTGCTGCATAATTTGTTTGGATCTTTGTGTACATCTAGCGAAACAAGCGCCGATTCCCCCCTTCCCTTCATTGTCAGGGAAATGGCGCTCTTGCAGTCTGCTGAAACATTCAGAGCGAATACTTTCAGGGGGGGGGGGGGGGATCCTTGCTGGTAGATCAGGGCAGTGACAGTATCTTTGATAAATTTGAGGAAGGAGTCTTGTGTTTCTCTAGATTTTTGATAGGTGACGTCTGCGTTATAAATGGCCAAAAGGAAAAGGTAAATTGCAACTTTTTTATACCAGAAGAGGGACTTTCGTGTTGATAAATAGTGCTGCAGCATTTCTTGTTTAAATCCACCCCACCCCATGAACTTATTGTGCTCTTAGATACACCCAGGCTTTTGAATGGGACCACGTCTTCTGTGAAGTTTTACTGAGGTGTCATTGTGGATTGTGGACATGATGTACACATCTTTCCTATCCCTCCACTTCACGGCCAACACTTCCTCGTTCCTCAGGCTTGCCGGATCCCCCCTTCGTAGTTTTGTGGTGACTAAACGCTGTGGGGAGCCCTTCATGTTTTTTATTGCTGTACCGCAGGCCAAAGTTTTCTTAGGGTACAGATGGTGGAAAAGTGGCAAACTTGTATAATAATTGTCTACGTAAATGTGATACCCCTTTTGCAACAGTGGAAACGCTAGGTCCCAGACAATGTTTCCACTTATTCCCATGTACGTTGGGCACTAAGGGGGCTGGAGCTGGGAGTCTCTGCTTTCGTACACACAGAAGGCGTACACATATCCAGTGGTGCTTTCACAGAGCTTGTTGAGCTTTAATTTGTACCTGGCCCTCTTACTGGGAATGTATTGCTTAAATCCCAGCTGGACTCTGAAATGGACCAGGGATTCGTCCACAGAGATGTTCTAGTCAGGGACATAAAGTTCGGGAAACCTCTTAAAAAAAAAGTAATTAGGGGGAAAATTTTATATAGTTTTTCAAAATTGGGATGATCTTGGGGAGGGCACTGCGAGTTATCACTGAAAAACAGGAAGCGCATTATGTCATAGCGGGACGTGGACATGACAGCTGAAAAAAATTGGCATGTGGTGGATGGGGTTGGTAGACCAATAAGAATGCAAATCATTTTTTTTTATAAGCCCCATATTGATTGTAAGGCAGAAAAACAAGCTAAACTCCTCCACTGTTAGGCGTCTCCGTTCAAAAGGACAGGTGTGGCATGAGTTGGGGTTGTTCTCTATGTAAAAGATTTGCTTGGTCCACGATGCTTTGAAGTAACTCGTCAGGGAAAAATACATTTAAAAAAAATCAATCACAGAAAAACTTTCAGTGTTGACCTGCACACCTGGCTGTGCTGTGAAAGCTTGTAGCTTGTAGCTGACCCTGAGTTAGAAGGTAACCATAATGAGTTTGCTAAACTGTCTGGAAGATGAGTTTGGGCTCTAATTCTTTAGGTCTGGTGTGAAATTCCAGTGTTTGTACTGGGCCTTTCCTCATGGGGTCTAGCACTGTTGGCGTTTGCCGATTGGCCATTGGGATGTATGGTGCTGCTGGTGGCTGCTTGGTTTTCAGAACATCTTTTAGGATGGACTGCTTTCTCCCCTGATTCGGTCGCTGATGTACTGCATGCAAAGGGCTTGAATTCTGAACTGGATTTGGAACTGGAATTGGACAGTGAGTGCTCTCATCCGTCAGGCTTAGAAATTGATATGCCTCTTCGGTAGTAAAAACTTTTTTGGACATGGTGGCTTGTATGACAGGTGACACTGATGGGCTGAATGACAGGTTGTGATGGGCTGCACGATAGGTAGTGATGGGCTGCACATCAGGTACTCATGGGCTGCAAGTCAGGTACTAATGGGATGCAGGTCAGGTACTGTTGGGCTGCACGACAGGGGTGATGGGCTGGTGACAGGTACTCGGATGCTCTGATGAGCTAGAGACAGGTATGCTGATGGGCTAGTGATAGGTAGGCTGATGGGCTGGTGACAGGTACTCTGATGGGTTGATGACAGGTACTCAGGTGCTCTGATGAGCTGGAGACAGGTACTCTGATGAACAGGTGACAGGTACTCGGGTGCTCTGTTGAGCTGTGACAGGTACTCGGGTGCTCTGATGAGATGGGGACAGGTACTCGGGTGCTCTGATGAGCTGGTGACAGGTACTCGGGTGCTCTGATGAGCAGGTGACAGGTCTCCGGGTACTCTGATGAGCTAGTAACAGGGACTCGGGTGCTCTTAAGAGCTGGTGACAGGTACTCGGGTACTCTGATGGGCTGGTGACAGGTACTCTGATGGACTGATGACAGGTACTCCGATTGGCTGGTGACAGGTACTCGGGTGCTTTGATGAGCTTGAGGCAGGTACGCTGATGGGCTGGTGACCGGTACTCTGATGGGCTGGTGACCGGTACTCTGATGGGCTGGTGACAGGTACTCGGGTGCTCTGATGGGCTGGTGACAGGCACTCAGGTGCTCTGATGGGCTGGTGACAGGCACTCAGGTGCTCTGATGGGCTGGTGACAGGTACTCGGGTATTCTGATGAGCAGGTGACAGGTACTTGGGTACTCTGATGAGCAGGTGATAGGTACTCGGGGACTCTGATGAGCTGGTGATCGGTACTTGGGTACTGGTTGACCACGATAGGTACACATTGACCATTATGTAGAAAGCAGTGAAACTATGCTTTTAATCAAACAAATTCTTTATTGATAAAAAAAAAAAACACAAATACAAAGAAGCAAACAGAGGAATTGTCATGGTAATACAGCAATATAGGTGATGTCAAAGAAAGAATACTTAGGTACATCCATCGCATATGGTCAGAGTTGTATAAAGTACTCGAAACCCATACTTGAGTAAAAGTACAAGTGCTCGATCAAAAAGTGACTTGAGTAGAAGTGGAAGTGCTCGATCAAAAAGTGACTTGAGTAGAAGTACTAAAGTATTCAACATTTTTTGTACTTAAGTATTGCAAGTAGTTTTTTTTTAAATGTTGCTACTCAAGTACTGAAAGTAAAAGTACAAGTACTGTGTTATGTAGTTATTAAAGAAAGAAGTCAAAAGTTTGAACATCATATTTTTTTTTATTATTTCAAATGCAGCTTTTATTTATACATACAGTAGCTTTTATTTTCGTATGCGCTGATAATACACATGTTTTGAGCTTCATGAAATCAGCCATCTACTGTTCTGGCAGTGGTAATTTTTATAATAGTAACGAGTAACTATGCAGCACAAAAAAAAAATATCGGAGTAGAAGTATTGAAATCATCGAAAAAATATAGTGAAGTAAAAGTGGAAGTAGGAGAAAAAAATTCTACTCTAGGAAAGTACAGATAACGCCTTTCGGTACTTAAGTACAGTAGTGAAGTAGTTCTACTTAGTTACTATATATCTCTGCATATGATGAGCATAAGAATTGCCAAGCTGTAACAATAGTAGCTCTATGTTCCTGACAGAATACAAAAGCGAGAGGGGTGGTGAAAAAAAAAAAAGATTCAATACAAACAGCAGTATAAAATCAAATGCATGTCTCTGGGGGCTGCACCCATCTGTCCCATATTTTGTAAAACCTGGAAGGACACCCATGGTGGGCATATATTAACTTTTTGTAGGGTAGCGTGTTAACCTCTCGGAGCCAGTCATGAAAGGTGGGGGGTTTGTCGCGCATCCATTGTCGTGCAATCACTTTCCTAGCTAGAAACAGTGTCTCATGCAAAAAGAGGGTTGTAAATTTGTCTACGCTGGTGTCAGGGAATAGAAACTATGCTTTTAAGTCAGAGGTCTCAAACTCAAATTACCTCAAGGGCCACTGGACATGTTTTCATATCCAATGGGGGCCGCATGCAAACTTTCAAACTTCAAAAACAACAATAAACTATATACAGTGGTAGTTACTGCTTGCTACCAGTTACTCACTGTGAGCCTCACGGTCTCACTGTGCCCATCAATTGCAGCCTCACCAGTGCCCATCAAATGCAGCCTTTTTAGTGCCCACCAAATGCAGCCTCACTGTGCCCATCAAATGCAGCTTCACTGTGCCTTGTAACCTGTAGCCTTCTAAAAAGGGAACCACTTTATTTACCAGCCCTTTCCAATAAGTCAGGGAGGGTGTCACTGGCTTCTTCCAGTAAAGGATCAATGCCTTGCAAGCATAAAATAGCCATAGAGTAGGATGAGCCCTGATCAGTGCCAGACCTTTCACAAGACCAAGAAGGCAAACTGTCATCGTCATGGGCAGGGGTAGGGAAGTGACCTCTGTTATACAGTGCAGGACAACTTTCCAGAAGTCCTGAACCACTGGACAGTACCAAAAGATATGTCCGAAAGTAGCCAGGAAGTGAAGTAACGCCAACACTCTGTCGAGACCGGCGGATAAATACTGGACAGTTTAGCTGGGGTATATTATATCCTGTGTAGGAATTCAAAGTGAATAAACCTGTCCCTTGCTGCCACTAATCGAGTAAAGGAGAAACTCCACATGCAGACCCAATCCTCCCCATTTAGATCCAGGACTTCCTCCACCCATTTAGTTACTGAAGGGGGAGAAACAGGGAAAAGTTCTTTATATATTTCAGACAGTCTTTTTTGGAGTCATCAAGTAATATATATTTTCCAAAGTTGAGGGCCTAATCTTCAAGATAGTGGAGCCAGATTGGGAGACAAAATAATATACTAGTTTTAGCAAGTGTCTAAAGCTAAAAACAAAACTTTAATATACTGCAGCTTATCAGTGCTTAGGCCCAGTGGCAGGCTTTTTCCCTTCATTTTCACTGTTGTCACCCTAGAACACACTTCCTGTGTTAGGGTGACAACACTCACTTGTTGTACTCTATCTGTGGGGGGAGCCATCAGTGTTACGAGGCTGCTTTCTTGATTTGGAACACTAACCACTCCTACACTCGTCATCTCCATTACAGAGGGGACATTCTTCTGTAGTGCACATAAGATAGCTTTGAAGAATGATAACAATATTGGATTTATCAGTACATTGCACAGGAAGGTACAAGGACACTACTAAAATTCTGGCAACATAAAGATAGACTTATAAGCTGCAATATATTCAATTTGTGTTCTTGGGTTTAGATAATCTTTAATGTCTTTCTGATACTTTCTTTGATATCTTTATTTCTTATGCTGTATATTACAGGATTAACCATTGGAGTCACAACTGTATAGATAACAGAGGCTGCTTTGTCCTGTTCTGGGAAGTAACTGGACTGAGGTCGTATATGCATGAACATGATAGTACCATAGTAGATGGAGACCACAGCAATATGGGAGACACAAGTGGAGAAAACCTTCCTTCTTTCTGTTACAGAATGGATGTTTATCACAGTTAAGGTGATGCAAAGGTAGGACAGAAAAATTAGGAAGAACGTACCGAATGCAAAGAGGGCAGTTGCAATGATGCCTGATACCTGATTGAGATAGATATCCTTGCAGGAGAGCCGAAGTAAAGGTGGTATCTCACAGAAAAAGTGGTCAATAACATTAGACTTACAGAACGGCAGCTGAAATGTGAACATTGCTTGGATAGCTGAATTCTTAAAGCCTAGAAACCAGGATGCAATAGCCAGACATAGACAGAGTTGTTTGTCCATTATCATATTGTACTGTAATGGCTTACAAATCGCAATATATCTATCAAAGGCCATGACAGTCAGTATTAAGCATTCTGCACCTCCAAGAGCCAGATGGAAATACATCTGAGCTGCACATCCTAGGAAAGATATAGTTCTATCCTGTGATATGGTGTTTACCAGTATTCTGGGTACCACTGTTGATGAGAAGCAGATGTCAATGATGGCAAGGTTAGTTAAGAAAAAGTACATGGGGGTTTGGAGACGGGAATTAAGTCTCACCATGATAATGAGAAGACAATTTCCAGATATTGTCACCATATACATTATAAAGAAGATCAGAAACAAGATTGGTTTTAAATAAGGAATATCAGACAGTCCAAGAAGGATGAATTTTTTTGAATAAGTTTGATTGAAGAGCTCCATTCCATTGTTTGGTAATTTTTTGTTATTAAGTGTAAATGGTAATGAAAATTAAAACATGCTTGTTGTGTACTAATACAAATACACAAATGAAACCAATTAATTAATACAAGTTTAATCAAATAAAATGCATGTTTATTTTTAGGCAAACTCTTTTGAATTGATAAAGTGGGGAAGGGTTAGACTCTATCTTTTGCAGTTCATATTCCCATTGGTGAGTTTCATGCTTCTATTTGTACTGCCACCAAGAAAGAAAGAGGGAAAATCCAACATTTTACAGTTGTTTCCAGAACAAGAGATAAGGGGAAATCTTCCGATGGGAACATCTGTTCTGGGAACAAGTGTCTAAGAAGGGAACTCCTCTTACATTGGGAGATTACCTTCTTTTTGCATCTCTGGGACAGGAAGCAAAGTGAAATGTCCCCAATGGTACACAGCACAAAAAAAAAAAATCCCACAACTAAAAAAAACTGAATTTTTGTAAAATCTTACCGTAAAATTCCTTTCTCTGAGTCCTCCGACAGTCCCCACCCATTCACACAGACTTCACTAATGGGGTATTGCTTCCCCTCCGCAGGAGTTTCTAGGCAAAAGACTTGTAAAAGAACAATTCATCTACATAGTCACACCCATGGGGGCTGTCCTTCTAGTCCAATACCCCCCTGCAATAGCCATCCCAACTCAGTTTGGTCGCAAGCAGTGAAAGTGTAGAAAAAAACCCAAAAGAGGGGCGGGGCGGCGACTGTCGGAGGACTCAGAGAAAGGAATTTTACGGTAATATTTTACAAAAATTCTGTTTTCTCTTACGTCCTCCGACAGTCGCCGCCCATTCACACAGTCTTCACTAATGGGGATGTCCCAAAGCAGTGTAGACATGAGGGGTGGGCAACGCAACCATCAGAAAAGCAACGCAGTACCCACATCAGAGAAAGGAACCTTACATTAGCAGAAAGGTAACCTTCTGGGTAACAAAAAAGGGCTTAACAGGAGCAACAACCCAGGAAATCTAATAACCAAGGGGAAAACAACCCCCAACAGCTAGGGACCAGTACAAAACCAGGGTCCCCTATGGCACTGCCGCACAGAGAACTTTGCGGCCAATGGAGGCATCGGCTGATGCCAGAACTTTAATCCTGTAATCTTTGGAATTTGGAAAAGGTGTGCACCGACGACCAAGTCGCAGCCTTGCACAACAGGGACAGAACCAAGTTCAAGTCCCATGGAGGTAAGGGCTCCCTTCTAGGAGGGGCCAAGTGACGCACACCTTGAATCAAGCTGCGAATTAAGGAATGAGACGCCACAGGGCGCTGGAAAAGAACAGCCAGGGCATATACCTGGCCTTTAATCATGGCCAACGCAAGGCGCTGGTCCACACCAGCCTGGAGGAAAGCCAACACCCTCATCACCGAGTAGGAACGAGGAGAGAAACCCCTGGACTCACACCAGGCAAAATAAGCTTTCCATGTACGGTAATAAATCTTACCAGAAGAGGCTTTTCTAGCCTTGATCAAAGTAGGAATGACCTCTGAGGAGAGACCCCTGTCCCTCAGGACCTGGCTTTCAACAGCCAGGCCATTAAAGCCAGCGACTGTAAAGCAGGATGGAAGATTGGTCCCTGAGACAGTAGATCTTCTCACATTGGTAGCTGCCACGGAGGCTCTACGGCCAGGTGAACGATGTCCGCGTACCAGGACCGGCGAGGCCAGTCCAGCGCAACCAGAATTACCATTGATTGTTCCGAGGCCACCCTGCGAAGGAACCTGGACAACAACTGAATCGGAGGAAAGGCATATATCAGATGATACTGACGCCAAGGCACCACCAGCGCATTCGAGGCATCTGCCAGAGGATCGCGCATTCTTGCCACGAACCTTTCCACCTTGTGGTTTAGCCGAGACGCGAACAGATCCACATCCGGGGATCCCCACTTCGCACACAGCATCTGAAACACCTCCGGGTGTAGGGACCATTCCCCCTGGTCCAGGGTCTGGCGGCTCAGATAGTCGGCCTGCCAATTCTCCACACCCAGAATGTGAACTGCCGATATCGCCGAGACATGAGTCTCTGCCCAAGACAGGATACTGGTCACCTCCTGGGCCACCCGGCCACTCCTGGTGCCCCCTTGGTGGTTGATGTAAGCCATTGTCCGTCTGCACCCATACAGGACGGCCCTGAAGACGATCCGACCAATGGAGCAGGCACAGCCTGATCGCTCTCAATTCCAAAATGTTTATCGGAAGAGAGGACTCCTCCCCAACCAAGTGCCCTGGGCAGACAGGTTGCCCAGGACTCCACCCCAGCCCGACAGGCTGGCATCCGTGGTACAGTATCACCGTCCACAGAATCAGCCGGAAGGATTTTCCTTCCGACACAGCCGGGGACTGAAGCCACCACAAGAGATCCATTCTGGTTTGGCGACTCAGAGACACACTCAGGCCCAAGGACTGAGCTGGTCTGTCCCATCTGGCCAGGATCTCCGCTTGGAGAGATCGTGTATGAAACTGTGCAAATGGTATCGCCTCGAAGGCTGACACCATCAACCCCAGGGCCCGCATACAGGTCCTGAGCAATGAGGATTCGTTGTCCCTGAGGGACCTGACCTCGGACTGTAGGGTCCGGAGCTTGTCCTCCGGTAAGAACACCTTTGCTTGAGCAGAGTCCAGGATCATTCCCAGATACGGGAGCCGAACGGAAGGCGTCAAGGTCGACTTCTGAATGTGATTGTCCAACCGAATTCCTGGAGCGTCTGGACTGTAGTGGGCAGATCGCATAACAGACTCTGACTGGCACTCGATCTTAGCAGGAGATCATCCAGATAACCCAAGACCGCAATGCCCTGTGCCCGCAACAGGCCCAGAAAAGGCACCAACACTTTGGTAAAGACCCATGGAGCCGAAGCAAGACCGAAAGATAACGCTACAAACTGGTAATGATCCTCTGCGATAGCGAATTGGAGGTACCTCTGATGACCCTCGAAAATGGGGATGTGCAGATACGCATTCTTCAGGTCTATAGAGGCCAGGAACTCCCCCGGATTCAGGGAGGCCACCACCGAGCGGAGTGATTCCATGCGGAATTTCCGAATGTGCACGAAGCTGTTCAGAGCTTTTAAGTCCAAAATCGGACGCACTTTGCCCTCATTTCTGGGCACAGTGAACAGATTCGAATAAAACCCCCGAAACCTGTCTCGATGAGGCACCGGGACGACAACCCCCTGGGCTAGGAGATCCTCCACCGCTTGACGCAGGTCCTGCAACCACCCTGGGGTCAAATGAAGATTTGAGGGAAAGAATCTGTCTGCTGGCCGCGAAAGAAATTCGATCTTGTACCCTTGTGCAAACAATGCGGTACTTGACCTACTGACTACCAACAATACAGACCTGCTCACGGATATAGAAATACAGGGCAACTTAGGAAACAGTGACCATAGGTCAATAAGTTTCAGTATTAATTACAGTAGAGGGGTAATATAAGGACGCTGAATTTCAAAAGAGCCAATTTCCCAAAACTGCGCCCGCTGCTAGAAAATATCAATTGGGATAGAACCCTGGGAACAAAGAACACGGAGGAAAAATGGGAGTGCTTCAAGAGCATACTTAACAAGGGGATTGACCAGTGCATTCCAAAGGGAAATAAATTTAAAAGAGCAAAACTAAACCCTGGGTGGCTAAACTCCAACATAAAAATGCATATTAGTGCTAAAGAAAAGGCCTTCAAAAAATACAAGACTGAGGGGTCATTGGCAGCATTTAAGCATTACAAAGAGTGTAATAAGAAATGTAAAAACGAAATCAGGGTGGCTAAAATAGAACACGAGAGACATATAGCAGAGGAGAGTAAAAAGAACCCCAAGAAATTCTTTAAGCATATAAACAGTAAGAAAGCGAGGCCAGAACACATTGGCCCCATAAAAGATGACAAAGGAAATATGGCCACTGAGGACAGAGAAAAGGCGGAAGTGTTAAATAATTTCTTCTCTCCAGTCTTCACAAAAGAATCGGGGGGCTACACGAACCTAGCTTGTAAGGCCGAACTAAACAACACACCTCAGGAAATACCGCCATGGCTAACAGAAGATAGACTTAAAACTAAACTAGAGAAACTTAACATAAATAAATCACCAGGACCGGATGGCTTGCACCCGAGGGTTCTTAAAGAGCTCAGCCAGGTGATTGCCAGACCATTATTCTTGATCTTTAAGGATAGTTTACAGACGGTATGGTGCCAGCTGATTGGAAAAAAGCCAACGTGGTACCAATATTTAAAAAGGGGCCGAGATGTATCCCGGGTAACTATAGGCCGGTCAGCCTAACATCTGTAGTCTGCAAGATTTGGGAGGGGATGTTAAGGGACCACATACAAGACTTTAGTAATGAAAACTGTATTATCAGTAGTAATCAGCATGGATTCATGAAAAATCGTTCTTGCCAAACCAATCTATTAACCTTCTACGATGAAGTGAGCTGCCACCTAGATAAAGGAAAGCCTTTGGATGTGGTGTATCTGGACTTTGCAAAGGCCTTTGATACTGTTCCCCACAAACGCTTACTGTACAAACTAAGGAAGGTAGGTATGGACCATAAGGTGAGTCCTGGATAGAGAACTGGCTCCAGGGGAGAGTCCAGAGGGTGATGATTAATGGGGAGTACTCGGATTGGGCGGGTGTGGAAAGTGGGGTCCCCCAGAGTTCTGTCCTGGGACCAATCCTGTTTAACTTATTCATAAATGATCTAGAGGAGGGGATATCTAGTACAATCTCAGTATTTGCGGATGATACTAAACTAAGCTTGCCAATATCTTCTATGCAGGATGTGGAAACCTTACAAGCGGACCTGAACAAAATAACGGGGTGGGCAACTACATGGCAGATGAGGTTTAATGTTGAAAAAGTAATGCACTTGGGGGCCAGAAACCAGAAAGCAAGCTACTCACTAGGGAGGGAACCTCTGGGTGAGTCTAGGATGGAAAAAGACTTGGGGGTACTGGTAGACAACAGGCTTGGCAGTGGCATGCAATGCCAAGCCGCTGCAAGCAAAGCCAACAGAATACTGGGATGTATAAAAAAGGGGATTCACTCCAGAAATAAAGAGATTATTCTCCTGCTCTACAAGACTCTGGTCCCACCACATATGGAGTATGATGTCCAGTTCTGGGCACCGGTCCTCAGGAAGGATGTGCTGGAATTGGAAAGAGTCCAGAGAAGGGCAACAAAAATAATTAGGGGAATGGAGGACATCAGCTATGAGGAAAGCCTAGAAGCACTGAACCTATTCTCTCTGGAGAAGAGACGATTGAGGGGGGATATGATATCAATGTACAAATACTGTACTGGCGACCCTAGCATAAGGAACAAACTATTCAGAGAAAGGAGATACAATAAGACACGTGGCCACTCACTAAAACTAGAGGAAAGGCGTTTTAACCTTAAAATGCGTAAGGGGTTCTTCACTGTAAGAGCGGTAAGGATGTGGAATTCTCTTCCACAAGCAGTCGTATCAGTAGGGAGCATTGATAGTTTAAAAAACGATTAGATGGGCACCTTAGAGACCACAACATACAGGGGTATACAATGTACGGTTAAAAGCAAACACACACACACACATCATAGGTTGAACTGGATGGACTGATGTCTTTTTTCAACCTCACTAAATATGTAACTATGTAACCCTGATCGAATGATTTCCTGAACCCACCTGTCCGTGGTCCGGAACAGCCAAGGTTGAAGGAAACCGCGCAAACGTCCCCCCACCCCTGAAACGGGTGAGGGCGCCCCTTCAGGCAGAGGCGGACTGAGCCGCCGACCCAGCTTGGCCGGATTTTTGTTTGCCGAACCAGGGCTTTTTCTGGCCACCTTGGCATTTGAAGGGTTTTCCCTTGTTCTGCGCCTTGAAGGCACGAAAGGACCCCTGATTAGGTTTAAAGGAGAAGCCCCGCTTGCCGCGGAAAAACTTACCCTTAGGGTTCTGGGGTAGCAGTGTGCTCTTACCCCCAGTGACTCCTTTAACCAATTCATCCAGGGATTCCCCAAAAAGGCGAGACCCCGCATAGGAGATATCCGCCACCGTCTTCCTGGATTTCTGGTCAGCCGACCAGCTCTTCAACCAGATAAGATGACGGTTAATTACTGCGACACAGGACAGGCGCACAGCTAAAGGGGCCTCATTTAAGGCCGCATTGCACAAATACATGACCCCTTGATAAATCTGATCCACCATCTCCACGGTAGTGGGGGGGGGGCAGAATCAGCCACGAGGGTGCGTTTGAGCACCTTGGTCCAATCCGCCACAGCCTGAGCCACCATAACAGAGGCAAAAATAGGCTTGAGCATGGAACCCGCCACCATATAAGAATGTCGGGCAAGAGATTCCAGCCTCCTATCAGTAGGGTCCCTAAACACCGGAGAATCTTCGGCGGGGAGCAGAGTAGCCTTGTTCAATCTGGCTACCGTGTGATCCACTTGAGGAGGCACACACCAGCGCGCAATCGTAGTAGCCGCAAAAGGGTAGAGAAGTTGAAACTTCTTAGGTACCACGAAGATGTGTTTTAAATTACGCCATAGTTCATTCACCTTATGGTGAAACTCTGCGGGGCAAGGAAAAACCTGCGCCGTCTTGCGGGTCCTGTGTGTCCCAAAAGAGGACACAACGCCCCGGGGGAGTGGGCTCATCCTCCAAATGTAGTGTTTCCTTTACGGCAAGAATCCGCGCATCCATAACTGTGCGTTCCTCGGGCGACCCAGGGGGGGGAATCATCCACCCCTGCAACCTCCGCCTCCCCCTCGGACTCTTGCGGGTCCTGAGAAGAACGAGACCCCGAAAGGGCCACGCTACCTAAAGCAACTATGTCACATTAAGAATCAGATGAAAAGGAAATCCTAGGCCTTTTTCTAGCAGCACGGTCAGAACTCAGCACATCCATTTCTGACACCAAAGTTGCCACAACAGCAGACAAATTAGTCAGGGCAGAGGATTCGGAGGAACCTGAATCCCCCACCAAAGCTGGAGGGAATTTGCTGTCCTGGGATTCCATAGCAGAAATAAAAAGTTTTTTTTTTTGAATACTGGCCCCTTTAAGAGCGCCGCGGCCCCCCGCAGCACACCGCTATAAGGACTGTGACACACAGATCCCCCGCAGGGTCAAAACTGGCCAGGAAGATCTGCACAAGTAGTAAAGTAAAGGAACAGCAGGACAGAACCCCCCAAGTGTGTTACCAGCTCCTTTGGTCGGCTCTGAGAGAAGGGAGGAAGTGATGTCATCGCTGGAGGCTGAACCAAGGCTGCAGACCAAGGGAAAATGGATGCCTATTGAAACTAATGGGAGGCTTCGGCAAGATGGCCGCCGACATGTGCTTGGAACGACCGTTTGCCACACACAAGATGGCGCCGCAAGGCGCCAAAATCACTACATAGCATGCTGTATTAAGTGCCAAAGTGAAGCCAGACATGCTGCCCACACCTAAAATGGCAGACCGGCGGTTTTTAACCCCGCAGCGGTCGCCGCATGTGTCTGTACCTCCAAGCACCCTAAAGTGACATTAGGAGAGGGATCCCCAAAACCCCACACAGCGCTGCTGTGAGAGAACAAAACCCCTGCAGGGACCGGGACTAGGGAGCCCAAAAACGCACAGACATAGGGGGACACCACAGACACACATGGACTGCCGACCCAAGACAGAGGCCCCACACAGAGTGTACTTACCTGTACCCGATGGCGTGGGGTGCCTCATATCAAACGGGAAACCGCCCACCTTCAGATGGCAGGGGAGTGCCGTCAGCCAAAAAAGCAGGACACTAGAAGTGCATGGACGAACCTATGCCGTGTCCAGTGAGGTAGCCACCTCACAGGCTGCATCCCTGAGGACAGGGATGGGTCATTTGCAAGGCCAGGGCGAACACATAGCCTGCGGAACGCTCGATGGCAGGCTGGGATTCCATCTGATCCTCTGTCCTGCAGAGCCAGGACGGTCAGTCCGATTCCCAGCTCCGCAAACGTCGTCTTCATCCGAAGATCCAACTAACTAGTGCTAATAAAATAAACAGCTAGGAATGTAAAGAAAAAAATGACAAACTGAGTTGGGATGGCTATTGCAGGGGGGTATTGGACTAGAAGGACAGCCCCCATGGGTATGACTATGTAGATGAATTGTTCTTTTACAAGTCTTTTGCCTAGAAACTCCTGCGGAGAGGAAGCAATACCCCATTAGTGAAGACTGTGTGAATGGGCGGCGACTGTCAGAGGACGTAAGAGAAAAAAGTTTTGGCCATACATATATTTTTATGTTTATGCAGTGGCTACCAAGATTAATTATTAGCCTTATTATCATTCAGGGTCTCCTAGTAAATTCTCTGCAATCAACAAAGGTAAATCATGCAATTTATATGGCTGCAATAAAGACCTAGACTGCCAAAATGTGTCTTGTATCAACCTAGAATCCATGGCAGGCTAGATGTTCCCAATTACAAAATTATTATTAGGCCTCCCAACTAACTCCACTGACTAACTTTTACACTGTCACCAAGACGTTCCTATGGGTATCACCTAAAGCAATCAATTGTGATCCCCTAAGTATGGATAATTTTCTTTGGCTTCTCTCCAACTATAGAGTGACCCTACAAAATCCAATCTCAGTCCATTCTCTGAGGCTTTGGGACACCCTTAAATACTAAGGTGGTCTTATATCACTGCACTTACCCTGATGTCATTTCTTCAAAATCCTTCTTTCACCCCAGGTTTTGAAGAGTCAAATTCATTCAGACAATGATCCAGGTATGAAATTTCATACCTCTACCACCTTGCTACCACTAACAGAATGAAACCATTCCCAGTGTTGCAGGCTACCTATAACTTTCCTAAATCTGAGTTGTTCCGATATCTACAGATCAAAAATATTGTTAGCACCACGATTTGTCCCCAATCAGATGGGACATCATTGACCTCCTTCAAGCAGAAATGTCAAGACAATCCACGCTCCGCAAGCTTGTGCTATTCTCATTCCAAATCTCTTCCACATCATTCTCACATGGACAAGTGGATTAGGGACCCTAAATATCAAATTAGTCATATTCACAACATGTCTTAGCATTAGAAACCAACTATACCATTGGTAAAAAATATTTCAGACCATAGTAACTGCCCTCCCCCCCATACTTAGTGCCACATCCCTGGAAACAAGTAAAGTGGAAGGGATAATGGATGGAATTTTATTTGGCACCAAAAATTACAATCATATAAAGTGCAAAAGTTTATTGTACATCATATAAAATATTATGATGTACAATAAGCTTTTGCACTTTTTATAATTGTAATTTTTTGGTGCTGATAAAATCCCATCCATTATCCCTTCCACTTTAATTCTATACCATTGGTATCTGGTCCCTACATGATTTGCCCACTTTACCCCAGGCTGTTTAGGGCAATTCTTCTGAGGTTGTCCAGAGCAAGGAATGTATTTACGCAAATGGTAGATTTGTCTAAAGCCCAATCTCTGTTTAAACGTGTATACAATATATGAACGTTACTATTAGACACCACAATACTCATGAACCCAAGTGAAGCTTTACTCAATCTTAAACTGGACAGACTGACAGACACTAAACAAAATACTGCAAAAGCATGGCTATCCACCACCTTTTCACTGTCTGAAGTTACTGTAAGGCCATAGTTCACAACACATTTTCCAAGGAAAATCTAATTGACTCAATGCATAAATTCAAAGAAAGCTCACGCATCTCACACTTTTGCTGACAGACTTTGGCCGATGATTAAGAGACCTTAAATCTCACCCATTCCTTTTGACCTGGAACTCTCCATTGTTACACTGGGACACTCATTACTCCCCATACTTCTCCTTTCAGATCCTTTCCCATACCCCATTCTAATTTAAAACTGCCAACATGTGTGTAGAAAATGTGGGATGCTGATCACCCAGCCTGGTACATACATGTACAGTGTAATGGCCTCAGCCAGCGCCACTCCACTGGCCATGCCCCCTGAGGCCATTACCTACAATAATATGCAATAGGTGAGCGGCATTCCACATTTCCTACACACATGTCGGCACTTCTGGATGAGTGAAAGGTCACCAGCAACCTGATTCTAAGCTCCAGCGGGCAGAACACTACCTTGGGCTTGGAGCGACACTAAAGGGTTTCTAAGGTCTGATTTAAAACTGTTTGATTTAAATCACCCAATTCAAATCACATTCTCATGTACAATTTTTCTCCACAGTCTATAAACTGATAATAAGGATATGTACTGCTATGAAAGACCATATGCAAATGAACACTGTACTGTCATTATTGTCATTACTGTCATTTCTTTACTTGTGATGACAAATTGTACTTTTACTTTTGCCAATGAAACATATTGAAAAAAAAATAACTATTAGCCTCTAAAATAAAGCCTTCCTTTTTATTGGTTTTAATTTTCATTGTTAAGGTGCCTAAAGATACAATTAAAAGAAGATCTCCAATTGTTTGACCTCCATAATTTTACATGTAGAAATACCTGAAGTTTAAAGGGAGTATAAGAGGTCAGCCCATCTGATATTTGAGAGGTAAATTCCGCTGCTGCCTTTCTGGATCTGTATACCTGCTGAGTGATTAAAACTCTCCCTGTAAAATGTGCATTTAATTTATATTATGGAGAATGTAGCAGGAGGAGCTGGAACGCACAAAGGCGGATGGAAAAGCCAAAGCTCCCAAGTTAACAGGAAAAGGTCCAGGACCTATGGAAGCCATATTGTTGGAGTAGCAAATAGGAAAGCGAGGTGCACCAGGCTCCGCTTTTAACAAAAATACAACTTTTGGATGAACTTTTAACATCTATGATTTGAACTTGCAAAAAGACAAGGCTATCTGGTGCCCAGGGCAAAGATGTCTGAAACTGTGCCCCCTTGGGTAAAGATAGTAGGCATGGCTAATAAAAGTTTGTGCAGCTCCAAGCTGAAACCTATGTAATGGTTATGGATAGTGATGGGCCGAACACCCCCCCCTGTTCGGTTTGCACCAGAACATCTTGAACAGGGAAAACGTTCTAGGGAACATGCAAATTCTATTAAAGTCTATGGGACATGAGCATGAAAAATCTAATGTCCTCATTTTAAAGGCTTATATGCAAGTAATTGCCATTAAAAATGAATGCAAAAAGATTTTTTTAAAAAGATAGTTTTTACAGGAGCAGTGATTTTAATGATGCTTAAAGTAAAACAATAAAAATGAAAAATTCCTTCAAATATCGTGCCTGGGGGGTTGCCTATGTGCCTGTAAAGTGGTGCATCTGTATGATGTATGGAGCCTGCTGCAGCAATACTGACATTTCTAAAGAAAAAAATGTAATTTAACTTTGCTCGCAGTTTTAATGTATTGCCGTCTCCCGGCAATACAGATTTAAAAAATAAAAAAAAAACGGCGTGGGGTCCCCACCAAGATCCATACCAGACCCTTATCCAAGCATGCAGCCAAGCAGGTCAGGAAAGGGGTGGGGGACGAGCGAGCGCCCCCCCTCTCCTGAACCATACTAGGCCACATGCCCTCAACATGGCCCCCACCCCAAAGAACCTTGTCCCCATGTTGATGGGGACAAGGGCCTCTTCATGACAACCCTGGGCTGTGGTTTTCGGGGTCTGTGAGTGGGGGGCTTATCAGAATCTGGAAGTCCCCTTTCACAAGGGGGCCCCCATATCCCACCCCCCCCCATGTGAATAGGTATCGGGTACATCGTACCCCTACCCATTCACCAAAAAATTGTATAAATGTAAAAACCACAAAACACAGTTTTTGACAAGTCCTTTATTGAAAAGAAAAAGAAATCACGACACCCACTGGGCCCGAAAAAAAATTAAAAACGCTTCGCCTCTTCAGAGGCTACCCACCATCTACCCGATCTTCAGCTTTGACAGTTCTTTTATAGGCAAGAGACGTGGCCACCCGGTTACGTCAACTGGTGGCACTGCCCCTTCTGACATCACATGACGTCATGTAAGCCCCCCACCCGCAGACCCCCACAACCACAGCCCAGGGTTCTCATGAAGAGGCCCTTGCCCCCATCAACATGGGGACAAGCTGCTTTGGGGGGCACCCCAAAGCACCCTCCCCATGTTGAGGGCAAGCGACATGGTATGATTCAGGAGAGGGGGGGTGCTCGCTCGCCCCCCCCTTCTTTCCTGGCCTGCCAGGCTGCATGCTCAGATAAGGGTCTGGTATGGACTTCTGGGGGGGTTACCTTTTTGCATGGAGTTCCCCTAAAAATCTGTACCAGTTTTTTTTTAAATTTTGGCGTGGAGTTCCACTTAAAATTAATTCCAAACCCAAAGGGCCTGGTATAGGTTAAGGGGGGGGGGGCAGGCCGTTTTTGTTTTTAATTCTGTCATAGGGTTTAAACACATGAACACAGAGCCCATCCCTAATTATTGCCCATCCCTAATTATATTGCATAAAATAGTGCAAATGGTTGTGGCACACCACAGTGAACTAAAAAGTTTAATAGCAGTTCACATTCTGTCCCACAGAAAAATATGGGGCTAACAGAGACGAAGGTATAACTACTTCGGCATTGGTGTGAGGAACTATCAAAGCTCCTGCTCCTTCTGAAAGAAAAGACACTGCTGTCACTCCTGTCAGTGAGGCAGGTGGAAAATGGAGCTACGGCATGCTCCCAGTGCGCTTCCTTCCCCTTCTACATAATAACATTGCATCCAAAGCTTGGGCCCCTTCTGCTTCCACCTTCCTCGCCCTGACTGTGCAAGACCAAAGCATTCCTATTGTGTACCCCTATATGAATTGTGTGGAAAAGGACACATGGATCATATACAGCCCATAGCAATCATCCAGAGCCCACAGCAATCTCATTGTTGCCCTATAGGATCTTTGTATAAAAGGACACATGGATCATACATAGCAGTTGTATTATATATCCTGTTTCTGCCTCACCCCCCACCAGTATGTCTGTGTATGGGGAGGAAGAGACTCAGGGGGAGGACTGTCGGTAGAAATGCTAGCAGAGGTTGGTATGATAGGAATCCCATACTGAGATTGTAGGGTGCAGGCCCACCCAGAGACCCCAGCATAGGACAACAGGACTGGAGAGACTTCTATGAGTGTCCAGGGAAAATATCCTGATTAGTCAGGCTGTGATAACCTAATTCGGAGAGCTCAGTACAAGTATCAAGGCCAAGGCCATCCTTAAGAAGTTTAACTACTAATGAGGCTCTACAAGTAATCAGGGCCCCTATAATAAAGAACTAATCAGGGACCCCCATCCACAATTACAGGCAGTAATCTAAAACCCCCAACTGGAGTACAGGGAGACCTCTCCTCCACACTGCCAGGTGTACATGGGAAAGATTCAGAGATCTCCCACCATTAAGGAGTACAGGGGGGTGATCAGAAGGGACCCTTCCCTCTCATCCAGGAATATTGACTCCCCTCAAGTAGAAAGAGATCCCTATCCAGAAAAAGTGCAACAAGGTAATCAAAGGGGACCCCAATACAGACTCCCCCCTTCACAACTCCCTCCAGTAGAAGGAGACCCCCCGCTAGGAGGAGTACAGACAGCTCCCCCCTCAACCCACCCCATGGAAGGTGAATAGAGTGAGTGGGTTTATCTGAAGCCGTACACACATAGAAGCTCCTGGCAATGTTCTGAGAGAGAGGGGGTGACTATATATACAGAAGGAGGAGATCCCGCACTGTCCAGGCATGTTAGTGATTATGGCCTGTTCCCACTGTTCTCTCTGCTCTCTGTGCTGGCCACAGTTGTATATTCTCCCTGCTGTAAGAAGGATTGCTGATTTTGAGCAAAGCAACAGCTAGAGAATCCAGAAGAAAGGTGGAGAAGGGGCTTTTCAGCAAACTCCTAGTGGGCCCCTACCAAATAAAGCTGCACCCAGGGAACCTGCTCATTCTGGGAACCAGATAACTTACATCAACATTGATACTTTAGGATAGACAAATATTAATGTCATATAATGTAATATGAATAGTCTAGCCTATGTAATGCTGTATATACCTTTTAATTAATAATACCTTTCATTTTTGTTTTACACATGTGCTCCTTTAACCATCATTTATTTGGGCAAATATTTCTGATATATTCCATAGAATTAGTAAAAACTCAAAAACTCATAGATATGGTAAAAGCAAAAATTATAAAAACTCACAATCCAGATGGTAAAGCTTTACACTGTAGAAAAATCAGTTTCAATAAATTAGGATAAGTTATTGCTGAATTGTAGATCCCTTTGTCAACATCTCCTGTTGAAAACACAGGATCAAAACAACAAATTAAACAAAAACCCAGATAACAGATAATCTTGTTTGATGGACCGAAAAAAATGTAAATTTGCTTTGAAGGTTTGATGTTCCCAGACTGTATAAAATACATTGGTATTCCTTAATGGGTTCCTTGAGGGATCACTTATGCAGAGCCGTACAATTAAACTATATATCGTGCAGTAATATATTTATTTCTTTGGAATAAAGAGGGAGCAGAGTGTATTTTCATGGGATTCATTACTTAGCTAGCTGTGGACTAAGTCATTATGGTTTTTTTAACAATAACAATTAATATAATAACACATAGTATGGGGACTAAATTACTGAGCTCAAGCTCTGTACCCACATTGCTAAACTATAATGCAAAAACAAAGAAAAAAAGGAAGAAAGTGGCACTTTCACAGTACTATACATTTTAATGATACAGTATATATATATATATATATATATATATATATACACGGTATCTCACAAAAGTGAGTACACCCCTCGCATTTTTGTAAATACAGTAAAACCTTGGATTGCGAGCAAAATTTCTTTCCGGAAACATGCTTGTAATCCAAAGCACTCTTATATCAAAGCGAATTTTCCTATAAGAAATAATGGGAACTCAGATGATTCGTTCCACAACCATTTATTCATAAGTCTTTCAGTTTATAGTCTATATACAAAGATTACAGCAATGTGATAGGTTGTGTGATCATAAAATGTCCATCCACAAATGGCAGCCTCCACAAGGGGATTAGAAGCAAAATCCAGCAGGAGCTACAGAGTATAAAAGAGAAGAGAGGCGCCTCTAAGTGTAGCAGTATGGTGACATTTAATTAAGGTACAACATTTAGCAACTCACATGGTTGATGATTAAAGAGGCACATCTAAGTATGCAGGCATCGGGGGTAAAGCTGTCCACATAGACCATCTTCTGAACCACTGGCTCTCACCGTTGTCAGTCTGCAATTGTGATTGGGAAGACTACCCTGCAGTAGAGTGATCTGAAAGCGAGACTTTGAATTACTCATGGAGCGCAGCGTGGAAGGGTGTGATGAAGATGGCAGTGCGGAGGATGGTCTATGTGGACAGCTTTACCCCGGATGCCTGCAGACTTAGATGTGCCTGTTTTAATCATCAACCATGTGAGCTGCTAAATATTGAACCTTCATTAAATGTAACAATATTGCTCTCTTCTCTTTTATACCTAGTTGGGACATGACGCTACTTGTATATCAAGACATCGCTTGTATATCAAGTCAAAATTTATTTAAAAAATTAGCTTGTCTTGCAAAGCGCTCTCAAACCAAGTTACTCTCAAACCAAGGTTTTACTGTATTTTATTATATTGTTTCATGTGACAACACTGAAGAAATTACACTTTGCTACAATGTAAAGTGGTGAGTGTACAGCTTGTATAACAGTGTAAATTTGCTCTCCCTTCAAAAAACTCAACACACAGCCATTAATGTCTAAACTGCTGGTAACAAAAATGAGTACACCCCTAAGTGAAAATGTCGAAATTAGGCCCAATTAGCCATTTTCCCTCCCCAATGTCACGTGACTTGTTAGTGCTACAAGGTCTCAGGTGTGAATGAGGAGCAGGTGTGTTAAATTTGGTGTTATCGCTCGCACTCTCTCATACTGGTCACTGGAAGTTCATCATGGCACCTCATGGCAAGGAACTTTGAGGATCTGAAAAAAAAGAATTGTTGCTCTACATAAAGATGGCCATAAAAGATTGCCAAGACTCTGAAGCTGAGCTGCAGCGCAGCAGCCAAGACCATACAGCGGTTTAACAGGATCCACAAGTTCCACTCAGAACAGGCCTCACCATGGTCAACCAAAGAGGTTGAGCGCACGTGTTCAGAGTCATATCCAGAGATTGTCTTTGGGAAATAGACGTATAAGTGCTGCCAGCATTGCTGCAGCGGTTGAAGGGGTGGGGGGTCAGCCTGTCAGTGCTCAGACCATACCCCGCACACTGCATTAAATTGGCCTGCATGGCTGTCATCCCAGAAGGAAGCCTCTTCTAAAGATGATGCACAAAAAAACCCGCAAACAGTTTGCTGAAGACAAGCAGACTAAGGACATGGATTACTGGAACCATGTCCTGTGGTCTGATGAGACCAAGATAAACTTATTTGGTTCAGATGGTTTCAAGCGTGTGTTGCGGCAATCAGGTGAAGAGTACAAAGACAAGTGTGTCTTGCCTACAGTCAAGCATGGTGGTGGGAGTGTCATGGTCTGGGGCTGCATGAGTGCTGCTGGCAATGGAAAGCTACAGTTCATGGAGGGAACCACGAATGCCAACATGTACTGTGACATACTGTAGGCAAGCATAATCTCTTCCCTTTGGAGACTGGGCCGCAGGGCAGAATTCTAACATAATAACGACCCCAAACACACCTCCAAGACAACCTCTGCCTTGCTAAAAAGTTGAGGGTTAACGTGATGGACTGGCCAAGCATGTCCCCAGACCTAAACCCTATTGAGCATCTGCGGGGCATCCTCAAATGGAAGGTGGAGGAGCGCAAGGTCTCTAACACCTACCTGTTCCGTCATAGTTACATAGTAGGTGAGGTTGAATAAAGACAATAGTCCATCCAGTTCAACCTGTGTAGGTGTGTGTGGCTGTAATCATCTCTCATACCCCTGAATGTTCTGATCCTTGAGATGCACGTCCAATAGTCTATTGAAAGCCACCATACTACCCGCAGAAACCACCTCTTGTGGTAGAGAATTCCACAATCTTGTAGCCCTAACAGTAAAGAACCCCCCACGTTGCCTGAGGTTAAAACGCTTCTCCTCTAATTGCATTGTATGCCCCCGAGTCCTCATGCAATCCCTTCGACTAAACAGCTTTTTTTCTTAGCTGAGATCCCCATTGAGATATTTAAAAATTGCTATCATGTCCCCCCTCAGGCGTCTCTTCTCCAGGGAGAATAAATCAAGCGATTGCAGACACTCTTCATAATCAAGGTCCTCCAATCCCCTAATTAGTTTAGTTGCCCTTCTCTGGACTATCTCCAGCTCCAACACATCCCTCCTGAGGACTGGCGACCAGAACTGGACAGAATACTCCAGATGCGGTCGGACCAGAGTTTTATAAAGTGGAAGGATTATAGTCTTATCTCTGGAATACATCCCTTTCTTTATGCATGCTAATATTCTGCTAGCTTTGGCAGCTGCCGCCTGACATTGCATGCTGTTGCCTAATCTATCATCAACCAAGACTCCCAGATCCTTCTCCATTTTTGATTCCCCCAAGGGTTCCCCTCCTAACGTGTATTGTGCTTTTATGTTTCTAGTCCCCAAGTGCAAAACCTTACACTTCTCTACGTTAAACCTCATTTGCCAAGTCGTTGCCCACTCCGTTATTTTGTCCAGGTCATTCTGTAGGATATCTGCTTCATGCTGTGCGGTTATTGCCCTGCCCAATTTTGTGTCATCTGCAAAAACTGAGATTGAACTACTGATCCCGTCCTCAATGCTGTTTATGAATAAATTGAACAAGGTTGGTCCCAGGACCGAGCCCTGGGGCACCCCGCTTACTACCTCAGACCAGTCTGAGTATGCGCTGTTTATTACCACCCTTTGGACACGCCCTTTTAGCCAGTTCCATATCCAAAAGCACACCCTGCTGTCGATACCTGCAGACCTTATTTTATAAATTAAGCGCTTATGGGGAACTGTATCAAACGCCTTAGCGAAATCTAGGTACACCACATCCACTGGTCTGCCCCTATCTAGCTCACAGCTCACCTCCTCGTAGAATGCTAATAGATTGGTTTGACAAGAACACCCATTTGTAAACCCGTGCTGGTTATTACTGATGATGCTGTTGTCTTTAGCAAACTCTACAATATAGTCCCTTATAATCCCCTCCAGAAGTTTACATACTATCGATGTCAAACTGACAGGCCTATAATTTCCCGGGACATGCCTCTGACCCTTTTTGAATATCGGAATCACGTTGGCTTTCCTCCAATCTCCTGGTACTTCTCCTGTCCTAATACTGTCCGCAAAGATCAGGAACAGTGGTCTGGATATAACCTTACTGAGTTCCTTGAGTACTCTCGGATGTACGCCACCCGGGCCTGGTGATTTGTTTGTGTTAAGTTTATCCAGCCTTTCCCTGATTTCACCCTCTGTTAGCCATAGTGGCAAGTCCTGTGTATTGCTACTAACCAAACAGTCATGGTCAGTGTACCCCTCCGTTTCCTGTGTAAAGACTGACGAGAAAAAAGCATTCAGCACGGTTGCTTTTTCAGTGTCCTCTGTAACCATCCTCCCATCATCGCTAATTATGTGTGCAATATGCTCTGCCCTAGTTTTTTTGCTATTGATATACTTAAAGAATTTCTTTGGGTTTTTTTTTACTATCCTCCGCTATTTGTCTCTCAAAGTCTATTTTAGCCATCTTGATTTCGTGTTTACACTTCTTATTTGCTTTCTTGTATTGGTCGAAAGCCAATACTGTGCCTTCTGATATATATTTCCTGAAGGCCCTTTTTTTTCCCCTAATAAGGTTTTTAACGCTACGGTTTAGCCAGCCAGGTTTGGCTTTGTCTCTTCTAAATTTATTTCCCATAGGAATGCACTGCAAGATGCCTTTGCTTAATATGTTCCTAAAGCATTCCCATTTTTCCTCTGTGGTCAGGGATCCTAGGGTTCGGTCCCAGTTTACCCTTTCCATCAATGAGAACAATTTTGGAAAGTTTGCCCTTCTGAAGTTAAGGGTTCTTATGTTCCCCACTTGCCTTGTTCTATTGTTATTTACACTAAATGTGATCATCCTGTGATCGCTAGAGCCCAGGTTGTCCTTGACTCCTACCTCCGAGATTATGTCTGGGTCATTAGTGATCAATAGATCCAGGACTGCATTTTCTCTAGTCGGAGAGTCCACCAACTGTGACATGTAGTTGTCCTGTAAGGTTTCCGTGAATAGACGGGCCTTCTGTGAGTGTGTAGTCCCCTCTCCCCAGTCAATGTCGGGATAATTGAAGTCCCCCAATATGATGACAGATCCTAGCTTTGCCACTTTACCCAACAGTGCTAAAAATTCCCGCTCTACCTCCTCCCCTTGTTTAGGTGGCCTATAGCAAACCCACACAATTACTTTTCCCTTTTCTCCTTCCCTAAGGAGTTTTAACCACACGAATTCTAACTCCATACTCATCCCTTCCGTAATGTCACTCCGCTCTATCACCCTTACATTGTTCTTGACGTAGAGACATACCCCTCCCCCTCTTTTTCCTATCCTGTCCTTCCGGTACACCGAATACCCTTGGATATTTGCCAGCCAGTCATGTGAGGGGTCAAACCAAGTCTCCGCTATTCCCACAAGGTCTATGTCCTCTTCATGAACTAACATTTCCAACTCATCTATTTTATTAGCTAGACTCCTGGCATTAGCATATACCCCTCTTAGTTTTACGGACGTTAAACGTGATTGGTTATGTTTATTCCTGTTCGGTCTGAGGTTCTCCCGCACAGACCTACCGATTGACGTTGTGGACCTAGTGTCGCTGCTGACCCTACAACTGCCTTCAGTCCTTTGCTCCCTCCTGACTGACTCTACTTCTGAGCCCTCCCCCCCGTCTCCTAGTTTAAAAGCCCCTCCAACTTGGTGGCCATCTTTCTCCCCAAAAGAGCTGTACCGTCCCCGTTAAGGTGCAGCCCATCCTTACTAAAGAGCCGGTAGCCGATTGAGAAGTCAGCCCAGTTCTCCAGGAACCCAAACCCCTCCTTCCTACACCAATTCCTCAGCCACTCGTTAAGTTCCCTAATCTCCTTCTGCCTCTCCTGTGTGGCTCAAGGTACAGGCAGTATTTCAGAGAAAACCACCTTGTCGTCATGGAGGAGTGGAAGAGGACTCCAGCTTGACACATGGCAGTATGGTCAAGCAGTGTGACTGCTTTCACAAGCAACCTGGTGAGGTCAAGTGAGAGTTGTCCTTATCAACTGTTTATAGTTCCATTTGAAGTATCCCACTTTTCTATTCTCCCATCCAAGTTCCACAATAAATACTAAAAACCAACACCCCTGGACTGTTTATTAAGTAACAAGCCATTGGGAGTAAGGATGAATGTGTGAACTGTATCCTAAGTGACTGTCTGCTGGTAATCAGAGGAGGCCCAACAAGTGATGACACAGCAAGCCCTACGAGGACAGTGCTACATTTTAGGGCATCGTCCAAGATTTCCTCTGAGTGACAGCGGTGGTTGTTACCAGCAGCGGCCGAGTATTTGCCCAAGTAACACTGTCTTCACAAGTAAAGTGCTGGAGGGTCAATGGAGAAAGGATATACTTTATTGTAGGAGAAAATCATGTCTGCCTTATAGTAACCTGTGCAAGTGGGCTTTTAAGTTGTGGTCAAGATTGACCTGGGATGCAGGGATCGGCACGTCAGGGGTTGTGTGTGTACATGTGCTGTGGAAGAAAATGTCTGCAGTACAGCTGGTTACAGCGGAACAATTGCTAGCAGCAGTGAGGGAGTTTGGTTGGCTTGTGAATGGAGAAGTGCAACTGAAGCTCAAGTACAGACAGAAGAAGCAGATGTATGTGTATCTGTGGCAGGGAACACAATCTGCAATGCAGTACCATTCGTGCAGGCTGAGAAACGTTATAGCAATGATGAAGGGGTTACTGCACGACACGGGAGAGAGCGTGCCAAAGAGATCTGCCTTGCAGGAGGAGCCACCGCTGAAGAGTCAGCTAGTCTGGGGCTGTGGGCGGATTCGCCATCCGCGGGCTGCCAATCTTAAGGGAGCTGAGATGTCACTTCTACCATCGGGTGTAGCTGAAGAGCAGACACGTGCATGGGCGTCTGCAGGTAGGGGCAAGGAGGGGCAAATTCCCCCCCCCCCCTGGAATCTCAACTGCCCCTTTAAAGTGATTGTTAAGCCACTTTATACCACCCTGTCTGTTCTGTTTAATAATCCTGTGTGCTCCTGTGTATGCGTTTTAAAAAAATAAGGCTTTCTTTACCAGTTTTTAGTGCGTCGAGTACCGCTCATTTGACCCGTCGGCTCTCTCCTCTCCCTATCTGACAGCCGCCTGCAGTCGGTGGGGCTGAGGATTCCTGTCGTCAATTGGGAGGGGAGGAGGAGAGAAGGAGAGAGGCGGTGGGTCACGTGAGCACCGATCGGCACTCTGAAAACTTGTAAAGAATGGCTTATTTTTATAAAACACAGACACA
Organism: Pelophylax lessonae; assembly: GCF_965119305.1. Taxonomy (NCBI): domain Eukaryota; kingdom Metazoa; phylum Chordata; class Amphibia; order Anura; family Ranidae; genus Pelophylax; species Pelophylax lessonae. Next base: position 200,933,540 of record NC_138776.1, read on the forward strand.
GGGGCACACAGGATTATTAAACAGACTGTAGACAGGATAGGAAACTTTAAATGAAACTACAGCAGCAGGGGGAGAAGGGGGAGGGGGGCATTGAGAGAGGAGCAGACCGGCAGGGAGAGAGGGGGAAGAGAGGACAGAGGAGAACAGGAGGGCTGCAGGTGATGGAGGTACGTAAACGGAGGGAAGGACATAGCCAGGCAGGATCAGCCAGGTATTTTAAGGTGATACGGGGGGTGGGGGATTACACAGCACAAGCACTTGTGCTTTAAAAGGGGCACAGAATGGGTGACCTTAAAATGATGCCCCCCCCCCTGAAAAAAGTTCTGCGGACGCCCATGGACACGTGTGATGGCGGATGCCGGAGTGAGCGCAGTGGCTATCCCATGTGTTGGCGGAGATCCTGCAGAGCGGACTGAATGGCAGAATCTGACCCTGTTGGACACAGGGCTCCGATTGAGCCCAAGGGAATTCTGGCCTTGTGCAGTGGAGGGGACACGGAGCATCTTGGACTAGTATGTAGCAGATGCCTGAATATGTCCATGCCGCTGCAAGCATGGGGTCAGTGTGGGCACTGCGGTGACATGCTGCTGAAGCTAGAGAGGAGTGATTGCCAGCCCAGAAGATTGTATCTGAACTGGGAAGTGCAAACCACTTCAGAACTGCTGACACCCATAGTGGCTATCCCTTTTTTGAGAGAACCGGGAGTGCCGAGCGTACCGCTGGGGCTGGGACCAGCACAACCATCTGCCAAACCAAGGAGACCCAAATCTTAGAGGTGCAATGCGCACAAGTTGTCAGAGCTGAGCAGCAGTTGCAAGGTGCCTTGGTAGCAGTTACAGCAGCAAGTAGTCCAGCTCTTAAAGAGGCAGAGGGCAGTCAATGGGCCCAGATATTGAAGTCCTCCAGTACGTCCAGTGAAGGGGAGGTATGGGGCCATTGATGTGGGGTCACTTAGTTTCCAGTATCGCTACGGGTCCCTGGAAGAGGGAATCTATGACTGGGGATCAGAAGTAGAGGCTGAGTGGGACTGGGGAACTGAAGGAAGAAGAATCCTGCCAGTTTCAGGTCCCTCAGTGAAGGAACTTGGGGTTCTGTGAGGCCTATGCCACTAGGGTCCCAGATCTATCCCCACCTTGCACCTATGCCCGGGCTCGGGCACAGAATGATGCATATTCTCATCTGATCCATAAAGCGGAGACAAGGGATGAGCCTCAAGTTTGAGTCGAAGGTAAGTTTGACTCGAACATCGCCAATTCAATCGGTCGTCGAATGACGAACAAATGTGCTTCTTCGTGGGAAATTAGAGTTTCCCATAATGCACTGCACGTGCACCGCACGCGCAGCGCGTTATGTGATTGGCCAAAGCATGCACCCTGACCTCATGCTTTGGCCAATCAAATGACCTCTGCCATGATTGGATTAAAGGCAGGCTGCCTTTAGCCAATCATGGCTCAGGGGCCAGGTACACGCCCAACACTACATAAAGGCTGCTCGCGCAGAGGCAGCGTGTAGTGCCATTGTGTGGGCTATCAGACAGGGACAGGCATGCAATTCAGGCAGGGAGAGAGTCATTTTTTTTTTTAAGTCAGACAGTGCAGAGAGACATTCCTAGCAGTGTAGGGATGGACAGGTTCCTGTGTTAGTTTGGGAGAGATGGATTTCTTTACATCATATCAGACAGTATAGCGCCAGTGAGGGAGTAGCAGTGTAGGGAAGGCCAAGGTTCCTGTGTGAGGTAGGGAGAGCTGTCTTTCTTTACATCAGATACCAGTTACAGTATTGTTCATCGGTCAGTTTCTGCAACATTCTATATTATTCACAGACCTGTAGGAATAGAGATCACTGCAGAAATCAGCCACAATACCCTTTGCTCAGTTGTGGATCTTGCTATAGGGATCACAGACCTGTAGGAATAGAGATCACTGCAGCTATCAGCCACAGTAACCATTGCTCAGTTGTCGATCTTTCTATAGGGATCACAGATCATCCATCTATAGGATTATAGATTACAACAGATATCAGTGAGAGTATTGATAATCGGTCACTTGTGTACCTCTATAACCACCACAGCTCATCTATAGGGCTATCAATTACATCATATCAGGTCATTGAGTATCTATTAGTTAGTTGCGTATACCCTATATTAATCTTTATCAACAGCATGCCTGAAAGGCAGACAAAGAGAGGCCGACGCTCACAGGCCACGAAAAGTGGGCAAGCAGCCTCTGTGTCCATTGTGAAAAGTGCAGGGTACGCCCGTCCTTTATTTACGGTGCTGCTCATGCTATTCATCCACAACATGTGGAAGAGTTGGTGGAGTGGATCAATAAGCCATCCTCATCCTCCTCATCCTCCTCTTCCTCTAACACCCCAGCACCCAGTAGTTTGCCTTTCACCGCAGCTGCCAAAGGGGCCCGTTCAACAGTCTCCTTCTCCACAGCTACTCCTTTAGTTGCCCCACCATCACGGAGGAGTCACCTGAACTATTCCATCATAGTGTCATTGACATGCTCCTGGAGGATGCGCAGCAATCTGAAAGCTGTGATGTTGGTTCCCAGGTTGATGAAGGGAATAACGTGAGCCTAGAGAGAGGGGGGTGACAATGACGGACAAGAAACCAGCAGTCATGTTGCCACAGCTGAAGCATATTGCCAAGTTTGCTCCAGTGATGAGGAGGGAGGTGATGATGAGGTCACTGACTGTACTTGGGTGCTTGACAGGATGGAGGAGGAGGAGGAGGAGGGGGGGGGGGGGTGCGAACAACTCCAACGAGGCAGGATGTGCTTCAGGGGCCACCATAGCAGTAGCCAACCTATTGCGTCACAGCACAGAGCTCCACAGGTGCAAGGTGCTGAAAAATCCCAGCGGACTCCAAAAAGTTCATTAGTGTGGGTTTTTTTCAGCATCTGTGCAGTAGACCACAGCGTTGCTGTTTGCAACATCTGTCTAAAGCGGATCAAGCGTGGCCAGAACACCAGCTGCTTGGGCACCATATGCTTGACAAGGCATTTGACGACCTGCCATGCAGTCGGTTGGCAACAGCACCTGAAAGAGGCACCAGATCAAAACAAGCATACATCATCTTGCTCCTCATCTGCGATCTCTAACCCTACTATACCTCATGCCTTCTCAAATACCAGCATTGAGAGGGATGATGGTATAGCAATGAATGGCACAGAGACTTGCACCCAATCTGCTAGTAGTACACCACCACTTGATTTGAGCAGTAGGCAAATTTCACTACTCCAGTATTTGAACCGTAGAAAGAAATACTGTCCCAGCCATCCACATGCTCAGCGTCTTAATGCTAGCTTGGCCAAATTGCTAGCATTACAGTTACTGCCTTTTCAGCTGGTAGACTTGGCTCCCTTTCGCGAATATGGGTAATGTGCTGCACCACAGTGGCAGGTCCCAAAAAGGCATATCTTTTTGCGTAAGGCCATTTTGGCTCTCTACTGTCATGTGGAAGGTAGTGTCTTGGCCTCGTTGGACAAAGCAGTCAGCAGGAAGGTGCACATTACTGCTGACTCTTGGTGCAGCAGGCATGGACAGGGACATTACATTTCTTTCACGGCGCACTGGGTAACTTTGCTGGCAGCTGGGAAGGATGCAGCACAGGGTTCGGTGTTGCAGCTTGTTTTGTCACCACGCCTCCAAAAATCTGGTGCTGGTTCTGCCACATCTGGCTACTCCACCACCTCCTCCTCCTCCATGTCCTATTCTGCTCAATTCTCCTCTGCAGCAGCAGTGCTCCGTAAGCGTTCAAGGGGCTACACAAGCAGTCAGGCTAAAAGAGGCCACGCGGTGCTTCAGTTGGTCTGTCTAGGGGGATAGTAGTCACAACCATGCAGAGATTCTATCAGCTCTGCAGGGGCAGGCTCAGAGATGGTCGACGCCACAACAGCTTGAGCCAGGAATGGTTGTATGCGACAATGGCACCAACCTTCTCTCCGCCCTCTGACAGGGACACTTGACAATTGTTCCATGCTTGGCACATGTTCTGAATCTGGTGGTGCAGCATTTCTTGAGCAGATACCCAGGCTTCCAAAATCTCCTGAGGCAGGCCAAAAAAAGTCTGTGGCCATTTCCACCATTTGTTCAATGCCAGTGCTCGCTCATCTGTCATTCAAGGGGAATTCAACCTGCCCACCAACCGCCTCATTTGTGACACGCCCACCAGGTGGAACTCAACGTTGGCAATGCTGCAGCAGCTGCACATGCAGCAGAGGGCCACCAATGAGTACCTGTGTGAGTATGGCAAAAGGACAGGGTCAGGGGAGCTTGGCTTTTTTTCGCCACGCCAGTGGCTTTTGATTAAGGATGCATGCATCGTCCTGTCACCATTTGAGGAGGCCACAAGGATTCTAAGCTGGGACGATGCATGCAGTGACAATATCCCGTTAGTCTATCTGCTAAAGCACACGCTGCTTGGAATCATGGACAGGGCACTTGAGGCAGAACAGCGGCAGGAATAGGAGGACGTCCTTTTCCTCACAAGGCCCCCTTTATGCAGATATCATTCCTGCAGAGCCACAAAACACACAGGAGAAAGAGGAGGAGGAGGATGAGGATTTCGGCAGCATGGATGTAGAGGAAGAGGATAGCATACAGCAGTCTTCAAGGGATGGTTTTGATTCCCCAGAAACCCCAGGAGTTGTACAAGGTTGGGGAGAGGTTGCTCCTGCTGACAATGTCATCCTTAGTGACCCAGAGGACTCAGAAGCTCATGCCTCCTCCAACTTACGTTACATGGGCTCCCTGATTCTGCAAAGCCTGCGAAAGGCCCCGAGGATGCGTGCTATCAAGGAGAGGAATAATTACTGGTTGGCAACCCTTCTTGATCCACGTTACAAGGGTAAAGTTGCAGAGCTCATCCTGCCTTCACTGAGGGAGCAGAGGATGAAACATCTTGAGGAGGCCTTGAAAATAAATTTGTCTACTGCCTTTCCAGACACTGGGAGGTCAACATTCTCCGGACGTGTTTCTGAGGCATCGTTCAGCCAAAGGAGGAGCGGTGGAGAAGGGGACCGGCTGACCGATGCCTTTAAACAGTTCTTATGTCCTCAGCAGCACCCAGGGCTGTTAGGTTTTAAGCAACAATCACCAGCATCTCCATCATATGGTGCATGATTATCTAGGCGCAAGAGCAGACTTGGAGACTTTTCCAGCTGCGCATCCACTGTCTTACTGGTTCTTGAGGATGGACCACTGGCCAGAACTTGCTCAATATGCAATGGAGCTACTGGCCTGTCCTGCTTCCAGCGTGCTTTCGGAACGGATGTTCAGTGCTGCTGGAGGTTTTGTGACGGACAAAAGAGTGCGTCTGTCCGCAGACTCTGTTGATCAGCTGACTTTCATCAAAATTAACCAGTCCTGGATCAACAAGAGCTATCACGCCCCTGATGCTGATGTAACAGATTGAATTTGCTAGGGGTCTGCCATCCCATGAAGACTGCATATGCTGCCTATTCTATTCCTCTACCTTGATTCTGCTAGCTTCCAACAATGTTTTTGGTTTAGGTCACTACCAACCCAAGGCCTAATTGTTTTGCACTTGGTGCATACAATTTAAATGTCGTATGTAATTTTTAACAGCAAGCCCTGTCCCTGTGCCCTGCTAACTGTGAGGGGTTATGGAGTTCAGGCACCACCAACACCAAAGGCCCAATTTTTTGCACCTGTGTAGCACATGCGATTTCAAATTTGCATTGAATTCTTACCAGCAGGTCCCGTTCCTGCACATAGCAAGAGTAACTGCAAAGCCTTGGTTACGGTGTTCAGGCACCACAAACGGCAAAGGCCCAATTTTTGGCACTTGTATAGCACATGTGATTTCAAATTTGCACAGAATTCTTACCAGCAGGTCCCATTCCTGCACCCAGCAAGAGTAACTGCGAGGCCTTGGTTACGGTGTTCAGGCACCACAAACGGCAAAGGCCCAATTTTTGGCACTTGTATAGCACATGCAATTTCAAATTTGTATGGAATTCTTACCAGCAAGTCCCGTTCCTGCACCCAGCAAGAGTAACTGGGAGGCCTTGGTTACGGTGTTCAGGCACCACAAACGGCAAAGGCCCAACTTTTGGCACTTGTATAGCACATACAATTTCAAATTTGTATGGAATTCTTACCAGCATGTCCCGTTCCGGCACCCAGCAAGAGTAACTGTGAGGCCTTGGTTACAGTGTTCAGGCACCACCTTCCGCAAAGGCCCAATTTTTGTTACTTGTATAGCACATGCGATTTCAATTTTGCATGGAATTCTTACCAGCAGGTCCCATTCCTGCACCCAGCAAGAGTAACTGCGAGGCCTTGGTTACGGTGTTCAGGCACCACATTCCGCAAAGGCCCAATTTTTCTGCACCTGTATGACAAGTACATGCAATTTGAAACTTGTATGTATATTTGTATATGGTATTTTTTGCTTTAGAAGTGTTAGTATAGCTGCAGCAGGCTACGTACATCGTAGAGGCACATTCAGGAGACCCCCCCAATCATGATATTTGAAGGAATTTTAATTTTTATAGTTTCACTTTAAGCCTCATTAAAGTCAGTAAATCAGTGCTCCTTTAAAAATTATCGTTTTTAAAAACTTTTTTTTCATTGATACATGTTCCCCAGGTCAGGACCCGGACCCCCATACACTTTTTTGGGGCAATGACTTGCATTTAAGTCTTCAAAATGAGGCTATTTGATTTTCGAGGTTCGAATCCTATTGACTTCAATGGGGTTCGTTTATTCAAACAAACTTTTCCTCTATTTGCTGTGTTCTGGTGCGAATCGAAGAACCGGGGGGTGTTCGGCTCATCATTAGTGGAGACCCTTTAGACCCCCACCTTGGAGAGGAGACAGGCAAAAACTCCCAAGGTTCTCATGTTTTCAACACCTTGTCCAGAGGAAAATGACCATGGAGTACGGATACGATTATCCAAATGTTGCCCGGGAGATAATGGAGGAAATTGAGCGCAAGAGAGGGGCCTGGTGTAAAGAAGCCGTTTGGGACTTCATGTATGTCCCCAAGCCACATAGGAACCAGTTTAAGCCTCAATTATGGAACACCTTCCTATTAATCAAGGCCAAATAGAATCTGGTGTGGTCAATCTACATTGACTGAGTGGAGGTCCACTGCCCATATGGAAAAGATCAAGCCTTGGCCATCAGTATACGGAATCGTCCGCATGCTTCATCCTGATCACTACTATTGAGGTGTGCCGAGTTCTTGTTTCAGCTGAAAAGAGTTACAAAGGGGTTAGTATTCCTGAAGAGTCTCTTTGATACTAAAGTTGCTGTTAGGGCTAGGAGCCCTATTCCCAAATCCCCCTTCCCTTGTATCCTTGCAAAAGAAGATGTGGATCAGCGAAACTGCCACAGCTTCTTCACCTGGGAGAAAGAACCTTTGCCACAAAGAACGTCTCCTGTTAAAACCAGGGGCTGCTACCTGGAGGGGGTAAACCCCTAGTTCACAGAGACATCCTGCTAAAGGACACTTTGTGAAGACCCATTTTGGCCTAGGGCCACTACTGTTGCTAAAGCACTGAGAAAGCACACTTTGCGGAGATACTTTGTTTAAAGGACACTTTGCGAAGATCCTTTGGACCAGTGGGCCAGGATAATGAAGTACAGAGAAAAGAACACTTTGCGAGAATACTTTGTTTATAGGACACTTTGCGAAGATCCTTGGACCAGTGGGCCAGAATGATGTTGAAGGAAACTTTGCACCAGTTGCTACCTTGTAAGAGAAGGGTAGTGACTCATTGCCTCTTCAGAGAGAGGGATGCCAGAGTGAAAGATCCCTTGGAGAGTTCTTACAGACACCCACAGGCTCCAGCAATAGTAGCTTGCTGCTAGGAGATGTGTTGCCTCTGTGTTACAGAGAGAAGGACACTAAACACCAGTTGGGTGGACTCCGCATTTCTTCATCCTAATTTGTGGCTCTGACTAGGATATGAAAGAGTCAGTGCCCTAGTAACTTAGAGGTACTGTGCCTGTTGCTAGTCAAATGGTTCCTGTATGGAACCAGTGCAAATGTGTTAGTCAGATTGGCAGGAGTTGTTCTGTTTTTGTCTATTACAGGTGCACAACAGAACGATGAGTCAAGCGTGCCCTTAGGGGGCCGGAAGCATCAGAAATCTCTACGGGAATGTTTTAGTTAGAGAGTCTGCAGGTGAGAAGGTTGCCTCTACAGGGAGGACAGTCTCACTGTAAGTATGTAGGATGCATACGTTGCTACAGTATCTAACAAAAGTGAGTACATCCCTTACATTTTTGTCAATATTTTATTATATCTTTTCATGTGACAACACTGAAGAAATGACACTTTACTACAATGTAAAGTAGTGAGTATACAGCTTGTATAACAGTGTAAATTTTCTGTCCCCTCAAAACGACTAAACAGGCAGCCATTAATGTCTAAACTGCTGGCAACAAAAGTGAGTACATCCCTAAGTGGAAATGTCCAAATTGGGCCCAAAGTGTCAATATTTTGTGTGGCCACCATTTTTTTCTAGCACTGCCTTAACCCTCTTGAGCATGGAGTTCACAAGAGCTTCACAGGTTGCCACTGGAGTCCTCTTCCACTCCTCCATGATGACATCACAGAGCTGATGGATGTTACAGACCTTGCGCTCCTCCAACTTCCGATTGAGGATGCCCAACAGATTCTCAATAGTGTTTAGGTCTAGAGACATGCTTGGCCAGCTTCTTTAGCAAGGCAGTGGTCATCTTGGAGGTGTGTTTGGGGTCGTTTATGGTCATTATCATGTTGCAATACTGCCCTACGGGCAAATCTCTGAAGGGAGGGGATCATACTCTGCTTCAGTATGTCACAGTACATGTTGGCATTCATGGTTCCCTCAATGAACTCATGCAGCCCCAGACCATGATACTCCCATCGCCATGCTTGACTGTAGACAAGACACACTTGTCTTTCTACTCCTCATCTGGTTGCCGCCACACACGCTTGACACCATCTGAACCAAATAAGTTTATCTTGGTCTCATCAGACCACAGGATATGGTTCCCAGTAATCCATGTCCTTAGTCTGCTTGTCTTCAGCAAACTGTTTGCGGGCTTTCTTGTGCATCATTTTTAGAAGAGGCTTCCTTCTGGGACAACAGTTATGCAGACCAATTAGATGCAGTGTTCTGAGCACTGAGAGGCTGACCCCTATCTCTTCAACCTCTGCACCAGTGCTGGCAGTAGCCTATTACATCTATTCCCCAAAGACAACCTCTGGATATGACACTGAGCACGTGCACTCAACTTCTTTGGTCGACCATGGCGAGGCATGTTCTGAGTGGAACCTGTCCTGTTAAACCGCTGTATGGTCTTGGTCACTGTGCTGCAGCTCAGTTTCAGGGTCTTGGCAATCTTTTTATAGCCTAGGCCATCTTTATGTAGAGCAACAATTCTTTTTTTCAGATCCTCAGAGTGTTCTTTGCCATGAGGTGCCATGTTGAACTTTCAATGACCAGTATGAGAGAGTGAGAGTGATAAAACAAAATTTAACACACCTGCTCCCCATTCACACCTGGGACCTTGTAACACTAACGAGTCACATGACATCGGGGAAGAAAAATGGCTAATTGGGCCCAATATGGACATTTTCACTTAGGGGTGTACTCACTTTTGTTGCCAGCGGTTTAGACATTATTGGCTGTGTGTTGAGTTGTTTTGAAGGACAGCAAATGTACACTGCTATACAAGCTGTACGCTCACTACTTTACATTGTAGCAAAGTGTAATTTCTTCAGTGTTGTCACATGAAAAGATATAATAAAAAATTTGAGGGTTGTACTCACTTTTGTGAGATACTGTATGTGCTCACCCATTCCTTGGGTTGCGGATGATCTTCAGGCCTTAGAAAGGCTGGTCACTGTCCATTTTGTATATATGTACAAATGTTACTTGTAGCATAGTCAGTTAGGATGTCTAACCTTTACCTGTCAGACAGATTTTTGTTTAACGGGGGGTGCATTTGTCTAAATGCACCTGGTACATTCCTATGTGTAAATATTGTACAGCAGAGATATATAAGCTTTCACTTAATTTATTGTATCCACTGGCCACATATGGAGTATGCCCCATGGCCCTGTACATATGTTATCGCCCTTTTCCCCTTTCCAAGTTTGTGAGACACTGTGGGATAAGTGTACAATTTTGTATAGGTATTGTTGTAGGGGCAGATGCCCAGAGCCAGTGAGGACATGGCTCAGTTTGGTGGTGGGGAGGGGGGGGTGGATGTAGCGCCCTCCTAGGTAGGTGTTAGAAAGAGAGAGAGTATAGTTTTGGATCCTTTCTGCTTACCAGAAGGGTTGCCAAGTAAATATATATTGTTCTCTGCCTACCAGAGAGAAGGATCTGCTTATGTGCAACTCAGTTTGTCTGAAGTGTTTCACACTGGTCCAATAGGGAGGTATATTGGACAGTGAGAGGAAACCTGACAAATGAGTGCTCAGGCATTTAGTACAGCCCTGGTGATTGGCAGAGGAAAGTGCCTCTGTGCACACTGAGATGCTGTATAAATGCCAGGAGCACATTCAGCACATTCAGGGTCCTTCAGCTGGAGAGTGGAGTCTCAGAGGGAGGGGGCGGCTGCCTCCTCTCTGTAGAAGTTGCCATGTGGCCTCGGATAGTCGACCTGAGGGCCTAAAGAGCTAGATAGGAACTGAACTTGGAGGTCCATCCAAGTTCCACAATAAATACTAAAAACCAACACCCCTGGACTGTTTATTGAGTAATGAGCCATTGGGAGTAAGGATGAATGTGTGAATTGTACCCTAAGTGACTGTCTGCTGGTAATCAGAGGAGACTCAACAAGTCATGACACAGCAAGCCCTATGGGAACAGTGCTACATTTGAGGGCGTTGTCCAGGATTTCCTCTGAGTTACAGCAGTGGTTGCTACCAGCAGCGGCCGAGTATTTGCCCAAGTAACGCTGTCTTCACAAGTAAAGTGCTGGAGTGACTGTCTGCTGGTAATTAGAGAAGGCCCAACAAGTCCTTACACAGCAAACCCTATGGGGACCGTGCCTTAGGCATTTGCCATTGAATACCAGAATTGGCAGGTCTGCCACTAGCACCCTGTGCTTTTAAAAGATCAGGGCAGATTCATCCTTAGCACATGTGACAGATGTGAAAGGGTCTGGAGAAGCCATGGAGAACGTTATGCTGCCTGCAACATCGTTCAGCATGACTGGTTTGGTGTTGGGTCAGTGGTGGTCTGGGGAGGCATATCCATGGAGGGACAGAGACCTCTACAGGCTAGACATGGCACCCTAAATGCCATTAGGTATTGGGATAGAATCCTTGGACCCATTGTCAGACCCTCCCCAAAAATTGTGGCGGTATAGGTTTTTTGGTCATGTTTAGGACCACAAAGCAACACATTTAAATTGTATTCTGGAATGGTGTATGGCTGGGTCAGCTAAGAGGTAGATGCAGATGGAACAGGTTTTTACAGAGATAAATATCTCGGGAGTTTACTTGACTTAATGCTGTACTCATTTAAAAGTGTTCCTTTAATTTTTTTGAGCACTGTATTAGACTTTTCAATTTTAAGATTATTTGCAAAAATCACAAATTTTAATGTACCCAATGCTGAGTCTCGACCCTTTCAAACACACTTCACATTTAGATGGGTCCGATCCTGTTTGAAATATTTGACTATATCTCTTACACCACTCATCAGCGATATTTTTGCACCTAACTTTCTGCCACTTTTAATATGGATCCGGAAGGACCTGTCCAAATGGTCCTCTACTCTTTTCGTTGTGCGGGAGGAATAGTGTCCTTAATATTTACCATTTTACCTATTATACTTATTCCAAACTCTACCAATATGGATCCCCAAGTCATTTTTCCATTAGGTTGCAATATTCACTGTCAACGCTCCCCAAAAATTGTGGAGTTTTAGGTCTTTCTATCATGTTTAGGACCACAAAGCAACAAATGTAACTTGTATTCTGGAATGGTGTATGGCCGGATCAGCTAAGCAGTAGAAGCAGCTGGAACAGGCTTTTACAGAGGTTCCCTTGTGGGGTTTGCCGTGGCTGTTCCAGGACAATCCGAAAGCATTGCTTGGGCACCCAGCAATCAGAGCCACACTTAAACTTTTTCAGAAAGACAGGCATCCAATGCTGTCTGCCACCACGTTCTCCGCTATTACCCCCGTAACAGGTCACCCCTGATTCTTACAGAATGGTTTACAGAAAGGGTCCATCTGGACTCACCGTACTTAGGGAGCCTCTCGCTTCCATCAGTTCGGGATCAGTACCTGTGCCCTGTCACTCGTGGAATTGAAAAACTGATTTGACCAAATTCTGTAGTTTTGGCAAGCCCTGCAGTTACTCCATTTCGCCTTGGTGGTGCCAGGGGGAAGAGGGCTCCATGCTCCATATTTTTTTGTCTTGCCCAAAATGAATGCCTTTTTGGAAGTCAAACAAATCATCTGCAGGTTAACGGACGTTTGGATGCCAAATGATCATGTGATTTTTTTGCTGCATCTGGCCCTGATGTCCTTTAAGAGATACAGATGCTCACTTCTAATCCATATACTTAACGCAGCTAAAGCATGCATTCCATTGAGTTGGAAGCAAACCACAACTCCAACATTGGTTTTATAGTTTTCTAAGATTAATTAAATCCAGCGAATGGAAGAAATGCTTGCCTCTGGGAACAGCTGAGAGAAACAATGCTGAAACCACTGGTTCTATTGGGCCAACTTTACCTTCTCGACGGATTACCAGTCAGCACTAATCTCTGAGGATTGAGATTCAAACTACTCTGTGTACCCCTTCCAACACCTGCAAATAATTGTGAGTTGTGAACAGCCCCCCCCCCCCCCCCCCCCATAGGCTTACAAAGTGGGTGAGAGTGAATGAGGTAGCTGGTTACATGACACAACACACTAGTGTTTGAAGATCATGAGGGCCCTTCTGTTCCTTCTGTATTGAACTTTATTGTATTGCCCCCCTCTACATTGTAAAGCGCCGCGCAAACTGTTGGCGCTATATAAATCCTGTATAGTATTAATATAATATTGGTCCCAGCACTGGCCCAAGGCAAAAAGGCCAAAGTGCTACTTTCTCACGCTGCCTCTACAGCTCTAATTTGGTGTTCCCTCATTGTCAAAGTGCCACAGTTAATGTTTCTGCAGCTGCTCCTCAGCTGCTAAATTTGGGCAAATTTTATTTTTGCAGGGTTGTTGCTGCATTGCACCTCAGAGTTTTTGTTGTATTCTAGAGCTCTGACACTGGGAAGGTACCGCACCTAATGGTTCTGCATTTGCACCTCTGCTGCCAATTTTGGGCAATCTTTCATGCAAGGGCCAGTCTTGTGTTGCACCTCAAACTCTGTGGTATTTTCCAGTGTTCTGGTATTTTTAAGATGCCACACCTAATGTCTCCGCAGCTGTTCCTCAGCAGTAAAAGTTGTAGTGTTGGCTGCAACCACAATTTGCAGGAAAGAAATTTGCACGATTCCCCCATTAACACAGACAGTGCTGACAGGGGAATCCCTCCCGCCGAGCAATTGTCTGCTCCCGGCGGGGGCGGGCGGGGGAAGCCCTCCCCACCCGGAGAAGGCAGTGATTATCGCTACCGGCTATAGCAGCTGCTATCGATAATCGTAAGAGAATCTGGCAGCCAAGAAATGCTTGGGTTGGCCCAGTGCCATAGGAGACTCCTCCACCTAGGGTAATGGGTAGGCATTAGTGTTGAGCGAACACGGACTGTATTATTCGTGTTCGTACCGAATAATTGGATTTTTGTTACCCGAACACGAACACGGACACTTTACTGTATATTCGGGTAAAAATCCGTGTTCGGTCGTTTTATTTCCGGGTTTTGCATGCTTTGGCGCTCTTTTCATGGCGGGCTTTCAACAGCCAATCAACAATCGTTTAACTGGTGTGCCTTAAGCCATCCCAGCCATGCCTGCAAATGTCTCAGTAGCTGTGATTGGCCGTCTGAAGCATGTGACCAAGTCTTTATAAGTTCGAGGCAGCCGCAGCGGCGTCATTATGCTGCTTAGATCCGGGACAGAGCACACATCAACGTGCTGGCTGCTGATTAGGGAAAGATAGGCAGGAGAAAACCATTTGTGTCCGGATAGAATTGAGGGACAGGTCGGAGTGTTTAGGCAGGGCGAGTTGTAGGCATTTTAGGGATAGAGTCTGCTGAATTATAGGGTCAGTGTGTTCTACAAACTACAATCGATATTGCTGTGTGGGGTGGGGTCTGCACTTAGTTCTCCTGATCTACGATCTCTTCTCAATCCTGTTAGGGACAGAGTCTGCTGAATTTTAGGGAAAGTGTGTTCTACAAATTACAATCGATATTGCTGTGTGGTGTGGGATAGGAGATAGGCAGGTGTCAGTGATCCACATCCATTTTTCTGTGTGTGGGCTGCAGTGAACACAATCTTTTTGGGGTGCAGTGAACACAATCCTTTTGGAGTGCAGTGAACAAAATCTTTGTGGGGTGCAGTGAACAAAACCTTTGTGGGGGTACAGTGAACACAATCTTTGTGGGGTGCAGTGAAGACAATCCTTGTGGGGTGCAGTGAAGACAATCCTTGTGGGGTGCAGTGAACAAAATCTTTGGGGGGTACAGTGAACACAATCTTTGTGGGGTGCAGAGAAGACAATCCTTGTGGGGTGCAGTGAACAAAATCTTTGGGGGGGTACAGTGAACACAATCTTTGTGGGGTGCAGTGAACAAAACCTTTGTGGGGTGCAGTGAACACAATCGTTGTGGGGTGCAGTGAAGACAATCCTTGTGGGGTGCAGTGAAGACAATCCTTGTGGGGTGCAGTGAACAAAATCTTTGGGGGGTACAGTGAACACAATCTTTGTGGGGTGCAGTGAACAAAACCTTTGTGGGGTACAGTGAACACAATCTTTGTGGGGTGCAGTGAACAAAACCTTTGTGGGGTACAGTGAACACAATCTTTGTGGGGTGCAGTGAAGACAATCCTTTTGGAGTGCAGTGAACACAATCTTTGTGGGGTACAGTGAACACAATCTTTGTGGGGTGCAGTGAACAAAACCTTTGTGGGGTACAGTGAACACAATCTTTGTGGGGTGCAGTGAACACAATCTTTGTGGGGTGCAGTGAACAAAACCTTTGTGGGGTGCAGTGAACACAACCTTTGTGGGGTACAGTGAACACAATCTTTGTGGGGTGCAGTGAACAAAACCTTTGTGGGGTACAGTGAACACAATCTTTATGGGGTACAGTGAACACAATCTTTGTGGGGTGCAGTGAACAAAACCTTTGTGGGGTACAGTGAACACAATCTTTGTGGGGTGCAGTGAACAAAACCTTTGTGGGGTACAGTGAACACAATCTTTGTGGGGTGCAGTGAAGACAATCCTTTTGGAGTGCAGTGAACAAAATCTTTGTGGGGTACAGTGAACACAATCTTTGTGGGGTGTAGTGAACAAAATCTTTGTGGGGTACAGTGAACACAATCTTTGTGGGGTGCAGTGAAGACAATCCTTGTGGGGTGCAGTGAAGACAATCCTTGTGGGGTGCAGTGAACAAAATCTTTGGGGGGTACAGTGAACACAATCTTTGTGGGGTGCAGTGAACAAAACCTTTGTGGGGTACAGTGAACACAATCTTTGTGGGGTGCAGTGAACAAAACCTTTGTGGGGTACAGTGAACACAATCTTTGTGGGGTGCAGTGAAGACAATCCTTTTGGAGTGCAGTGAACACAATATTTGTGGGGTACAGTGAACACAATCTTTGTGGGGTGCAGTGAACAAAACCTTTGTGGGGTACAGTGAACACAATCTTTGTGGGGTGCAGTGAACACAATCTTTGTGGGGTGCAGTGAACAAAACCTTTGTGGGGTGCAGTGAACACAACCTTTGTGGGGTACAGTGAACACAATCTTTGTAGGGTGCAGTGAACAAAACCTTTGTGGGGTACAGTGAACACAATCTTTGTGGGGTACAGTGAACACAATCTTTGTGGGGTACAGTGAACAAAACCTTTGTGGGGTACAGTGAACACAATCTTTGTGGGGTGCAGTGAACAAAACCTTTGTGGGGTACAGTGAACACAATCTTTGTGGGGTGCAGTGAAGACAATCCTTTTGGAGTGCAGTGAACAAAATCTTTGTGGGGTACAGTGAACACAATCTTTGTGGGGTGCAGTGAACAAAATCGTTGTGGGGTACAGTGAACACAATCTTTGTGGGGTGCAGTGAAGACAATCCTTGTGGGGTGCAGTGAAGACAATCCTTGTGGGGTGCAGTGAACAAAATCTTTGGGGGGTACAGTGAACACAATCTTTGTGGGGTGCAGTGAACACAATCTTTGTGGGGTGCAGTGAACACAATCTTTGTGGGGTGCAGTGAAGACAATCCTTTTGGAGTGCAGTGAACACAATCTTTGTGGGGTACAGTGAACACAATCTTTGTGGGGTGCAGTGAAGACAATCCTTGTGGGGTGCAGTGAAGACAATCCTTGTGGGGTGCAGTGAACAAAATCTTTGTGGGGTGCAGTGAAGACAATCCTTGTCGGGTGCAGTGAAGACAATCCTTGTGGGGTGCGGTGAAGACAAACAATCCTTGTGGGGTGCAGTGAACAAAATCTTTGGGGGGTACAGTGAACACAATCTTTGTGGGGTGCAGTGAACAAAACCTTTGTGGGGTACAGTGAACACAATCTTTTTGGGGTGCAGTGAAGACAATCCTTTTGGAGTGCAGTGAACACAATCTTTGTGGGGTACAGTGAACAAAACCTTTGTGGGGTACAGTGAACACAATCTTTGTGGGGTGCAGAGAAGACAATCCTTTTGGGGTGCAGTGAACACAATCTTTGTGGGGTACAGTGAACACAATCTTTGTGGGGTGCAGTGAACAAAACCTTTGTGGGGTACAGTGAACACAATCTTTGTGGGGTGCAGTGAACAAAACCTTTGTGGGGTACAGTGAACGCAATCTTTGTGGGGTACAGTGAACACAATCTTTGTGGGGTACAGTGAACACAATCTCATACTTCTGAAGCTTTGAGGGTGCTGCCTGTTCTATACTCCTCCTCCTCCTCTTCCTCATCCATCCTTTTAGGTGTACAAACAATAGTAATTGGGGCCTAGTGTGCTTCTGTACGTGTGAAAAACATACACTTTTTTTTGATCATATTTCCTATTCCGCTATTCAATAAAAACCTTTGGGGCTCAATTAAATTGCGGAATAGTCTGTGTCGGTACGTGTGAGATCCACCTTTCCAAGTTTTTGGGGTTCATCTCATACTTCTGAAGCTTTGAGGGTGCTGCCTGTTCTATACTCCTCCTCCTCCTCATCCATCCTTTTTTTTTTTATATAATCTTTATTTAAGAAAAATAAAGGACAAGAAACAATACAACAATGAAGCAGGATATACAATGGAAACAAAAGTGGGGGAGCAACAGGAACCCCCGAAATCCGTTAACGACACACATGAGTCCAAGGGAAGGTGGAGAACAAAAAAAACAAAAAGAAGGGGCACTCAGAATCATTGCTGAAATCTTAAACACATGAAGCTACTGCTGCGTGCACCAACGGGTGGGGCGGTGGCCCGCCCACGAGTTTCCCCGTCATCCGCCTCCCCCACCCCACAACTGCAGCCACAGATCTAGGCGCAAAGTGAAAAAGTACTTACAGGGTAATGTGGGCGGGGAGCAAGGTGGTCTCCACCCGTCCAGCGTGAGGCAAGGGCAAGGAGGCTGAGGCTAGGGTAGGGCCATGGCGGGGACTGAAATAAAAAAGGAAGGGGGGAAGGGGGATGAAAGGGGGAGGGGTTGGGGAAGGGAAGGGGGAGGGGTTGGGTGGGGAAGAAAAACCAAGGGGGGATCGGGTGGAACGTGAAGTAAAGAAGCAAACATCTCAATATTAGCAAAGGCAGATGCAACTGGGCTAGGGGTCTCTATGGGTCAGGGGTAGTATAATGTATCCAGAGCGCCCACTTAGCGTAAAACTTATCATATCTGTCTTTACATTTGGCCATCCATTCCTCCGCCGACATGATATCATTCACCAACTTTACCCAGGATGCGCGGGTTGGCACCGCCGATTGTTTCCAATAAATCGGTACCAAGCGGCGCGCCGCGTTCAGAAGGTGTGGCAAAACACTCCTTCTGTACTGCGACAGGGGGACGGAGGGAAGGTGAAGCAAGAAATGCTTCGGGTCGTCCGGGACGTCCACATCCAGGATCGCAGCTATCTGGGCCCGGATATACAGCCAGAAGGGACGCAGGAGCGGGCATTCCCACCAAATGTGTAGGTAGGAGCCCCGCTCCCCACAGCCCCTCCAACAGCGGTCTGACTGGCCCGGGTAGATCTGTGCGAGCCTCGAGGGAACTCGATACCAGCGGGTGAGCAACTTATACCCATTTTCCTGCATTCTAGTGTCTACTGTGCTGGAGTGCGTCAGCTGGTACACGTGGTCCAGCTGCTGGTCCGTGAAAGTGTGCTGCAGGTCCCTCTCCCACTCCCGAACAAACGACGGCCTCGGGACAGGACCGCCCGATTACAGAAGTTGATAAAGCAGCGCAATGGCATGAGGGATCGGGTCTTTAGATATGCACAATTTTTCATACGACGACATCTGGGTCGGAGAGCGCACCTCGCCCAGAAGGGGGCGCAGGAAGTGAATGAGTTGGTTATACCTCCAGAAGTCCATAGGGAAGCGTCCATAACGCTCTCTTAGTTCAGGCAACGACACAATGGACCCCTCCTGGACAAACCTGCCGCAGCGGATCTCCCCACCGAGCGCCCAGGTCCCGAGGAAGGATACATCCTCCCCAGGCGGGAACCAAGTGTAGCCCCCCAGGGGAGCCAGCGGGGAGATGCGAGTGGACAACTGGAGGCGCCCATTAACCTCATCCCACACCTGTAGGGTATGCGTGGTGGCCGGGGACGCCAGGGGCGAGAGCCCTCTGTCGGGCGGCAACAACCATGGCGCATGGGACAAGTTCCTGCCCGCCATGAATTTCTCCATGGGGACCCAGCGCTTGCCCCTAACATGGTGGTGCCAGTCGAGGATGCGTTGCAACGCAACCGCCTCATAGTACCTACGAACCGCCGGGATCCCCAAGCCGCCCGTACGTTTAGGACGTTGCATACTCTTGAAAGCCAGTCGGGGCTGCTTACCATCCCAGATGAAGCGTATGAACAAGCTGTTGAGGCTCAAGAAAAAGGACCTGGGCAGGCGCACAGGTAGCATCTGAAAATAAAACAGGATGCGGGGTAAGATATTCATCTTAAGTACGTTCACTCTACCAATCCACGTCACAGATAGCTTAGTCCAGTCGGTCAGGTCTTTTCGGATCGTCGTCAGTAGTGGGGCATAGTTATGTTCGTAAACATTCGAACAGCAGCTGGGCAGGAACACCCCCAAGTACTTAAGTTTAGAGCGACACCAGGTGAACGGGAACGCCGATCGCAGCGAGTCTCCCATTTCCTGTGGAACATTAAGGGGCATGATTTCCGACTTATCGAAATTTATCTTAAAGTTCGAGAGAACCTGAAAGTCCCGCAGTTCCGACATGAGGACCGGTAGAGTTGTCTGTGGCTTAGTAATGTAAAAGAGGACATCGTCCGCGTAGGCGGATAGCTTGTGTTCGGTGGGGCCCACCGTGACCCCACTAATGTCCTGGTTCGCCCTGACCCTGGCAAGGAAAGGCTCCAGGGTCAGTGCGAAAATCAACGGGGACAACGGACACCCCTGGCGCGTGCCATTGCGGATCGGGAAAGGGGCCGACAGGAAGCCTCCCGCCTTGACCCTCGCTTCAGGCGATGCGTACAATGCCGCCACCCAGCTGGACATGCGCGGTCCCAACCCCAGGCGCCGCAACACCATCTCCATATACGTCCAATCCACCCTGTCGAACGCCTTTTCAGCGTCCGTAGACAGGAGGAGACAGGGCGGACAGGACGGCTGTGAGTTTACCCAGTGGATGATCTGCAGCGCCCTGTTAGAGTTGTCCCTCGCCTCCCGACCCGCAATGAATCCCGTCTGGTCAGGGTGAACGACCGACGGCAGGAGGGGTTTCAGCCGGTCAGCCAGTATTCTAGCCAGTATTTTGATGTCCGTGTTCAGGAGCGATATCGGACGGTAGCTACTGGGCAGGGTGAGGTCTTTCCCATCTTTGGGAAGAACAGTTATATGCGCGAGGAGGGAGTCCCGGGCCACAGAAGAACCCGTGGCGAGGGCGTTGAAATAGGCGCACATCGGGGAGATGAGGGAAGAGCCAAATTTTGAGTAGTATGCGTTTGTAAAACCGTCGGGCCCCGGGCTTTTACCCTTCGGCAGTCCCTTAATCGCCGCCTCTAGTTCAAGCGCAGTAATAGGTTTTTCAAGGGACGCGGACGCCTGCCCCGCAAGCTGCGGGGTCGCGGACCCCTCCAGGTAGTCCAGGATGCGCGCGCGTCTGGCAGCCAGCGCGGACGGCGACAGAGGGTCAGTAATGTTATAAAGTTGGGCATAATATTCCCGGAACGCTTCCGCGATGCGGGAGGGATGTTGGGTGAGCGATCCACGAGCTGTCTGTAGCTTCGGGATGCGAGTGACCGCCCGCTGCCGTCGCAACGCCCGCCCCAGCATGCGCCCGCATTTGTTACCAAATTCGTAAAATTTATGAGACAAGAACCGGAGGCGTCTCCTAATCTGAGCCTCGAGCATGTCGGACAGGGCCTCCCGAAGGGCACCGAGTTCCCGGAGGGTCTCTGCTGAAAGCGTG
Source organism: Pelophylax lessonae (assembly GCF_965119305.1). Classification (NCBI taxonomy): domain Eukaryota; kingdom Metazoa; phylum Chordata; class Amphibia; order Anura; family Ranidae; genus Pelophylax; species Pelophylax lessonae. The sequence goes on from NC_138776.1 coordinate 200,954,268, forward strand.
CGCTTGTGAAGTAGCTCAGCCTGACGGAGCTTGCTGAGAAGCCGGTTCATGTTGGCCGTGCGCTCCTTGTTCAGCCTGGCCCCCTGAGAGATCAGCTCTCCCCGGACCACTGCCTTGTGGCCCTCCCAAATGGAGGAGGGGGCGACGTCATCCCCGGCATTTTCTCTGAAGTAGTTCCCCAGCGTCTCCGTCACCCTCTGGACGACCACTGCGTCGTCCAGAAGATTTTCATTCAAGCGCCACGTCCACGCCCTGTTGGCGTCAGTCAGGGGCGCGAGGGACAGGGATATGGGGGCATGGTCTGAAAGGGTGCGTGTTCCTATGTCAGCTCCCACCAAGGAGTCTAGGTACGCCTGATCAGTGAGAAGCATGTCAATGCGGGAGTAAGAGTTGTGGGTTGCTGAAAAGTAGCTGTAATCCCGGGAGGAAGGGTGGAGCAGCCTCCAACAGTCCACGAGGCCCGAGGCGTGCAACAGCCGCAATAGGCGGCGGTGGGCCGCGGCAGAGTGAGCCGAGCGCCCCGCCGAGGTGTCGGTCCGGGGGTCTAGGCAGAAATTGAAATCACCCCCCAGAACCACCCGGCCCTCCCGGAATGAGGAAAGTGCGTCTAGTGTGGACTCTAGGAAGGACAATTGGCCCGCGTTGGGGGCATAGATGGAGGCTAAGGTCAGTGTTTTTCCATAGAGGGTTCCTTTAAGGAAGACAAACCTGCCCTGGGGGTCAATGCTGTGGTCAATGGGCACGAAGGGGCAATTTTTATGAATGGCAATGGCCACACCTCCAGATTTTGGGCGGGGAGAGGAGCTGACAAACCACTGGTTGTACAGATGTGTCGGCAGCCGTGGCGTGGATTGGGAGCGAAAATGAGTCTCCTGTATAAATACCACCTGTGCACCCGCCCGCCTCAACTCCAGCCACAACTTACCACGCTTGAAGGGGGAACCGAGTCCCCGGACATTGTAGGACAGAAACTTCAGCGAAGCCATGGAGCATTCCCGGTAGTGGCCGCCCCGGGTCGACCCCGGGGGAGTGGATGAGGGACCCCCCAGCACCCACGGACTGGAACCAGCGCACTCTGCAGAAAAATGGTGAAACGATCAGCACCCGATAACAAAGACAAAGGGGAAAAACACAACACAATGGTCAAACAGGAAAAACAACATGGCAAACAACAAAAACAAAAAACAAGGTCCAGGTGGGCCGCGGAACTGTTCACGGCTCTGCGGACACTCAGTGGGAGCCTGGGCGGTCCCCCCCCCCGCTCCCACACGGGAGGCAGGGCAGGGAGGGGGGCGCCCCCGGCCACACCTGGGCAGAACCCCAAAAAAGGGAGGGGGTCTGCCACGGACTCCAGGGAGTCCAGCATTGGTGGGAGCTGAAGCCCCTATGGGGGGAAAGAGGTAGGGCATAGAGAGCAGGGGGTCCAGCTGAAACTCCACCGGGAGGAGTGGACCCCACAGCGATCCCACTGAGGGAAGCAGTCCCAGCGCAGGGCATCCAGCCATAGTTAGATTGGGGAATCTGCCGGAAAGTCACAAGGTCCACAGGTTCCATGTAAGTCCAGCAGGCCACAGGCGATCATCGTCCGTTGGAGGAAAGAAGGCACTACAGGGGGGGCCATCCACGGTCAGAAGGGCAATGAGTTCAAAAGTGGCAGCGGGGATTTCCAAGTGAAGACACGGAGGGGCATCACTGAGAGGCATCACTGGTCTGTGCGTGGAGGTCTATTGCGGGGCCGATTGCGGCCCCTGCGACGTGCAGGCTGCCACGAAGGAGTGAGAGCAGGCAGGGGGGCTTCCGAGGAGACTCGCCACTCCGGGATGTCCACAGGGGGCAACTCCAACTGGGCCAAAAAGTGCGGGAGGTCATCCTTGTGCCTAAGGACATGCTGGCGGCCGTTTCTGGTGACTGTGAGGCTGAAAGGGAACCCCCAGCGGTAGGTCAGATCGGCCCCCCTGATGGATTCCAGCAGGGGTTTCAGAGCCCTGCGCTGCATTAGCGTGCGACGAGAAACATCAGGGAAGAGAGAGATCCGTGCGCCATCAAAGTCTATGGAGGGGACACCCCGCATGTGGAACATGATGCGGTCTTTCACCGAATATTTGTGCAACTTACAAATGACGTCCCGGGGTTTCCCAGGGTCGTCTGATGGGGGTCTCAGAGCCCGATGAGCCCGATCAATCTCAATGTGATCAGGTGCGTCATGGCCCAGTATCTGCTTGAAAATGCCTTGCAAGGTGGGGACGATGTCCCTGTGAGCCGTGGCCTCTGGCAGTCCCCGGATGCGAATGTTACCCCTCCTGCTGCGATTCTCAACATCGTCCAATTGGTCCAGCAGGGCATCGATGCGTCTGTCCTGCTGGCTGCATCTGGTGGCAAGGGCATGTACAGCAGGCACCAAGTCGTCCACCCTGGTCTCCACAGATTCAACCCGGTTCCCCAAGTGAGCGGTGTCCTCCTTAATAGCATCTATGTCCTGCCGCAGGGCCCGCTCGACCCGTTCTGCCAGCTTATCCAGGTCTGCGGCAGTGGGGAGCGAGAGGATGTGTGCCCTCAAGTCCGCCAGGCCCTGCAGCTCCGCTGTGCCAGTGGTGGTACTGGGGGCAGCGGTGGAGCCCTGAGACACAGGGGAGAGCTGAGTAGGCAGCGGGAGCTGCGGTGAAGGGATGGGAGACTGCGCCCTCTCCTGCTGCGTACCTCGTGTCGGCGCCATCTTGGGAGGCTCCTGACCCGGCCTGCGGCTGCCGGAAAAATAAGCACCGATCGATGCAGAGCGCGGCCGCGGTGTCCTCGGCGGTTGGTGTGACTGGCGCCGCTTCGGAGGCATGTGAGGGATCAAGTCCGGGGTCCGTAGGTGCTAATTATAGGAGTTAAAAGCGGCGGTCAGCGGGAGCTCCGAGCCGGTGCGTCCTCACTCTTCCATGCCGAGACCACGCCCCCCCTCATCCATCCTTTTAGGTGTACAAACAATAGTAATTGGGGCCTAGTGTGCTTCTGTACGTGTGAAAAACATACACTTTTTTTTGATCATATTTCCTATTCCGCTATTCAATAAAAACCTTTGTGGCTCAATTAAATTGCGGAATAGTCTGTGTCGGTACGTGTGAGATCCACCTTTCCAAGTTTTTGGGGTTCATCTCATACTTCTGAAGATTTGAGGGTGCTGCCTGTTCCATACTCCTCTTCCTCATCCTCCCTTTAGGGTAGGAAAAAATTTAATCGGGCCTAGTCTGTGTTTGTACGTGTGAGATACACAGTTTTTTATCCTATTCCGCTATTCAATACACACCCTTTTGGTGTAAAAAACATTAAATTGCGGCATAGTTTGCATATTTGACTGTGAGATACACCCGTGCGATACTGTTGTTCTTTTGTTCCGCTATTCAATAAAGACCTTTCTAGGGCAAGATCTTAAATTTCAGAAATATGAGGAGAGCGTCAAATAGGGGCCGTGGCCTGGGTCGTGGTGGTGCTGCTGCTAGAGCTCCTGTTGCAAGGAGAGGACGTGGTCGATCTGTGCCAGCTACACGCACAAGTGAAACACCTTCCTCAAGTGTGAGTAGGCGACAGAACCTGCAGCAGTATTTGGTAGGGCATCATACGCCTCTAGAAGTGATGAGGCCAGAACACAGAGAGGCGATAGTAGATTGGTTTGCTGCTGACAGTGCCTCCAGTTCCTTCACATTGTCTCCCACCCAGTCTACTGCAGAAAGGTCAGAGTTGGCACCTGCAGCCAATGTCCAACCGTCTTTCACCTCACCCCCTTGCAAATCAGGCAAGCAGTCTGAGCCCCAAGCCATACAGCAGTCTCTTATTCTTTTTGAGGACTCTGTCAGCAGGGTTTCCCAGGGCCATCCACCTAGCCCTGCCCCAGAAGTGGAAGAGATTGAGTGCAGCGATGCCCAACCACTTATTTCTCAAGATGAGTACATGGAAGGACCATCACAGCATGTCTCCGATGATGACGAAACGCAGGTGCCAACTGCTGCGGCGTTCAGCATTGTGGAGACCGACAGGGAGGGCAGGGGTGAAGACTGGGTGGAAGATGATGTGGAGGACGATGAGGTCCTCGACCCCACATGGAATGAAGGTCATGCAGGTGACCTGAGTAGTTTGGAGGAAGAGGCGGTGGTCGCACAGAGCCACCAGCACAGCAGAAGAGGGAGCAGGGTGCAGAAGCGGAGCGGCCGTGCCCTAGACACTACGCCTGCTACTGCCCAACGCAGCAAGGGAAGGAGCGCACCAAAGTCAGCTCAAAAGAGTTCTCTAGCGTGGAAGTTCTTTAGAAAATGTGCTGATGACAGGACACGAGTGGTTTGCACCCTGTGCAATCAGAGCCTGAAGCGAGGCATAAACCTTCTCAACCTGAGCACAACCTGCATGATCAGGCATCTAAGTGCAAAGCACGAGCTGCAGTGGAGTACACATCTCTGGCTCATCCTGCTTCCTCTTCTGCTGCAGTCTCGGCCGCTCCAGCCACCTCTGTAGTCATACCGGCACCTGCCACCCCGCAAACAGACGATCTGTCAGCAACACCACCACCTGGGTCACCAACAACCATCTCCACAATGTCCCGTGGAAGCGTTCAACTTTCCATCTCCCAAACACTTGAGAGGAAGAGGAAGTACCCCCCTACCCACCCGCGATCCCTGGCCCTGAATGCCAGCATTTCACAATTATTGGCCTTTGAAATGTTGTCATTCCGTGTGGTGGAGACGCCCAGTTTTAAAAAGCTTATGTCGGTGGCTGTCCCACAGTACGTCGTGCCCAGCCGCCACTACTTTTCCAGGCAAGCCATCCCTTCCCTGCACAACCAAGTGGGGGAAAAAATCAGGTGTGCACTGCGCAACGCCATCTGTGCCAAGGTCCACCTAACTACCGATACGTGGACCAGTAAGCACGGTCAGGGGCGTTATATCTCCCTAACGGCACACTGGGTAAATGCAGTGGCGGATGGGCCTGAGGCGGATAGCAATTTGGCACATGTCCTTCCACCACCGAGGATTGCAGGGCGCTTCAGTTTGCCTCCTGTTCCTAACTCATCCTACTCCGCTACCTCATCCTCTACCGCCTCCTCATCCGGACAGCGTAATACCTTCACCACCAACTTCAGCACGGCCAGGGCTAAACGACAGCAGGCAGTTTTACAACTTGCCTGTTTGGGGGGACAAACCACACACCGCGCAGGAGTTGTGGAGGAGCATGGAACAGCAGACAAATGAGTGGTTGCTGCCAGCGAGCCTCAAGCCCGGCCTGGTGGTGTGCGATAACGGGCGAAATCTCATAGCAGCTCTGGGCCTAGCCGGTTTGACGCACATCCCTTGCCTGGCGCATGTGCTGAATTTGGTGGTGCAGAGGTTCCTTAAAAACTACCCCGATATGTCAGAGCTGCTGCAGAAAGTGCGGGCCGTCTGTGCGCACTTTCGGCGTTCTCACCCTGCTGCTGCTCGCCTGGCAGGGCTGCAGCGTAACTTCGGCCTTCCCGCTCACCGCCTCATATGTGACGTGCCCACAAGGTGGAACTCCACCTTGCACATGCTGCAAAGACTGTGCGAGCAGCAGCAGGCCATAGTGGAGTTTCAGCTGCAGCACGCACGCGTGAGTCGCTCTGCGGAACAGCACCACTTCACCACCAATAACTGGGCCTCCATGCGAGACCTGTGTGCCTTGTTGCGCTGTTTTGAGTACTCCACCAACATGGCCAGTGGCAATGACGCCGTTCTCAGCTTAACTATCCCACTTCTATGCCTCCTTGAAAAAACAATTCGGGCGATGATGGAAGAGGATGTGGCACAGGATGAGGAGGAGGAGGAGGAGGAGGATGAAGAGGTAACATTTCAAAGGCTTTCAGGGCAGTCATTCGCAAGGGGCTCCGAGGGTGGGTTCCTGCACACACAAACGCCAGGGACACAATTGTCCAGCAGGGGCACAGTTCTGGAGGATTAGGAGGATGAGGAGGAGGAGGAGCTGGAGGAGGAGATGGAACCATGTTCACAGCAGGGTGGCACCCAGGCCAGCTCATGGCCATCACTGGTGCGTGGCTGGGGGGATACAGAGGACACGGACGATACACCTCCCACAGAGGACAGCCTTTCGTCGCCTCTGGGCAGCCTGGCACACATGAGCGATTACATGCTGCAGTGTCTCCACAACGACCGCCGAGTTGCCCACATTCTAACTTGTGCTGATTACTGGGTGGCCACGCTGCTGGATCCCCGTTACAAGGACAACGTACCGTCCTTAATTCACTCACTGGAGCGCGATCGCAAGATGCGCGAGTACAAGCGCACGCTGGTAGACGCGATGCTGCTGGCATTCCCATCTGACAGCGGGGCCACAGTGGAAGCACAAGGCAGAGGAGGAGGAGGAGGAGGTCGCCAACTCAACCAGGGCACCGCCAGCACCTCAGAAGGCAGGGTTAGCATGGCCGAAATGTGGAAAAGCTTTGTCAGCACGCCACAACAAACAGCAGCACCAGCAGCTCAGATGGAACGTCTTAGCAGGAGGCAGCATTTTACCAACGTGGTGGAGCAGTATGTGTGCACATGCCTACATGTAGTGAATGAGGGGTCTGCCCCCTTCAACTTCTGGGTCTCCAAATTGGGCACATGGCCTGAGCTTGCCCTTTACGCCTTGGAGGTGCTGGCGTGCCCTGCAGCCAGTGTATTATCTGAACGGGTATTTAGCACGGCTGGGGGTGTTATAACAGACAAGCGCAGCTGCCTGTCCAGAGACAATGTGGACAAGCTCACGTTCATTAAAATGAACCAGGCATGGATCCCACGGGACTTTTCCGTACCTTGTGCAGAATAGCAATGGGGATACCGACCTTACCCAGCCATTGTTCCATTTTTGCTCTTTCTCACTCTTTTGGGGTGTACCCTCATTTAAAATTTGTGAAAAGAAGCAGTGTTGGCTACCTCGTCCTCCTCCTCAGGGCCAGATTAACGTAGGGGCTATTGGAGCTGCAGCTCCATGCAGGCCCCTACCTTTTATATAGGCCCCGGGTTGGCCATATTCACTGTGACCGCTCTTCTGTCACTTGTAAACACAGAAGTCTGGCTTCTATGCTCGCTTCCCCAGGCAGCACCCTCAGAACCTCCCCACACAGCGCGAAGGCCGGACAAGGAGGGACAGTTGCCGATGCATGGATGTGTTTATGGGCTTCAGAGACAGCATCCCATGTTGAATTAGGCATGCATGGCTGCACCCTTCCTCCTCTGGGTGCATGCCAAGGCACGGCCCTTAAGGCCCTTCAAAATCCTCAGCACCAAGACCATGATGCTCTTAATCCGGCCCTGGTCCTCCTCCACCGCCGCTTCCACCTACACCTCCCATAGGTGTGCGCAGCCTATTGCATTAGGGTGTGCACCCCAAAGTTGAAATACACATGCATGTGTTTGCCTACATGTACATGGCCCCGATACATTACTCTCCCTGCTGGCAAAGAGAAATAGAGCAGAGCAGGTGCGAGGGAGATCTTTCCCATCTCCTCACTGGCAAACAGAGCGATAATGCTATGTGCCCTAGGTGATTAGGGTGTGCCCAGGTACACCAGGCACACCCTGTGCGCACGCCTATGACACCGCCACATCCACCACCACCTCAACCTCCCTCCTACTCCATATGGGCCTCGTCCTTCAGAGATGAAGAACATTGTTTTATTTTTCTGTTTTTTTTTTGTTGTTTTAAGTTATTTCCCTATCCACATTTGTTTGCAGAGCACTTGCCATGCTCTTAACTACGTTTTGCTGCCATTTGCAGCACTCTAGCCCTTTCCATTGGTGTTTTAGAGCCATTTTAGTGCCTTAAAGTTCAGGTCCCCATTGACTTCAATGGGGTTCGGTGTCCGGGAAAAGTTCGGTAAAAGTCCGGGACACGGACCCGGACTTTTTTTTAAAGTTCGACCGAACCCGTCGAACACGGACATCTAGGTGTCCGCTCAACCCTAGTAGGCATCCCAGTGTGTAAACAGTGTGTTCATTTAGCTTGCGGTAGTCCACACCAAAACAGCAGGCTTTTATCTTTTTTTCACACCAGGACCATGGGGGCAGCCCAGGGACAACGGCTCTCATGAATCACCCCACTCTGTAGCATATTGCAGAGCAGGTACTGGACTTCCTGACACAGGGCTGGGAGAATGTGCAGGTACCGATCCCGGATGTGTGGAGAATCCCCTGTATGGATGGCATCGGTGAACACGTTAATTTTCTGGGCTGGTGGCGAAGACTAGTAGATGTTTTTGCAGCAGTTGATGAAGCAGCATTATGGCAGTGGATAGTCCCAGAAAGGAATGTCCAGCTGTTTCAGCAGTAGCTTGTATTGCCCTTAAGGGGGTGGGCCAAGTCTTGTTTGTACAAGAACATTTCTTGTTTCCGGGAGGCAACATCTTGAGTTAGTTCTCTCAGCGCCCTCTGTGTGGCTGAAAGGGGCTATGACCTCTGCTTTCAAGTGCATTGGATCATACTTCTTTGTCACTGCCACAGTTGCTTCCACGCAACTGCATCTACCACAATGTCATTGAAAGAGATGGCGGGTTGCTCTCTAACTCACTCTTGCAGGGCTCTCCTGACCAGACCAGCTTTTATTCCCCCCCATAAACATGTCCCTTAGGAGGTGGTCTGAAGCAGTAATATCAGCACAGCCACATACATCTCTCTTCTCCATGCGTTTCTTGAGATTCTGGAGTGTTACCGCAAAATATGTGAGGCTCTCATCTTCCTGCTGCCTCTGGACATAGAATCTCTGCCTCAACTATGGGACCATTACGTTCTCTTCAAACAGGCCCTTCAGGTGCAACACAATCTGTTCCAGGGTGGCTCGTTCCTCTTCAGGACGCGCATCACCACTCTGCTGGCATCATCCTTAAAGGCGTTAATAGCTAGTTCCTCGATCAGCCGGGCAGGAACCTGATGCTTTCTAATCTCTCCTCCAACTCAGCCAGAGGAATTTTGGAGCCGGTAAACTTAGGTAGTAGCACCAGGGCCATTTTTAATGGTGCCATGATGGACCCTGCACCCGCAGCAAGAAGACTGCCACCAAGGAGGTGAAGTGCAGTGCAGCGGTAGTAAACACACAGAGTCCAATTGCAGTAAACGAAAATTGCATTAGAGCCCATTCAGACTAGCGTGACTTGTCAGCCTGACAAGTCGCGGTAGGTCACGGTCTATTGATTAGTACAGGAGCCATTCTAATAGGAGCAACACAAGTCACTCCGACTTAGAAAAAGGGTCCTGTACTACTTTGGGGCGACCTGGGAGCGACTTGCATAGACTTCCATTATGTGAAGTCTCTGCAAGTCGCCCTCCAAAGTCGTGTCGCGCTAGTCTGAATGGGTTCTAAATCCTCCTCCATGGCCTCCTTATCTGCTGCCCTTTCGACTTTGGTGTCTCAGATGCATCTGCTGATGTCGGAACGCTCCTCCAAAAAATGGCCTATGCCCTCCCAGTCCTCTGATTCTGAGCCTGAATTGGTTGCCACGGACCCCTGAGGGGTCCGGTCCCCCGCGTCTGAGCGGGAAGAGGAGGAATCTTCCTCCTCGGTAGCGTGGGAAAGTGCAAAATGGATGCACTCATTAGCGCTTAAAAGAAGCTCTCGTTATTAAGGGTGCCCAGAAAAGAGGGCAAGGTACGTCCGATTCTGGACTTGAAATCTCTGAACAGCTTTGTGCGGGTACAGAAGTTCAGGATGGAATCCATCCAGTCGGTGGTGACATTGTTGAGGCCCGGGGACTTCCTGGCATCCATATACTTGAAGGATGCGTATCTGCACATCCCTATTTTCGAGGGTCGTCAGAAATATCTCCGCATCGCGGTGGCTGGGGAGCATTACCAATTTGTGGCGTTACCTTTCAGTCTCGCTTCGGCTCCCAGAGTTTTCACCAAAGTGTTGGCTCCGGTTCTAGCTTTACTGCGTTTACGGGGCATTGCGGTCCTCGGTTACCTGGACGACCTCTTGTTAAGGTCGAACTCATGTGTGACCTTGGCAAGCGATCTGGTTGTGACGGTTCAGACGCTACATGATTTTGGGTGGACCATCAACTTTCAGAAGTCAGCACTGACTCCCTCAACTCGTCTCCAGTACCTGGGGGATGGTCCTGGATTCCGCTCACTCTTGGGTCTTCCTTTCCGGAGGACAAAGTATGGACTTTACGGGAAGAGATCAGGGCTCTCAGGCACAACGATCTTTCCTCCTTGCGGACCTGCATGCGGGTTCTGGGCCTGATGGTTTCGGCCTTCGAAGCAGTTCCATTTGCTCAATTTCACACCAGGACTCTGCAAGCAGAGATCCTGGACAGGTGGGACAGGACGCCTCAGAAATTGGAAAGGAGAATTTCCTTGAGTTGTCGAGTAAGGTCGGATCTCTTGTGGTGGCTCCAGTCGCTGTCCTTGATGCAGGGCCAGAATTTTCGGCCTCTGTTGTGGACGATTCTCACCACGGATGCCAGTCTGTCGGGCTGGGGAGGAGTTCTGGGCATGCTTTGTGCCCAGGGGACTTGGTCGGCGGGGTAAACCTTGTTGCCTATTGACGTCCTGGAGCTCCAACGATAAAGCTTTGTCTGATCCGGTGGTCATCTCAGCTACAGGTGGTGTCCGGACAGACAATGCCACAACGGACAGACAATGCCACGGCCGTGGCCTATATCAATCACCAAGGGGGCACCAGGAGTGCCCGGGCGGCCTAGGGAGTGGCCTAGATCCTTTCTTGGGCCGAATCGCATGTACCGGCGATCTCGGCTGTTCACATTCCGGGTGTGGAAAACTGGCAGGCAGACTATCTGAGTCGCTAGACTTTGGACCATGGGGAATGGTCCCTGCATCCGCTATGTGCCCAGTGGGGGACACCGGACGTGGATCTATTCGTGTCCCATCTCAACAAAAAGGTGGAAAGGTTCTTGGCCAGAACTCGCGATCCTCTGGCGGATGCGTTGGTGGTGCTTTGGCACCGCTATCGGCTGATTTATGCCTTTCCTCCGATTCAACTGCTGTCCAGGTTCCTCCGCAGGGTGGCGTCGGAACGGATGTCAGTCATTCTAGTGGCCCCGGACTGGCCTCAAAGGTCCTGGTACGCAGACATCGTTCAGATGGTCGTCGAACCTCCCTGGCGTCTTCCGCTGAGAGACGATCTTCTGTCTCAAGGACCGATCTTCCATCCTGCTTTACAGTCGCTGGCTTTAACGGCATGGCTGTTGAAAGCCAGGTCCTGAGGGATAGAGGTCTTCTACAGGCGGTCATCCCTACCTTGTTGAAGTCTCGTAAAGCCACTTCCAGAAAGATTTATCACTGCACCTGGAAAGCGTATATTGCTTGGTGTGAATCGCAGGGTCTTCATCCTCGTTCCTTCTCGGTGGCGAGGGTCTTGGCCTTCTTGCAGAAGGGCGTGGATCAGCGTCTCGCACTGACTATGGTCAAGGGTCAATTGTCAGCCTTGGCCATCTTTTTTTAGCGACCTTTGGCGTCGCATTCCTTGGTCCGCACCTTCATTCAGGGGGTGCAGCATTTGGCTCCCCGAGGAGAGCTCCTTTGCCTCTCTGGGATCTGAATTTAGTTTTGTCTGTGTTACAACAACTTCCCTTCGAAAACATCAGGAAGGTTCCTCTGTCTGTGTTGTCACAGAAGGTTGCCTTTCTGGTTGCCATCACGTCGGCTCACATAGTATCCGAATTGGCGGCTTTATCCTGCTGTTCTCCTTATGTGATCATTCATAAAGATAAGGTGGTTCTGCAACCGAATCAGTGGTTTCTTCCCAAGGTGGTTTCTGCGTTCCACCTCAATGATGATATAGTTATGCCTTTGCTGTGTGTGCCACCTAAGCATCCCCAGGAGTTTGCCTTGCACTCCCTGGATGTGGTCCGGGTGGTTAGCGCTTGCGGCCGTTCCTTTTAGGGTTAGGATACCGCCACCCTCCCAATAAAGATTTAACCCCCTGATACCCCCCCAGTTAACCCCTTCCCCTCTGTCACATTGCACACTATACACAGGTAATATAGTGTTTTTCTGTATATCTGTGATAGTGTGATTGTGACTTCAGTTAGCGCTAGCGAGTACATTTCTGTCCCAAGTAGGTGTAGGGTCCCCGCCACCCCTCATCCCCCAATAAAGATAAACTCCCTGATCCCCCCCGGTTATACCCTCCATTGCCCTGTCACAGTGTCACTTTTATAGTGTACAGTTTTTTTTCTAATCACTATTATTAGTGTCACAGGTGACATTAGTTAGTGTTAACGTCAGTTTAGGATATCGCAGATCCCCGGCGCAAAGTTAGAAATAACCCTTTGATTACCACATACACACACACATACACCTCCATTACTAGTATATTGTTTGAACAGATCAATATCCGATCTGATCAGAACTATACTATCGTCCCCAATAGTTTAGGGTTCCCAAAACACGGTGTTTGCACGATCAGCACTGATTCCTGCCAGCATTTAGCCCCTCCGCCCAGCCCACCCCACCCAGGCAAGTGTAGTAATCAATAGATTGCTGTCACTTACAAAAAACACAAAACTGCTGTGTTAGCAGAGTCAGGCCTGATCCCTGCTAGCATTAGCAGTTTTTTTTTGGTAGCGGTTGAAATAGTCCTTTACAACCAGTTACCTGTGAGTCACAATGCTGTATCTGTAAATTTAGTTGCTAAAATGACAAAACGGTGGTACAGTAGTGCAGAGGCCTGCAGTATACTGACCATGTCAGATGAGAGCGATGGGGAAGCCTCACTGGCAGAATCAGGGTTAGTATAGAAACCTGAAGAGAGCAGTGGCTCCCTGACAGATAGCTCAGACGATGGATGGGTCCCTGTTAGAACCAGGCGTACCTGACCCCATTCTGGAGTTGAAGAGGTGCAGAGATCGCAGCGTGCTCGTATGGAGCAGAGTGTCGGTACTAGTGGCGCTCAGCCTTCTGGTGATCTGGTGAGCACCAGCTGCCTAGTACACCCTGGACCTAGTACAACCAGCACTGCAGTAACACTTGGTGACGTGGCGAGTCCCATAAGTGCAGTTGAAGCTGCTGCTGTGGCTAGCACAAGTAGTGGTCTGCAGCCACCGCGTATTCGAAGACAGGCCCGTAGAGCCCATAGTGCCCCCCCTGGCATATCCTGAATGGCAACCCACTGATACTACAGAGCCAGTACTTCCCCCATTCACTGGCCAACCTGGAATCCAAGTGGAAACATCCAATTTTACTCCCCTGAATTTTTATGAGCTGTTTTTCACGGAAAATCTTTTCAGATCTATTGTGGACCAAACAAATGTATATGCTGGTCAATTCATCGCCGACAACCCAAATTTGCCCCTTGCCAGACAATTTGGCTGGAAACCTGTAACGGTTTCCGAGTTTAAGACGTTTCTGGGCCTTTCCCTCAACATGGGCATAACCAAAAAGAGTGAATTGCGGTTATATTGGTCCACTAGCCCAATTCACCATATGCGCGTGTACTCCATGTCCAGGGCGAGATACAAGCAAATTCTGCGGTTTATGCATTTCAACGACAATGAAATCTTTCGTCCTTGGGGAGACCCTGAATATGACCGGCTCCACAAAATTTGGCCCCTCGTAGACCACTTCAATCAGCGGTTTGCAGCCTTGTTTCCCCCCCAACAAGTTGTCTGCGTTAATGAGTCCCTGACTAAGTTTACTGGCCACATTGCTATGAAACAGTATCTCCCCAGCAAGCGTGCCAGATACAGGGTCAAGCTGTATAAGCTCTGTGACAGGGCCACAGGCTATACAGTTAGTTTCCGGGCAGTGTTGCCAACCCGTTACATTAAAAATCACTGACACGACACTCAAAATTTACTGGCAGAGCAAATTTTTTACTGGCATTTTCAAAAACGTACAAAATTACATTTTAAGTGCAAATTTAAGTCTTTATGTTGCAAACAAATACAATTTGCAATTAACAGTGTGATTTGGGGGAGATTTCAAGGTAAAAGAATGCTGGCTCTGACTGGACTACTAGACTAGAGTGGAATGGACTGACTGGGGTGGGGGGCTGGGCCTGCCCACAATGGACTTTTTTTCAGGCTTCTTATCAATTCCATTTATTTTTTCACTACCTTGCATGAATTACTGGAAATGAAAGAGCAGTTTTTTTTTTTGTGATGTAGGAGCATTGGCAATGGCATATAATTAGTATATATGAGTATATTAACATTTTTTTTCCTGTCCTGTTAATTCTATAATTCTATTGCATGCTCTTGATCATGATAACCTTAGAAGAAAACACTTTAACCTCTTGACAGTAAATGGGTCATACGTAGTGTGTTATAGCCTCTCCTGCAAATTCAGCTTTGATACAGTAGTGGTAGTGTGTGTGTATTACCCAAAAGTGTGTCTTCTTACAGTTAGAAGCTAACTGTGTGGAGTGTGGTGGACAGACAGACCCGTCACCAAACAAGCTTGTCATAGACTGTGTGAAACAGAGGCTGTCCTCAGTGTCCTATGTCTCTCAGGAATATCACAAAACATGATGCAATAAAGTTATTAAAAGCTTATGCTCCATTACACACTGTGGGGCAGCATTATGCTGCCCGTTATATAAAAGTAGAATTTTCCACCATAGTTACCGGCTTGAATGGTCGAATTTGTGTGCAGTCTCCCTAACAACAGACTATTTTGTATGTAGTAGATAGGCCTATATTGTACATTTTACCTGCTCTGGCACTCATATTGTTTTCTACAACCGTATGCTTGTCTTTTCTAGTTAGATGGTATTGTCCCCCAGGGTGTAGGTTCTATTAGTCAAACTTAGGTGAAGGAATACAGCAGCACAACAATTGAAATTCTCTGCAATCATTCTTGTGACATCCCAATTGATCCTCCTTTGGGCATAACACATTTTGTTTAAGCTGGACTTTCTTCCGCATTCTGCATTTCCTGCGACGAATGGCATGGATGGATCCTCCAGCAGCCCTGGGCTCAAGGCCAGGACCAGGACTGTGGTGGGGACTGGACTGGAGTCCCCACTGGACTCGGAAGCGAGGAGACTAGGAGGAGTACTCACTGGAGAAGATCAGATGGAGAGACAGTGGAGTGGATGGTGGTGTGCCAGCCAGATGGATGGATGGATCCTCGTGGGGGGTCGGTCGTCGGACTCCTCCACTGTCCACCTCGGCACCTCCAGCAGGCTCCTTCCTCCTGGCTTGGCTTGCTTGCGCGCGCCGCGGGCACCCGCTCGGTCCTGGGCTATTTAGGCTGGGGGAGGTAGCGGCAGGAAGTGGCGGGAAAATTCTGGGCGGGCCATGTGGGCAGGGCACAGGCGGGGGAGGAGACATGAGACTGACTGACTGAGTGTGAGTGAGTGACCGAAACCGAGAGGCGCACGCTGCGCATGCGCAGTCAGTTTGTCTCGCCACAGCCATCTTTTTAACGGGCACTTTTTTCCTGCTACGGGCATTTACGGGCAGGAGAAAAGTGCCCTGATTTTACGGGCTGTC
Organism: Pelophylax lessonae; assembly: GCF_965119305.1. NCBI lineage: Eukaryota > Metazoa > Chordata > Amphibia > Anura > Ranidae > Pelophylax > Pelophylax lessonae. The sequence goes on from NC_138776.1 coordinate 200,969,707, forward strand.
TGTAAATATACGGACGGTTGGCAACACTGTTTCCGGGTCTACAAGGGAAAAGATAGCACTGTGGAGCTCCCCAACTGCCCAGACTACATAGGGAGCAGCGGCAAGATAGTTTGGGACAAATTGCTTGCAGTGAAGTGGAGGGATACACGGAATGTTTTCATTTTGTCATCCCTTCACGCAGACATGACAGTCGAAATTACTATGGCAACTGGTGTTATGGAGAAACCCCTCTGTGTCCACGACTAATAAGTGTGGACCTTAACGACCAGCTTTTGGCACCGTACTTAGTTGCCCCTAAAGCGAGACGCTGATACAATTTGGTTTATTTATTTCAATTGGCTATGCTGAACGCCTTTGTCACAAAAGTGACAGAGCGTCACTTTTTTCACATGTCCACATGAGCGTCACTTTTTTCAAATTTTTTTCACAAATAAAATGTAAAAAAATTACAGAAATAAACAAAAAATATATAACGTTTCAGTTATTTTTATGTTCTTCTACTCTTCCTACTGTACTTTTACTGTACTTTGTTTGTTTTTCATTCTTGTGTTAACCTGTTTGCATTGCAGTTACACTCATTGGCTGCCACACTGATTTTACATATTCTGACACAAACAGCGTTTGCTACTGCAGTTAAAATACCTTTAGATATACATGGAATTTTGTCATGTATATCCGCCATTAAGAAGTGGGTTTGGATGTTTGGGCAGTTAATGGTGTGTATACTACTCAATTTTTCTGCGGAGATTTCTGTTAGGTTCTTTTTTTCGTTCTGCCCACAGGCTGCATGAAAAAGAAAAAAAACGACACTATATGCCAAACAAGGACCAGCAATGTACTGGTACGTTGCTGGACTTTGAGTGGTTATACCAGGATGATGCCTGCAGATTTAGGCATCATCTTGGTATCGTTTTTTACAGCCAGCAGTCGGCTTACATTTAAAAGCGATCCTAGTGGATAATTGGCCGCTAGACTGCTTTTACAAGCAGTGGGAGGTGACTCCCCCTCCCCCCTCCACCTTCCGTGGTTTCTCTCGGGCTCTCCTGTCCCACCGGTTAACCCGAGAGTGCAGCCGGTAGTTCAATTATCTAACCATAGAGCTGATTGGAGACGAGAATGGCTCCAATCATCTCTATGGCCTAAGATACCAGAAGCTACGAGCATTTCATGACTTCTGTTTCGCCAGAAATAAACAGCGCCATTGGGAAATTGGGAAAGCATTTTATCACACCAATTTTGGTGTGGTCCGATGCGTTAAGGTCAGAGGAGAGATCTGGAGTCTAAAAGACCCCAATTTTTTAAAAAGAGTACCTGTCACTGCAGATTGCTATCATAGGGGATATTTAAATTCACTGTGATAACAATAAAAATGATTAAAAAAAAGAAAAAAAATTAAAGGAAAGGTGTTAAAATAATTAAAAAAAATTAAATAAAAAAAAATCAAGCCCCCCTGTCCCCCAGAGCTTTTGTGATGGGGAAGGTGCTCTGGCGTCTGGTGTAAGCAGCGGGACCGCGGACTGTGTACTGTCTTCTTCAAATAAATTGATGTTGAAACGTTATCACGCTATGGAGGTGTTCTTTGTTTTGTCACCCATATACCATATATGAGAGGAGTAAGTGTGCAGCAGCCATCTATACCGGGAGGAAGCCATCTGATTTATTCATGCGGTTTTAGCCTATTCCATGAGAGTGGTTAGGCATGGTCTTCTGGTGAGTGTGCATTTTGGCTAAATCTCCCCCAGCACTGGTGGTGGTGACATCCTTTGGTGACCCCTGTATTGGCACCGACAAGACCCTCTTCACACTGTGATATATTACATAAGGACTTGTGAAGGACTTGTCACAGTTATTTATTTAATTTATGCTTTTATAGGCTATGTATGCATATTTGCACTTTATGATAGGAGGGTTTTTCCATCCTTGCGCTACTAAGATTCTATAAGAACTCTGGGATGTTTCTTGGTGATGAATTTTATTGATACATGAAAAATTGTTCAAACTCATTCCGGCCGTGAGAGTGATGTAATGACTGATAAATCGTTCAAAGGACATAAATGAATCCTTTTTTTGTCTGTTTTTTCACATATACCGAGTGCAAACAGTTTGGCCGAGAAAAAACATTAACCTTTCAATTTATCGTTCATTCAGCATAAAATTTCAAAACTTGTCCTTCATTTTTTTTTGGCTCAAAAACGTCACAACCGATTACCGATTTGTGCCCATTAACTGGGTGAAAAATGAACGAACCGTCCAAATTTCGGATGATTTTATTCATATAGTGTATGGTCACCATAAGACACAGGAAGGAATTAATCAGCTGACCTCATTAGCACACACCTGTGGCTGTGTTTCCTCCTTCCAGCAGATCCCAACCACCCCAAGCTAGGTGCACACTTTTCTAATACAATTAATTAGTGATCACTGCTCTCGCTAAATACAGACATTTTTGTTTTGTCCTAAATTCATCTTGCATAGATCTGCTCATTTGGAGAGTGCAAGAAATGAGAGATCAGATAACCGCCTATATGGATAGAGCTGTAGTATTTGTGACGGTACTCACCATCACTGGGAGTGAAAGACAGATTCTTAATGGACACTGAGAAAATGGTTTGGATAACTTCAAATGGGAGAGTAATATTTATCAACAATATCTCTCAAGAAATATGAAGATTTAATCCCACTTTACACTGTGACACCTATAGCCTGTTGCCATGAAGTCTGTGACTCCTAAATAATCAAAGCAATGCTTAGATGTGTATTCCATGTACTTCAATGTAGGAGATGGACAGACTGTCAATGGCAGTCTTTTCTTATTGTCTGTCTATTGAGGTGGGATGTGGATTGTGTTAAGTCTGTCTGTTCCATTGTTAAATGTTAATGACCTCACATTGTTTCTGTCCAGATGGCTAGATAATTAGTTCAGGTTATTCTATCGCCCCTGGGTTAACCCCTTCCCTGCCAGTGTCATTATTACAGTGACAGTGCATATTTTTAGCACTGATTACTGTAGTAATGTCACTGGTCCCCCCAAAAGTGTCAAAAATGTCAGTTAGGGGTCTGATCTGTCCGCCGCCATGTTGCAGTCCCGCTAAAAATCGCAGATCGCCGCCATTACTAGTAATAAATAAATAAATAAATAAATAAAAAATGACATAAATCTTTATCATAGTTTGTAGACGCGATAACTTTTGCGTAAATCATTTAAAATATGCTTATTGGGATTTTTTTTACCGAAAATATGTAGCAGAATACAAATTGGCCTAAAATGTTAAAAAATTTTGATTTAAAATTTTTTTATTTTTTTTGAGAATGTTATATAGCAGAATGTGAAAAATATTGTTTTTTTTAAAAAATCGTCGCTCTTTTTTTGCTTATAGCGCAAAAAATAAAAATTGCACACTTGATCAAATACCAAAAAGAAAGCTCTATTTGTGGGGAAAAAATGGGCATACATTTTATTTGGGTACAGCGTCGCATGACCGCGCAATTTTTTGTTAAATTAACACCAAATCGCAAACAATGGCCTGGTCATTAACCACTTCCCGACCATCCGCCACCTTTTTACTGCGGCAGAGTGGCCCTGTGCAAACCAACGTAGACTTATCGGCTTCCCCACAGTGCCGAATCACAAAATAGGGCCTGGTCAGGAAGGGGGCAAATCCTACCGGTTTTTAAAGTGATTAAGGGGGTAAAACCTTCTGGTACAGAACTGGTTAGAATGCATGGTTTCCCTTTGATGAACAAGAAAATAATGACGTTATGCTGTTGGGCTGGTATTATGATGCTCTGGGGCTGGTATGAAATTATTTCCAGGGCTGGTTTTTATTCCCAGTACGGGAGAAGCACAATTTAGCACGTTAACATGTCTTTATAATCATTGCCTAGCATAGACTGGGAAAATACAGGTTATTATAACCAAAATACAGCATACGGGATGCTTCCACAATGCACTGCAACAAGAAACATTAATGTGAAAAGAGTCCCATTGAAGACAAAATGTTTTCTCTTGCCAGTATTTTTTTTATGTATTGGAATGCAGCAAAATATATGGTGATGTATCTGTTGAGAACACGGTGTACTTTGTTCCCATGCAGGGCCATCTTTAATGTTGATTGGAGCCTGGGCAAACATTTTCTCGGGTCCACCCAAATTCACATTCACATTTGCAGGAAACATGGGCTCCAGGGGCAGATATTTTGGGCCTCACAACAATGACTGGGCCCGTGGCAGCTGCCCCTTTTGCTCTGCATTAAAAATGGCCCTGTTCCCATGCCTAAGCTCTTAAAGTCACCTGACTGAGCCCGTTTTTCCTCTGTATGGACTTACTAAGATTTTAAGGCGTAATAGTTGACTTACTAAGATTTTAGTGCCGGTTCACACTATAGCGATGTCAGACATCACATGTAATTCGCACTGCACTGCTATGCAAATCACATGAGATGTCTGTGCATTGCGAGTTCAGCCATACATATTCTATGGCTGAATTTGCATCACATTCGGACCAAAGTCGTGCAGGACCATTTTTTTGGTCCGCACCTGAATCGGATCGCATTGGGGGTTTGTACCTATGCGATTTGATACCTGTATGGTGTCTCACTCGTGTCCCTCTGTATCCATCCAGAGATGGAACGAGAATAATCCCCAGCTGGGGGTGAGGGCTGAGACGCACGATGGTAAGTAAGCGTCACTCCTCCGACGTCACAAGCCAGCGTCACAAGGAGCGCGCCTTATTTTCTTCCATCTACTGCGCATGCTCCGAAACGTGTTACCTTTGCTCAGTTTTAGATCTTTCTATAGGGGTCTCAGACCTGTAGGAATAGAGATCACTACAGAAATCAGCCGCAGTAACATTTGCTTAGTTGTGGATCTTTCTATAGGGGTCTCAGACATGTAGGAATAGAGATCACTGTAGAAATCAGCCACAGTAACCTTTGCTCAGTTGTGAATCTTTCTATAGGGGTCTCAGACCTGTAGGAATAGAGATCACTGTACAAATCAGCCACAGCAACCTTTGCTCAGTTGTGGATCTTTCTATAGGGGTCTCAGACCTGTAGGAATAGAGATCACTGCAGATATCAGCCACAGTAACCTTTGCTCAGTTTTGGATCTTTCTATAGGGGTCTCAGACCTGTAGGAATAGAGATCACTGCAGAAATCAGCCACAGTAACCCTTGCTCAGTTGTGGATCTTTCTATAGGGGTCTCACACCTATAGGAATAGAGATCATTGCAGATATCAGCCACAGTAACCTTTGCTCAGTTTTGGATCTTTCTATAGGGGTCTCAGACCTTTAGGAATAGAGATCACTGCTATCAGCCACAGTAACTTTTGCTCAGTTGTGGATCTTTCTATAGGGGTCTCAGACCTGTATGAATAGAGATCACTGCAGAAATCAGCCACAGTGACCTTTGCTCAGTTGTGGATCTTTCTATAGGGGTCTTAGACATGTAGGAATAGAGATCACTGCAGGAATCAGCCACAGTAACCTATGCCCAATTGTGGATCTTTCTATAGGGGCCTCAGACCTGTAGGAATAGAGATCACTGCAGACATCAGCCACAGTAACCTTTGCTCAGTTGTGGATCTTTCTATAGGGATCACAGATCATCCATCTATAGGATTATAGATTACATCATATATCAGTGAAAGTATTGATAATTGGTCACTTGCGTACATTTATAACCACCACAGCTCATCTATAGGGCTATCAATTACATCATATCAGGTCATTGAGTATCTATTGGTCAGTTGCGTATACCCTATATTGATATGTATCAACATCATGTCCGAAATGCCGACAAGGAGAGGCTGATGCTCACAGGCCACGAAAAGAGGGCAAGCAGCCTCTGTGTCCATTGTGAAAAATGGTGGTCACAGTCGACATAGTGCATCCTCTGCAGGCGGGGCACGCCTGTCCTCATCTACGATCTCTAACCCTACTATACCTCATGCCTTCTCAAATACCAGCATTGAGAGGGATGATGGTATAGCAATGAGTGGCACAGACACTTGCACCCAATCTGCTAGCAGTATACCACCGCTTGATTTGAGCAGCAGGCAAATTTCACTACCCAGTATTTGAAACGTAAAAAGAAATACTGTCCCAGCCATCCACATGCTCAGCGTCTTATTGCTAGCTTGGCCAAATTGCTAGCATTACAGTTGCTGCCGTTTCAGCTGGTAGACTTGGCTCCCTTTCTCAAATTTGTGGAATGTGCTGCACCACAGTGGCAGGTCCCAAAAAGGCATTTCTTTACATGTTATTTATTGGAATTGTGCATTTTAATGTTTTAGCATTGCTAAAAAAAATTATTGCACCTTGAATTTTTCATTTTTTTTTCCTTTTTCAATACGTTTTCCAGGACAGTGCCTAGCTCTCCATACCATTTGTTTGACATTCCTTTGTCTATTAGCCTAGAAAATAGCATTTCTGATTTTTTTCAACATTCACCTGCCATAGACTTCAATAGGATTCAGATTTGGCACCCAAAATTTAGTTCAATTAGTTCATTTTTGTTCACCAAACCCAGGTGTATTCAGCTCATCAATAGTCTAAACAATGACAGGTGGGGGGGGGGGGGAGGAGCAGACCATAATTGTTTTTTTTTTTTTTGTTTTGTTTCTCATAGACCTAATAGGCAGCATCAATCAATTCGGTGGGGAGCAGCAATTTTAGTAAAGTTTAAAGTGAAGTATTAAAAATGCACAATTCCTTTACTACTTGACCTCCGGTAGGTTTACCCCCCTTCATGACCAGGCCATTTTTTCTGATACAGCACTGTGGTTCTTCAACTGACAATTACACGTTCATGTGTCCTTTTTTCCAAACAAATAGAGCTTTCTTATGGTGGTATTTGATCACCTCTGCAGTTTTTTATTTTTTACATTATAAACAAAAAAAGAGCGACAGTTTTGAAAAAAAAAAACTATTTTTTATTTTTTCTGTTATAAAACATAAGGAATTTAGGCCAATATGTATTCTGCTACATATTTTTGGTAAAAAAAATCCCAATATTGATTTGTTTTTGCAAAAGTTATAGCGTCTACTACTACGGGATATTTTTATCTATTTTTTTTTTTTTACTAGTAATAGTGCCGATCAGTGACTCATAGCAGGACTGTGATATTGCGGAGGACAAATCGGACACCTAAATTACATTTTTAGGGATCAGTGACACTAATACAGTGATCAGTGCTAAAAAATATGCACTGTCACCAAGGCTGGCCCAAGACATCCAAGTCCAAGAATGAAATTCTGCCCCCCCCAAAAAAAATCACGCCCACCAAAAAGCCCCCACATCCATTATTTTATATAAATATTTTTTTTTTAAATAATTATATATACTGTTATCTTCTTCCATAACTCACCACCAGACCGGTCCTCCAAACATCCACCGTCTGTCCTCAGTCCTACTGTCACTCGTGTGTCTGCCACGCCCACCGTCCTAGAACATCCAGCCTGCCCTGTGTGAGATGGAGTGCGCTGATGTCTGACGTCATTACGCACACCACAGTCACGTGAGTGATGTTCTCACACAAAACCCACACAAAACTGCTAGAATAAAAATCTTGGGAGCCAATTTGCTGCCCCTCTCCAAGTTCAGCCTGGGTCCAATGGACCCAATGGGGCCCATGGTAGGGCTGGCCCTGACTGTGACAGTACTAATGACACTGGCTGGGAAGAAGTTAAGATTAGGGGCGATCAAAGGGTTAACCGTGTGCCTAGGTTGTGCTAACTCAATATGGGGGAGGTCCTTTGACTAGGGGAAGGCAAAGATCTGTGTTCCTGCTTTGTAGTAACACAGGATCAATGCCTTCCCTTCTGACAGAACTTGTTTACATAGACAGACTGCCGTTCTGCCTGAGTACTGTGTAATCGGCGGGTGATGACAGATATCAAGTTCGCGGTACCTGCCGCTGGGCTCCCGCTATGTGTGATCACAGGGGGAGCAGGTCGCCGGAGGCACGCGCCCCAGACCCAGAAGTGTCAGATCACATATTAGGTACCTGATCAGGAGCAGAGCGGCCACCCTGCTGCAGTAAATGTACGGTTGGTGGTCTGCAAGTGATTAAATGAAATGCGTGGGGATGCCCTGACCCTGCCTGAGAAGTGGCACATCTGTACAATGTATAAAGTCTACTGCCGTAAAACTGACAACAAAGAAAAAGGTGACAAAATGAAATCTCCCTACCGATTTGTTCTGATTGTATGCAAAGCAGCCAGGAATTCCCTCATTTATACAAGATGTTTATTCAAAATGAGGATCTGATATAGATAATAAAGGGGGACCACCACTCAAAAAGTGTGGAGGTTCCACCATAATTCATACCAGGCCCTTCAAGTCTGGTATAAATGAAAAAGGAGAAATAAATGGATTGAGGCCTCTAAAGAAAAATGTGTATTTAAATTGCTGGCAAAATGACAGCTCCCAGCTGCTTCATTCTGTTTGCAAAAAAAACAGACATTTATCTGTATCAGACCCTTATCCTAGGTAAGGGTCTTATATGGGGTCTTATATATACCCCCAAAAAAACAGCATGAGGCCTCCTCCAAATTCTTCTCCAGACCCTTCTGGTCTGGTATGGATTTTATGAGGGAAACCCAAACAAAAATCAAGAAACAAGTAAGGTCCTGTGACAGGAGTCACTTTGGGGGGGGGGGGGGGGGCTTGTGGATCCCAGATTACTTTAGAGAGGTCAAGAAACTCCTTTTCCAGCTTCCCCGGCCTCTCAAATGTGTAAGTCATCCTGTGTCTATTAGGGGCACAGGGTGACCAAGAACTCCAGTCGAGTGTGCACTAATCAGACTCGCTGTACAACAACACCGCATTTTGCGTTACCCCAGTTATCCTGGGTTCTATATGTGTGGTTTGTGTTGAAAGAATGAAGGGCCTCTTTCACTTGAGACAATAATATTTCTGAACAATATCCCTCAAGAAATATATAAAGATAAACAATTTGACTTTTCAGATTGCTTGAAGATTGTTGGAGTCTCTCATAGAACCTTGCTAGATTGTGAGGTGGGGTGGGGTGGGGTTTGTTATTGGTAAGTGCCTGTATCCCATTTTTCTATTGTTTCTGTCTGCCTTAAGATCAACCTATTATGGGATGTATATGTGTATGTGGATTGGCTGCTAAGGGGGAGGGGGGATTGTCCCACAGTGTATATCTCTTTGTGCCTGTGTTTGAATAAACAGTTCATATCCTGGAAGGTTTCAAAACGAATACAAGCTAAGTTGTCGGCTACCTTTGTATGTGGGTGGCTGGGAAAATCTGATCTCTATTAGGGATGATCGAACGGTTCGGGTCAACCATCGGTTCACCCCGAACATTGACTGTTCGAAATTCAGCCGAATTCCAAACTTTTTGCTAAAAAAGTTCGGAATTCGGCAATCAGAACCGACCAAAATGCAATGGGACAGGAACTGGGCTTTAAAAGCCAGTGATTGGACCAGAACCATCAGTAAAAGCCAATTGAGGGGGCAGGAGGATGCTAGGAATGTGATTGGAGTGACTAGGGGGTCCAGAGGCCAATCAGTAGTGAATACGCCCCCCAGTATATAAGATAGCCCCGCCAAATCTCTAGCATTGTAATACAGGGGCTGTGGAAGAGAGTGGAAGCAGCTCTGTTACTCCTGCTTCAAAAGTGTCATTTAGCAATTATTAGTGTGAGGAAAGGGATATCTAGTGTAGTTAGTGTACTATTTTCCACTATAGTTAGATTCAATAATCTAGTTTCTGTAGGGAAAGTGTTAAGTGTCAGGGTGACTGTAGTGTAGTGCAGGGTTAACTGACTCTGACTGCTATGGCAGGGTGACCAAACTCTTCAATGTCAGGGTGACCGCCATAGAAAAAAGATTGTTTGTCTCAGAATTGCAGTAGAGCAGGGTAGTGGCTCCACTACTTTCACACCCGGCCGTTTTTGTTGCAGGCGTTTATTGGGCTTTTTTGTGGACGTCTTTGGAGGCAGGCATGACATCTGAACTTCTGTGTAGGGGTATATAAACACAGACACATATATGTATATATACACATACACACATATAGGTGTGAGAGTAGCAGAACCCTATGCCTGCGCTAATGAAATTATTTTCAGGCATAGGGCTACGCTCCTATCACACCTATATGTGTGTATGTGTATATATACATATAAGTGTGTGTGTATTGTGAGGGATTAGCTCGGTGGCGGGTGTGGATGACCCCTTTAGGGGGTTTGTTACACAGGGAGATAGCCGAGAAGTGGTTGCAAACAACAGTTTGGTTTATTCATGCAATTTCCTTCACCAGACTGCAAGCCTCAAAAACATCAAAATAAAAATAAAACACAAAATAAATCCTTGCCACTGTGGGCGGCTACCTTCTCACATACAGGAACCTACCTACGGAGTCTGTCTCCAACCTACTGTTGGGCAAACTTTGCTGATCCTACAGCAGACACTCAATAGTCCATGTTTTTTCTTCACACAACAAATGTCCATTGAACATGTCCCTTTTCCTCTTCACATTGAACATGTCCCTTTGCGTGTCTCTTCACATAGCAAACAGTTCATTTATTTCTTCCACATAGAAATAGTTCATTTTCTCACCTGGAGAAGTTTTCACACTTTTTACCCTCCTTAGCGCACATCGCTCCAGGAGGTTTTCTCCCATGCTCACACAGCGTCGGGAGGCACACATCTGACTGTCCTCCTCTCCCCAGCTTCACACAGCGTCAGGAGGCAGCAATCCTTCTCCCAGGCTTCACACAGCGTTGGTAGGCACACATCTGACTGTCCTCCTCTCCCCAGCTCACACAGCGTTAGGAGGCAGCAATCAATAGACTTACTTTGGACAAATTATAGAGGCCTTAACTTCCTCATTCCAAACAGCTGAAGGCCTTTCAACTTCCTTAAGCCGTCCTGGCTACCTTTTCAACCGACACCCTATAGTAATTGGTGAATTTTCTAAACCAGGTGGAAATGTATCTCCTGTCTGTGACTACATCCACAGATTTACCTGACTTCCTGTCACAGTATATATACCCCTTTGCAGAAGTTCAGATGTTATGCCTGCCTCCAAAGATGCCCAAAAAATGCACAAAAAAATGCCTGCAACAAAAATGCCCAGGTGTGTTGTTGCAGGCATTTTTTTGGGAATTTTTTAGGCTTGTTTGGAGGCAGGCATAACATCTGAACTTCTGTATAGGGGTATATATACACACACACACATATATGTATTTATACACATACACACATATAGGTGTGATAGGAGCGGAGCCCTATGCCTGCAAATAATTTCATTAGCGCAGGCATAGGGTTCCGCTACTTTCACACCTATATGTGTGTATGTGTATATATACATATATGTGTGTGTATATATACCCCTACACAGAAGTTCAGATGTCATGCCTGCCTCCAAACATGTCCACAAAAAAAGCCCAATAAACGCCTGCAACAAAAATGGCTGGGTGTGAAAATAGCGGAGCCCTATGCCTGCTCTACTGCAATTCTAATACAAACAATCTTTTTTTTCTGGTTCTGGACATGCTACAGAGCTGAAACTTCACAGGTACACCTTTTAGACCCCCCAGACACTAAATTCAAAGAAATCTCTTTTTTTTTTTTTTCAATAATTTTTTCAATAATTGGCTCTCTATCAAAAACGACAATTTGTAAGAACTTTTTTTTGTGTGATTAATAGTCCCTGGGGCATGACCCAGAACCCTAGGCACTTTTTATGGGCATTTATTGGGTTTTAGGGCTTCAAAATTGTGTTTTTTGATTACCAATGTTCTTTACTGAAGAACTTTCGGGAAGTTCGGGTGTTCTGGTCGAAACAAACTTTTCAAAACTTCGATCATCCCTAATCTCTATGTTCACGACTGGGAGGAAGCCGTATAATGATGGAAGTCCACAGGTACAGTGTGGGTTGCAGTTTCATTAGAGGTCCCCCCAAAAATGTATACCATCAATCATGGCGAGAATTATGCTTAACATAATCGACAGTATATCACTGGGCACTGACTTTTCGGCAATGGATGACCATTCTTTTTTATTAAAAGATTTGTCATTCAGGTCTGGAATTAATTTTAAGGGGGGTCCCACACAAAAAATAAACAAACGCATGAGGTCCCCTCCAAATTCTATTCCAGATGCTTCAGATCTAGTATGGATTTTTGGAGGGAACCCTACACAAAAATCAAGAAGTAGGTGGAGTTCCTCTAAAAATCCAAACCATCAGTCATGGCGGGAATCTTGCTTGACATGATCTATATTGCTGGGCAGTGGCTGATTGTCAGTGGATATACACTCTTTTCCATTAAAGGATAAGTTCAGATTTTTAAAAATAATAATAATGCACATTTTTTTGCAGGTAAAACAATGTGCATTTATAATTTTTTAATAGGAGCCTGCAGATCACAGATGCAAAGCAAGGCTTCTGTAGACTGTCAGTGTAAGCTGTCCACTTGTAACACGTATGGGCAGGCAGTTACACAATGACAGGAACCATCAATGGACTAGCTTGAGCCTACAAGCTGGCAGCTGGAAAGGATAGTGATAATTGTGTTTTTTTTCTATTCACAGAATTTTATTTTTCAATTGTGACAGCATGACAGCAAGTGTGGGAAGAAGATCCCCGACTCGCTGTCACTAGAGGTGGCGCATTGGGGACAGACCGCAGCAGTGGAAACATGTTACATGTTCCACCATGTAACATGTTCCCAAAGGTAAACTTATCCTTTAACCATTTCAATACCAGGCACTTTTACCCCCTTCCTGCCCAGGCCAATTTTAAGCATTCAGCGCTGTTCAATTTGAATGACAATTGCGCGTGATGCAACACTGTACCCATATGAAATTTTTTATCATTTTTTTTTCCACACAAAACATGTGTTTCTGTTATAAAATTTTGCAAATAAATAATCTTTCTTCATAAATTAGGGGCAAAATGTATTCTGCTACATTTCTTTGGTGAAAATAACCCCAAATCAGTGTTTAATATTTAGCATGTAGGAAAGTTATATAGTCCACAAATGATGGTATATATCTGCAAATCAATCAATCCTGATGTACTGAGACCCAAAAATGCCAGGACAGTAAAAATATCCCCCAAATAACACCTTTATGGAAAGTAGACAGTCCGGGGTATTTAGTGAGAGGCACGGCACATTTTTTGAATTTGTAATTTTTTTGGAAAAGGAAGAGAAAAAAATAGCTTTTTTCACGTTTTTTTTTTTTTTATTTTCACATACTGTTACCAGTGCAGTATAGCGCCATCATATAACTGGCGTGGCGGTGATCAGGGACACTGACTGGTGACAGTATGTAAAAAAATAAAAATGTACATACTGTGACCAGAGCAATACAGTGTTACCATATTAACACTGTACTACTCTGGGGAGTGAATCAGAAGTTTTTTTTTTTTTTTTTACATGTAGCACCCTCCTAGGTAGGTGCTGGTGGGAGAGTATAGTTTTTGGCTCTGTCTAATTATTAGAGGGGCTGCAGGCAGATCTATATTGCTCTATACTTACCAGAGAGCAGGATCTGTTAGTGAGGTCTGCTCAGTGTGCTCAGTATGTGATTCATTGTGTCTAGAGAGTGTTTCACACTGGTCCAATAGGGAGGCATATTGGACAGTGGGAGGAAACCTGACAAATAAATGCATAGGCTTTGATATGGTCCTGGTGATTGGCAGCGGCAAGTTGTTTCAGTGCATTCTGGGATACTGTATAAGAGCCAGGAACACATGTGCTGCGGGGTCTTTGGCTGGAGAGCAGAGCCCCGGAGGGAGGGGGTGGCTGCCTCCTCCTCTGTTGCAGTGGCACATGGTCGCAGGAGGTCATCCTGAAGGCCGGAGGAATGGATGAGAGGAGCTGAACCCAGAGACCCAGGAGAGCTGACTGAAGAGGGGGACACTGGAGACCCTGGAATAAGAGTATCATGAGTACAGGGACTGGTGTCAAGGGGCCTGACCTGAGGGGGGCCACCCCACATGTAGGATAGTCAGTGGACGGGTGTTAGAAGTAGAGAGAGAGAGGCTGCTGAGGAGAGTGTCCTGAAGATAATTGCTAGTCCACCAAGTCGTCTAAGGCAAATAGACTTAATTCTAATTCATCTTTAGTGCCAGGGGGAATTAACAGGCTGGCTGTACATGAAGATAGAAGTCATCCAACATTGTGTATTGTTAATTCGAAGTATCCCAATATTCCCTTCTCCTATCCCTAATTTATAGTAAAACACAAACAACCAAATACCCCTGGACTGATTATTGAAACGAGCCAGAGGAAGGAGAACAAAAGAACTGTATGCTGGTAGCCGAGGGGGACCTGGAAAGTCTGACTCTGGCAGTCCTTATGGGGGCAGTGCTACATACATTCTATGCTTGCTTTTAGCTGTGAATTTAACTGCTATAGGCAAATATTCTTACTGAAGGACAGTGTGTTGTGATTGGCCACAGCTAATCACATGGAACAAATAGGCTGTGATTGGCTCTGTCTGTACAATGTGATCACTGTGCCCAATCACAGCTAGCATACAATAAATGCTATGAAAGGAAACCATTCATTGTTTACAACTGTCACGTGATCTGCTGTGTTTGTTTACAGCAGTCACATGATTCCGGCAGCTATTGACAGATCATGCCAGAGCACGGCCCGTTCTCGGGAGGATGTCATATGATGTGCTCCCAGAACAATAGGGTTCCTGCCTGGCCGCCATTTTACAATGGCATGGGCGGGAAGCAGTTAAAGGATTAGTCCTCCAGGGCTAGTATGAATTTTAAAGGGGGCCCCATGCAAAAAAAAAAAAATGGCATGGTGTCCCCTCAAAATTACATTATAAATAAATACATTTTCAGAGTGAACCCCACACAAAAAAATGAAAGAAAAGAGCGATGTCCCCCCCCCCCCCCCCCCCGAAAAAAAAAAAAAGAAACATGAGGTTCCGTCCAAATTCTATACCAGAGACTTTAGGTCTGGTATGAATTTTAGGAGGGAATCCCATACAAAAAACAAGAAAGTGAGGTCTTCTAAAAAATCTATACCATCAATCATGGTGGGCATTGTGCTTGACATGGTCTGTATCGCTGGGCAGTGACATATTGGCAAAGGATGTATGTTTTGTTTTTTAATTAAAGGACTTGTCATAAACTTTCTCTATGTTTTTTTTACACTTTTTTTCTTGAATAAGTAGAGGTTCTATGTACCCCTTACTCTTTCACATGGGGAAATATAATATAAATGTGGTGTCATTTATGTATGTTGTATGTTGGTTTTACACATTTTCAATAAAGGATGCAATTTGTACATGGATGGGAGTCAGCAACATATGTGTATTTTCATGGTATTTCTTTTACATGTATCTGAAAGTACCCTCTAGAAGTCTTTTATAATTAAACAATATAGAGGAGGGGGTTGAGCTTGTATCCATCCTAAGTTTGGTGTTTATAGTGTATTCTAGATTGGTGGAATCAGTTCCCTCTATTGGATTAAAGGGGAAAGCCTTGTATACCTTGTAGGACTTTGTGGTGTGTTTTTTTCGAAGGCGTACATTGACTTCCCCTATGGGGCACGCATCCAGAAGTGTCCATGATCACTGGGTCTTCCAGACCCAGCGCATTACAGATCGGGGTAAAGGGCCAATGACAGAAGTCCTTTACCACGTGTTTGCTCTGTCCAATGACGGAGCGATCGTTTGTCAACAAACCGGCACATGTTGGGTTCAGCTGTCAGTGAGCCAGTGCAGCAGTGCAAGTGGGCTGGATTCATGCCTCATCTGTGCTAATCCTTGCCTCATCTTTACCCATCCATGCCACATCAGTGCTCATCTGTGCCTATACATGCCATATCAGTGCTCATCTGTGCCCCATCCATGCCACATATGGGATATGGGGGGGATACTTGCAGTGACCTCACTTGTCTCAAAAAATGAGAGGCCGTCAGTACATTAGATGTGATTAGGTGTGATCAATTTTCAATGATTAGTACCATAGCTTGTAGATTCTATAACCTCCACAAAGACCAAATAATAAATGCTTATTTGGGTTATTTTTACCAAAGATGTGTAGCAGTGTAAATTTTGGACAAAATGTATGAAGAAAAATTACTAATTTCCAAATTTTTATAACAGAAATAAAACGGAAAATTGTATCATACTTACCGTAATTTTCCTTTCCTGGTGCCTATCCATGGCAGCATACTAGTGATAGAGCTCCGCCTCGACTCCACCTTCAGGATCAGTGAATAGCATAAATTAAAAGGTATAGCCCCCCCCCATCATTCTCCGTAAATAGGAAAACCGAGGGAGGGATAGTATGCTGCCATGGATAGGCACCAGGAAAGGAAAATTACGGTAAGTATGATACAATTTTCCGTTTTCCTGGTGCCTCCATGGCAGCATACTAGTGATAAATAACTAGCTTACACGGGTGGGATAATGCTTAATCAAAAAATAAAGTTTAATTAGACAAAGACATTGCTGCTTGAACAACTCGTCTTCCAAATTCAACCGTCGTTAGGGCCCCTGGATCAACTCTATAGTGTCTGAGAAACGTGTGCTGTGACGACCAAGATGCCGCCCTGCATATTGTCTCCAATGAGACGTTTGCTCTCGTTGCCCATGAAGTTGACACTGCCCTTGTTGAGTGTGCGTTCACTCTGGAAGGAACATCCATGTTTTGTGCAGTATAGGCCTTTTGAATGGTCTTGACTACCCAGGATGCCAAGGTCCTTTTTGAGGCTTCCTTTCCTCTGTTTTTACCCCAAGGAATCACGAAAAGCTTTTCCGAGTTCCTGAAGGCTGCTGTCATTTCCAGATAGGCTTTTAATATCTTGGGAACATCTAGTTCCTGACACGAATCTGAGAAGACTGGTAATGCCCATGGTTCACTTAAGTTGTCTGGTGTAGTCACTTTCGGAGTAAAACCTCGAAGAGGCCGTAGCTCCACTCTGTCAGGAAAAAACGATATATGCTCCTCCCCTATTCCTAGGGAGTGCAAGTCTGAAATTCTTTTGCCGGAAGTGATCGCCACTAGAAAAACTGTCTTCAAAGTCAGGTTCCATAGCGAAATTTGCTCCACCGGCACAAAAGGGTGTTTGGACAGCATCTCCAGAATCAGAGGAAGGTCCCACTGAGGAAAGGGACTTCTACTTGGAGGACGAATCTTAAGAACTCCTCTGAGAAAGGTGATTACCAGCGGATTATCTGCCCATCTGATGCTGGTTGCCGCTGAAATCGCTGACACCTGAACTTTAAGTGTACTCAAGCCGAGACCCCTGTCTAGGCCAGACTGAAGGAAGGCCAATACATTTGAAACAGAAGGCGTGATGGGATCAAATTCTTCTGTTTCCGCGTAGGACACAAACCTATTCCAGATCTTAGCATATACGGAATTGGTTGCTGGCTTTTTGGCTTTGAGGAGAGTATTGATGACTTGCTGGGAGCATCCTAAGGATTCAAACCGCCTCCTCTCAACAGCCATATTCGAAGGTTCAGAGTCTGTGGTCTTGGATGGAACCTCCCCCCCTGTGATAGTAGGTGAGGAAAGGGGGGAATCTTGATCGGGGAGCATACGCTCATGCGTAGGGCCAATGGAAACCAAGGCCTCTTCGGCCAATACGGAAGGATTGCCAGTATCTGTACTGGTTCCCTCGTCAATCTCAGTAAGAACCTGTGAATTAGGGGACGTGGTGGAAAGGCGTAGCCTGTCGTGAACCGCCATGGGCAGGACAGAGCATCCACTTCCTCCGCTTGCGGGTAAGGGAGACGTGAGAAGAAACTCGGGAGCTTGGAGTTCTCTGGAGTTGCGAATAGATCTACTTGTGGGAGATCCCATAGGCTGAGGATCTGCTGAAAAATGTGCGGATGTATTGCCCATTCGTTGGTGTCCTCGAAGTCTCTTGATAAATGATCCGCCACTGTGTTCAATCTGCCTGGTAGATAGGCTGCTCTGAGGGCCACCAGATACCTTTCTGCCCAGATCATAATGGGCTCTACTTCCCTCAGGAGGGTCCTGCTGCGGGTTCCTCCCTGCTTCTGGATGTATGAAACCGCTGCCCTGTTGTCTAGGCGTAGTAGGACCCTCTGCGCCCTCACCTGAGGAGCTAGTGAGGTTAGTGCCATGAATGCCGCCCTCAGCTCCAGAATGTTGGAAACCAAGCCTTTCACCGGAAAGGACCATCTCCCCTGAATCTGTATTGTTTCGCAATGCGCTCCCCATCCCTGGCTGCTCGCATCCGATGTGATCATGGTCCAGGAATGAGAACCCAGATGGTGAGGTTTGGCGAGATTCTCCGGATCTGTCCACCAATGAAGGCCTCTGCGCATTATCGATGTTATCTGGATCGTTTGCGAGAGTTGACGTGTGCGCCACTGGGACAGGAATCCCGACTGAAAGAACCTCAGGTGCCAATGTGACCATGGCACTAGAGGGATGCAGGAAGACATTGAGCCGATCAGACTCATACATTGTGAAGCTGACATGTAGTCCCTTCCTATGGCATGAAGTGTCTTTTGAATTATTGCTGTTGCCTTCATTTGGGGTAGAGAGACCGTGCCTCTGGCCGTGTTGAATTCTGCCCCTAAGTATACCATCACCTGGGTTGGAGATAGTTGACTCTTCTGCCGATTTACTAACCACCCTAGATCCTTCAGGGTTTGTAGTAGAATGTCCCTGTGGAGAATCAATTTCCGTGGACAGTCGGCTAGGAGGAGGATATCGTCCAGGTAATGATATACTCTTAATCCTTTCTCCCTTAGGGGGGCAAGGGCCGATATCAAGACCTTTGTGAAGACTCTTGGGGATGTGCACAGGCCGAAAGGCAGAGCTTGAAATTGTAGGTGGACATGACCTACTGCGAACCTTAGATATTTTTGGAAGGCGGGAAGTATAGGAATGTGTAGGTAGGCATCTTGCAGATCCACAGATATCAACCAATCCATAGGCTGTACTGTTTGGATTATTGTCTGTAAAGACTCCATCTTGAATCTTTCCAGATGAATATAGCGGTTTAGACCTTTCAAATCTATAACCGGCCTCCAACCCCCTGTCTTCTTCTCCACCAGGAACAGGGTTGAATAGAAACCTGTGAAGCGTTCCCCATAGGGTACCGGTACCGCCGCTTGTTGAAGTTGAAGTGAAACTAGAAAGTCCTTTAAGGCCTGTGCCTTCTGTGGGGATGATGGTAGTGTCGTCTTTTTGTAAGTCGCCCGAGGTGGTTGCTGTTGGAATGTCCAGAAGTGACCGTAACGGATGGTAGAAAGGACCCAAGGGTCCTGGCATTTTGTCATCCAATTTGGTAAGAAGTGGCGAAGTCGGGCTCCCACTGGATCGGTCACTTCTTTTCTGGCGTCAAAAGGACTTTGTCTCCCCTTGTGGGGTAGTGAGATTTTTATTTTTTCTGGATGCAAGAAAGGAAGACTGGGTACCTTTCCAGGGCCTCTTATTGTCCCTGAATGGATGGGTCTGTCTGTAGCCTCTAGAATTTGACTGGCGGAACCTTGAGAGGAAACCCCTTGTTCTGCGTTCCTTCCTATCTTGTGGAAGAATACCAGTCTTTCCTCCAGTGACCCTGAAAATGGCCTTCTCCAATCTTTCACCAAATAGCGATTTACCATCAAAAGGTATTTTGCACCAGCTCTGCTTTGATGCCAAGTCAGCCGTCCAAGGCCTCAACCATAGTGCCCTCTTAGCCATCACTGAGTGGAGCATTGAACGAGAGGCGCACCTAATTGTGTCAATGGCGGCTTCTCCCACGAAGTCTGCCGCTAACTTCAATTCCTCAAGTGACTTGATAATATCCTCTTTAGGGACATCCTGTCGCAGAGCTGTCTCAACGTTGTCAGTCCAGGAATGAATGGCACTTGAGACTGAAGTCAGCGCAATAGCGGGCTTACAAGCTGCCCCTGCGGCCAGATAGCCTCTTTTTAGGTCAAGATCAATGCGCCTATCCAATGGATCTTTAAATGAAGTTGAATCTTCCATTGGAAGGGTCATGTTCTTCGCTAGACGCACCACCGCTGCATCCACTACTGGCATGGAGGATAAGGCTTGTATTCCTTCTTCCGGCAACGGATAAAATTTATTCACTCTGTTGAAGGAGAATTTTTTATCTGTCTTACTCCATTCATTCTCAATCACTTCCCTTATTTCTCCCATTAAAGGGAAAGCGACTTGTTTCCTCTTGAGAAAAGGGAAATATGACTTTGACTTAGGCCGGGTTTCCGCTGGTTCATCCCAGGCGATGGCCTGCTTAACCGCCTGAATAAACGGCTGAACTAAAGCAAAGTTGAAACCTGAAGGCTCTTCTTCATCTGAAGATTTGTCCGAATGTTCCTCCGAGGAAGGATCTCTAGTGGCTGGAACTGCGCTAACAGTGATAGCGGAAGGACCTGCGATCACCGGATCCGATTCCTGTGGCTGAGAAGCCTGTGGTATAGGACGAGCTGGGATGGTGGACATCAGCTCTGAAATTGAGTCCTTCATTGTTTGTTTAAGTAGATCAACTACTTGGCGGCTCTCCGTGTCACAACTGGCCGCATAATCCCTGAGACAGTCTTTACAGACCAGCTTTCTCGGGAGGGGTTCCGCGCCACAAGACCAGCACTTTTTTCTCGAAGAATAATGTGGTGAAGGAGAGCGATAACGGCTTCTGGATCTTGATCTCTCTGGGTATCTTGAGGAATGTGACCTGCGATCAGGACTGTGGTCATCCCGTCTTCCCGATGACTTTTGAGATCTCTTCGATGGTACTGGACTATGACAAACCAAAAATAATGGATGTCAATGGCGCACTCTTTTTTTTTTTTTTTTAATACTCACGAAAAGTTGGTCCCATACCTATTACGGTCAGGTGGATCTTGGTTTCGTGAGGAATGACTCATGGTAAGGGCAAAAGGATCAGCTGAAAAGGGAAAAATTATAAAAGAAAAATATGTATACAAATATATATATACATATATATAAAGGAAAGGTAAGAACGACAGCCTGAAATTACCTACCGAGTGAGAGCAAACAAAAGGGGTCTGCAGGGCAAGGCTAGCTGAAACCGAAGACACTACCACTCTAAACTTCCTGCCTTAAATACCTCAAGCTCCACCTCCACCTGAACCGAGGTACCAATAGGATACAGGAAAGCCTTTAATCGGATCCCCCCCTTTTCTTTTTTTTTTTTTTTTTAGTACCGCCTCTTTAAGGGAACAGCCAAGTATGCTGTCCCTAATCCATTGCCAAATTTAACCTCCCCAGTCTGTTTCCTGATATAATCATTTGTAAAAATGTACTTGTTTTAAATTATCATTAATCTATATTTTATTTGTCCTTTTTCCCTTCTTTTTTTTTTTTTTTTTTAAGACCACGGCAAAATGGCCGCCGTGATCTCTACCGCGCATGCGCCGCCGCCGCGAAGTTACCGCGCATGCGCAGCCGCCGCCGCAACCCGACGTGTCGCCGCACCGCTGCTCCCACCGAAAAAATGGCCGCATCGGGAGTCAATGCGCATGCGCCGACCGTCGCGTCATCACAGCGCGACCGGCGCGAACGAGACACGAGGACGCCACGGCCCCAGGACCCGACATGGAAACCCTCGGTAGAAAGGAAAATAAATGCTAACAAAGGATACAAGGCACAAACCCCAGGTACAGCTTAAATAAAAGCAGGCATATTAAAATGAATAAATAGTGGGAAAATTCTACCTAAAGGGGAGCCAGTACAGGAAACAAACACACCATAGTAGACAAAACAGAAAAGCCAGGACAGACTGCTGATCCTTCTGCCACCATAACTTCCACCTCATATGTAATGATTTCCATATACATACGTATCAACACAAATGTATTTATATATGCATATAAATATATCTTTAGAAAAGACGGCATATTTGTTCCACGTTAGGAAACGCCGTTACTCACAGACCCCAGAAGATCCACAGAAGGGGTTCCCAGTCTTATTAGCGCGTTTAGCGGCCCAAGAACAGGGACTGCACACGGGAGAGGCTGAACCCGGTGGAAGCTGCCCGTTTTCACAGGCAGAGGTAGGGACATACTGCCATCTTCACTGCTCAAGAGGTATGAGGAAAAAAAGGAGAATGATGGGGGGGGCTATACCTTTTAATTTATGCTATTCACTGATCCTGAAGGTGGAGTCGAGGCGGAGCTCTATCACTAGTATGCTGCCATGGATAGGCACCAGGAAAGAACAATTAATTAATTTTATCAAAATGTTCAGTCTTTTTTCATCTGTAGCGCAAAAAAAAAAAAAAAAAACAGTGGTGATTAAATACCACCAAAAGAAAGCTATATTTGTGAGAAAAAAGTACATACATTTCATATGGGTACAGTGTTGCATGACTGAGTAATTGTCATTCAAAATGTGAGAGCATTGAAAGCTGAAAATTGACCTGGTTGGAAGGGGGTATAAATGCCCAGTGGGCAAGTGGTTAATCAATCAAGGCATTAAATCATGGCATTGAAATAGATACTAGAGAAGTGGGCTACTTGTACCACAATACTGCGTGTGCTGGTGGATAGACCTCAGTGGTCTCTGCTCCTGCATGCCACTTGTATATGCGAAAAACAGTGACCTCACTTCCTGTATATACAGAAAATTAGGGACTTCACTTCCTGTAAAAACAGAAAATTGGTGACTTCACTTCCTGTGTTGAAGTTCTTCATCCTGCATCAGTGATTATATTAAATTCTAGGCGTGCACACGGGGGGTGCCGGGTGGTTCTGGGACCACCTTAATCACCCAGTGTGGTGCAGATTCCCCCTGTTGATATTTCACCAAAGCCCCCTCAGAAGGGCTCTTAAAAAAAAAAACGTAAAAAAATAAATAAATTTTTTTAAAAAATACAAAACAAATACTGTCCACTGCTCTACTGACACTGTCCATATTTTAAAACATTAAAAAAAAGTACATTTATTTATAAGAGTGTGTGTGTGTGTGTATATATATATATATATATTTACTGTTTATATACCCATTTGTGTTTGAGCCTGGGCCCATCCTAATAGGGTGCAGATTCCCCCTGCTGATATTTCACCAAAGCCCCTTTAAGAGGGCTCCTAAAAAAAAAAAATTGTAAAAATAAAAAATAAAAATTGTAAAAAAAAACAGAAATACAAAAAAAATAATAGGAATAAAAAAAAAAACTACTGACATGTCCACTACACTACTCACACTGTCCATGTTTTAAAACATTTAAAAAAAATGTACATTTATTTATTAGAGTGTGTGTGTGTGTGTATATATATATATGTAAATATATTTATACATATTTACTGTATATATACCCATTTGTGTTTGAGCTTTGAAGTCCACACCCTAACGCAATAAGCTGCGCACACCGATGATGGAAATATAAATACTATGGATTTTAAAATAAGAAAACTAGGTGTAGTATAATTCATAACCACCTTTCCCTTTTCATTGAATTGATAGCCTACTCAATCAATAATTGATGAGTGACTCAGCTGCCTCTATCTTGTGTTCCACAATCCTAGTAACTAATTTAGGAAACACATCAGTACAGTGTCCTATTAGCTGTAATCTATAGCACAGTAGACTTTGCCTTGATCTGTCTACTTTGGTCTAACTTATGCAGAAATATTGAAACAAATCTTTTTCTGTGTTAGTTCCACCTGTACTGAGACCTACGATATCATTCAACTTCATGCAAAACTCCAAATAAAGGACAAATGAATTAAAATGAATTAAATTGAATTTAAATTTAAAATTACATTTAAATTAAATTAAATTACATTTAATGTAATTAAAGAGGTGAATGTGTGCAAGGATATCACTTTCAGGACTTTGTTTTTATTTATTACTTGTCCTAGTAGCCTTCTTAAAAATATAAATAACAAGAACTATCTGTCCTAGTAGATGTTTCAGAAACACGACCTCCAGCCTGGACACTGTGTGCTTTCTACTTGCAGTAGCTCTAGGCTGCCACTAAAGTCAATGAAGAATAGATACAAGCTGCTCATTTATCCCAATACAAAGCTTGTCTCTTTTTTTCCCTGTAGCTCCCTCTAGTGGTGACCAGGAGCAGTTGCAGTAGGAAGAGAAGAGTTACTTCTGCACTAAAGATCCTGTGCTTCAAACACTTTTTTGTACACAAAACAGCTACCACTTGCAATTTGTATATTTGATCAGAATGAAGAGACACATAATAATAAAGTTATAAAAGTCAGTTCATAACTCCACATGGGACAAAAAAATAGCATAGCAAGAAAAAAAAAAAAAAAACAATAATGTATACAATTGCGATTCAAGTAATAATGTAATTAACCACTTCTGGACCGGAAGATTTTCCCCCTTAATGACCAGGCCATATTTTGCAATTCGGCACTGCGTTAATTTAATGGAATTTAACGTGCGACGCTGTACCTGAATAGAATTGGTGTGTTTTTTTTT
The DNA here is from genome assembly GCF_965119305.1 of Pelophylax lessonae. Taxonomy (NCBI): domain Eukaryota; kingdom Metazoa; phylum Chordata; class Amphibia; order Anura; family Ranidae; genus Pelophylax; species Pelophylax lessonae. The sequence continues at coordinate 200,994,103 of NC_138776.1, forward strand.
ACTACAAATAGAGTTTTCTTTTAGTGGTATTTGATCACCTCTGCAATTTTTGTTTTTGCGCTATAAACAAAAAAAGAGCGATAATTCTGGAAAAAAAAAATATATGTTTTTAAAAATTCTGCTATATAACATTCTCAAAAAAAAAACTTAAAAAATCTAAATTTTTTAACATTTTATGCCAATTTTTTTCTGATATATATTTTTGGTAAGAAAATCACGTATTTTGATTGGTTTGCGCAAAAGTTATCGCGTCTACTAACTACGGGAAAGACATGTCATTTTTATTCTTTTGTTTTTTTTTACTAGTAATGGCAGCTATCAGCGATTTTCAGCGGGACTGCGACATTGCGGCGGACAGATCAGACCCCTAACTGAGATTTTTGACACTTTTGGGGGGACCAGTGACATTACTACAGTAATCAGTGCTAAAAATATGCACTGTTACTGTAATAATGACACTGGCAGGGAAGGGGTTAACATTGTGGGTGATCAAGGGGTTAAATGGGAGCCTAGGGGAGTGATTCTAACTGTGGTGGGCGTGGCTTTTGAAATGATCATAGAGACATGCGATCCTATATAGAAGGATCACAGGAGCTCTGTGATCATTCCAGAGAGAAGAATGGTCGGCTGTGTTTACAACAGCCAACCGTCCTTCTCTCTCAGCGGGGAGCGATCGCGGGTGTCAGGAAGCAATCGGAGCCCCCAGCCCCGTGCAACGGAGTCCCCACTGCTGAGTGGGGGTGGGAGCGCGCCACTGGCGGCGCATGCTCGCCCGCCCCCTAGCTGCAGGCGCACGACTGACGTAGGTCTACGTCAGTTTGAGCAGGGGGGCAGCACTGCCGCAGTAAAAAGGCGGCGGGCGGTCGGGAAGGGGTTAAATGTTACTAAAAAAATGTACCTTTCGTTTTCAATCTGCAGCGCTGTAATTTTCTGTAAAATGCAATGCCATATGGCATCCTGGAGGTGTTCTTTGGTTTACTGATTCTTCCAGAAGTCTGCACTAAGACACAGGTCAGATTTTGGGCATGTAACAAAAATGTCATTCTTTTTGAGATACTCCCAAAGGGAAATCATGTCTAAAGAGATGCAGACCCTACAGATTCCTTCCGCACATGGACACAGACAAACTAACCGATATTTCTTCAGAATAACCAACGGTAGGATTCTGCAACAAAATTTGTTAAAATCCCTGCAATGTACAGAGATTATTAAGAGGGGAATGTTTTTTACTCTTTAAAATACACTAAACATCAAATCTGTTTTATAGTTTTTTATAGTTTTGGATATCCACAGTCTGATTTTGTTGCCTTCTTTGTATAGATGTGAAAAACTCCACTGAAAATAAAATGATTCTTTGACCCCTGATTAGCTAAAAGAAACCTTTAGTAAGACAGTATACAGGCTGCCATTAAGTTCTTAACCTCCCTGGCGGTATTCCCGAGTGTGGCTCGGGGTGGGATTTCACTGCCATAAGCGGTAACCCTGAGCCACACTCGGGGTACCGCCAGGGAGCATCGCTGGATCCTTGTAGAGGTTACTTACCTTGTCGCCGGGATCCAGCGATGTGTCCCTTCGGCATAAGGAGGCCGGATCTTCCGCCCGATGCTTGTAAGCCCCGACTTCCGTCTCCTGCGACGTGACGCTCGCAGGGGGGGGGGGGGTGGAACCGGCGGCAAATTACAAAGTAAAAAACACAAACACACTGATTTCATTACAAAATAAAATAAATTGATATTAGTTTGCCCCCCAGTGCCCTTTCCTGTAGTTTTACTGTACTTATATATATATATATATATATATATATATATATAGTACAGACCAAAAGTTTGTACCCACCTTCTCATTCAAAGAGTTTTCTTTATTTTTATGACTATGAAAATTGTAGATTCACACTGAAGGCATCAAAACTATTAATTAACAGATGCGGAATTATATACATAACAAAAAAGTGTGAAACAACTGAAAATATGTCATATTCTAGGTTCTTCAAAGTAGCCACCTTTTGCTTTGATTACTGCTTTGCACACTCTTGGCATTCTCTTGATGAGCTTCAAGAGGTAGTCACCTGAAATGGTCTTCCAATAGTCTTGAAGGAGTTCCCAGAGATGCTTAGCACTTGTTGGCCCTTTTGCCTTCACTCTGCGGTCCAGCTCACCCCAAACCATCTCGATTGAGTTCAGGTCTGGTGACTGTGGAGGCCAGGTCATCTGGCGCAGCACCCCATCACTCTTCTTCTTGGTCAAATAGTCCTTACACAGCCTGGAGGTGTGTTTGGGGTCATTGTCCTGTTGAAAAATAAATGATGGTCCAACTAAACGCAAACCGGATGGAATAGCATGCCGCTGCAAGATGCTGTGATAGCCATGCTGGTTCAGTATGCCTTCAATTTTGAATAAATCCCCAACAGTGTCACCAGAAAAGCACCCCCACACCATCACACCTCCTCCTCCATGCTTCACGGTGGGAACCAGGCATGTAGAGTCCATTCGTTCACCTTTTCTGCACCGCACAAAGACACGGTGGTTGGAACCAAAGATCTCCAATTTGGACTCAACAGACCAAAGCACAGATTTCCACTGGTCTAATGTCCATTCCTTGTGTTCTTTAGCCCAAACAAGTCTCTTCTGCCACTTGTTTTCCTGTACTTAGCTGCTTTTTTCTTGCTATAATACAAATTCTAACCAGGGCCGTCTTTATTCGTGATTGGACCCTGGGTGAAAAATGTTCTTGGGCCCTCTTGAATCCACTTATCAACTATTTGGGGGCTCAAGGGGCAGCTGCTTTGGGCCCCAAAACAATGACTAGAGGGCTACAGGGCAGCTGCCCCTTTTGCCCTGTGTTAACTACTTGCCTATAGTGCACTTTCACCCCCTTCCTGCCCAGACCGATTTTCAGCTTTCAGCGCTCTCACAATTTGAATGACAATTACTCAGTCATGCAACACTGTACCCATAAAAAAATTGTGTCCTTTTCTTCACATAAATAGAGCTTTCTTTTGATGGTATTTAATCACTACTGGGTTTTTTAATTTTTGTGCTATAAATAAAAAAAGACAAATTAGTAATTTTTATTCACAAATTTTGGCCAAAATTTATACTGCTACTTATCTTTGGTAAAAATAACCCAAATAAGTGTATATTATTTGATCTTTGTGAAAGTTATAGAGTCCACAAGTTATGGTGCTAATCATTAAACATGTATCACACTTGATCACACCTGATGTACTGAAGGCCTATCTCATTTCTTGAGACACTAAAAAGTCAGGAAAGTACAAATACCCCCCAAATGACCCCTTTTTGGAAAGTAGACATTTCAAGGTATTTAATAAGGGGCATGGTGAGTTAGTTGAAGTTGTAATGTTTTCCCACAATTCTTTGCAAAATGAAATTTTTTTTTTTTTACAAATTGACGTATTAACAGGTTATTTCTCTCACACAGCATATGTATACTTGGAACTACACCCCAAAACACATTCTACTACTCCTCCTGAGTATGGCGATACCACATGTGTGAGACTTTTTCACAGCCTGCCAGATACAGAGGCCTAACATCCAAGTAGCACCGTCCGGCATTCTAGAAGCAGAAATTACACATATAATTTCCTGACAACCTATCACAATTTTGAAGGCCTTGGAGCACCAGGACAATGGAAACCCCCATAAAATGACCCAATTTTGGAAAGCAAACAGCCCAACATATAATTTTAGAGGCATAATGAGTCTTTTGAATATGTCATTTTTTTGCACAAGTTTTTGGAAAATATGGAAAGAAAATGAAAACGCATTTTTTTTTACACAAAGCTGTCCATTTATGCAATATTTTGAACACATAGCATGTACATAGCAAAAATTACACCCCAAAATACATTCTGCTATTCCCTGCTGAGTATGGCGATACCACATGTGTAAAACTTTTACACAGCCTAGCCACATACAGAGTCCCAACATCCAAGTAGCACTTTACACAAAGTTGTCCATTTATTCACTTTTAAGACTGGGCCTATTTTTGACACTTGGTATTAACAAGCTAAAATCATTTTTTTTTTTGCTAGAAAACTACTTAGAACCCCCAAACATTGTATATTTTTTTTTAGCAAAGACCCTAGAGAATAAAATGGAGATCGTTGCAATATTTTTTATCACACCATATTTGCTCAGCAGTCTTCCAAATGCAATTTGTTTTAAAAAAATTCACTTATTTGAATTAAAAAATAACAAAACAGTAAATTTAGCCCAATTTTTTTCCATAATGTGAAAAATAATGTTACGCCGAGTAATTAGATACCCAACATGTCATGCTTCAAAATTGCGCACGCTCACGGAATGGCGCCAAACATTGGTACTTAAAAATCCCCATAGCATACATTTTAAACATTTCTACAGGTTACCAGCTTAGAGTTACAGAGGAGGTCTAGGGCTCAAATTATTGCTCTCGCTCTAACGATTGCGGTGATACCTCAAATGTGTGGTTTGAACACCGCTTACATATGTGGGCGGGACTTGCGTATGCGTTCGCTTCTGCACGCGAGCTAACGGGGACAGGGCGCTTTCATTTTTTTTTTTTTTTCTCAAATATTTTATTTATACCAAGAAAAGAGCAAACAAGGTCAAATGAATACAACTTACATCAGTGATAAACCAATAGTAGTAATGTGCACCTATATGGGTGCCCTAATAACAGTATACCAAACCTTACATATCAGAACAAGGCAGCAGCCACGGCTGGGGCCAAAGCCCATGAGACACTTGCAAGCAATGTTCAACAGGATTAGGTTGCTGCCGAGACTACGATATCTATTTCGTCTTCTCCTTGATTTTCTAAAGTAAGGAAAAAAAGAAAAAAAAAAAAAAAACAAAACAGAAAAGGAAAAAAGAAAAAGATAAACAAACAAACAAACAACACACCAAAAAAAAGGAAAAAATGGAAGCATGTGGTCATGATACATATATTATGTGCACCATTCATTTTCTCATTGTTCACTTGAAACAGCGGCCTTTGCCGGGCACAATAAGTTTTGCCCCCGTTCCGAAAGCATAAAGAGATTCCACGGCCCCCATGTTTTATTATATGATTCCTTTTTAAGTTGTGCAGAGAGGCGTAGGTCTTCCATTTTATTTACTTCTTCAATTTTGCGAATACAATCACTAATTGTTGGAGGAAAGTGTGACTTCCAAAACAGAGGGATACAGGACTTAGCTGCGTTCAGAATATGGAATAAGATCGATCTCTTATACTTCTCAAGAGGGATGGTAGAGACATGTAGCAAGAAAAAGGCGGGGTTGTTCGGGATCTCCCAATCAGTGAATTCTTGAATTAAGGCACTTACGTCACTCCAGAAACGAGATAACCGTGAACAGGACCAGAAAATATGCAATACTGTACCCAGTTCCTCCTTGCATCTCCAGCAGCGGTCTGAGTTATTCGGGGAGAACTTGTGAAGCAAGGAAGGGACTCGATACCATCTCATGAGGAGTTTATATTTTAATCTCCTGGATCTTAGTACAAACAGGAATCTTTAGAGCCAACGTAAATATATTGCGTTCCTGCTTCGCTGTGAATTTATAATTCAGGTCTCTCTCCCATTTTTCCAGACAGGGCAAGCGTCTGTCTGCTGACGTCAGAGACAATAAGTAGTAAACCTTAGATAACAGTCTAGGTAGGAGCTCCATACCTGAGCAATATTCTTCAAATAGCGTAAGGTCTCTACTTAATGTCTCCGGATTTGGCAATGAATATAAAAAATGGTTCAATTGTATGACGTTCCAAAAAGGAAGTCGAAAAGGCCCCTGTGGGTCAGTGAGCTGTGCGATAGTAACCCAGCTGCCTTCCTTTAAAAAGTGTGCGGCCTGAAAAAATTCCCTTTTTTTCAAATCCCATAGTGGGCCATCCAATATACCCGGCATAAAAGCTGGGTTGCCCAAAACCGGAGTCAAGGGAGAGTCAAATGTGGTCAACATTGGGCATTTCATAAGTAAGGATGAGACCCTCAGGGTTGGTCCAATCGTTGGATGTTGTAAAAGGTCTCGAGAATGCGAGGTACTGCGCCACGGTGCTCCACCCAGGTCTACTTCTGACTGTAGTTGCTCAATGTGTACCCACAGCTTAAGGCTAGAATGACGTCTCCAGTCAATGATTCTACTCAAATGTATTGCCTGATAGTATTTGAGAATATCCGGTAAGGCCAGGCCTCCCGTTAACTTTGGCCGGGATAGTTGGGCACGAGAGATACGAGGTTTTTTGTTAGCCCATACGAAACTAATGAATACAGAGTGAACTCTTTTAAAAAAAGAGGAAGGAATGGTAGTGGGTAAGGCTTGAAGTAGGTAGAGCAGCTTAGGAAGTATGCACATCTTTAAAAGGTTGCACCTCCCGAACCATGAGTGCAAACCCTGGTTCCATCCTTCTAGAAGTACGCGAATGCAATCTAATAGAGGGGGAAAGTTGACCGTATATGTTGCAGACAGATCGGGTGGGATATAAGTACCCAGATATTGGAGGGCTGTATCAGTCCATCGAAATGGTAAATTGTCTTTGAGCTGATGGAGCAGATCTGGAGGTAGTCCAATGCCCATAGCTTCGGACTTACCATAATTTATTTTTAAGTTGGATAGCCTACCATATATATCAAATTCACGCAGGAGGTTCGGGACGGAGATCATTGGTTTAGTCAGATAAAATAATAGGTCATCCGCATATGCAGAGACCTTATGTTCGGTGTTCCCCGCACATATTCCGGAGATGTCTGGATTAAGACGGACTTTGCACAGGAAAGGCTCCATGGATAAGGCAAAGAGTAAAGGAGAGAGCGGACAACCCTGGCGCGTTCCGTTAGCTATCCGAAATGGTTCAGACAAAAGCCCATTGGCCTTTACTTGTGCGGAGGGATCAGAGTAGACTTGAGATATCCATGAGATCATGTTAATTCCTAGACCAATATAGCGGAGGACCGAGAACATATACCGCCAATCTACTCGGTCAAATGCTTTTTCCGCGTCTGTACTAAGGAAGATGCTAGGCGTAGTGGTCTTAGATGCAATATGTACCAGATTAAGTACCTTGGAGGTATTATCCCTGGCCTCTCTGGTTGGGATGAATCCCACCTGGTCCAAATGTACCAGAGAACCCAGATGAGGTGAAAGCCGTGAGGCCAAGAGTTTGGTAAGGATTTTTAGGTCAGTATTTGAGAGTGATATGGGGCGATAACTGCTGCAGGCTGCTGGGTCCTTCCCCTCTTTTGGGATGAGTGAAATATGTGCCTTCAAAGTATCATAATGTAAGGAAGCACTGGAGCCCAACCCATTGAAAAGAGCGATCATATGAGGCCCCAGAATAGGGAAAAATGTCCGGTAATAATGAACCGTAGGTCCATCAGGACCAGGAGCTTTATCTACCCTGAAGGAGTTGAGTGCAGCACTCAGCTCCTCCAGAGATATTGGTCCCTCCAGCTCTCACTGAACTTCCAGCGAGAGCTTTGGAAGTTGAGAGGTAGCAATATACTCCTCCATTTGGGATAATGGTATCCGTCTATCTTGCAGGTCGTAAAGAGATGCGTAAAAGTCATGGAATGTCCTCAAGATATGTTGTGGGAGAGACATTTTCTGACCTGAGGCAGAGAAAATGTGAGGGATGTAAGCAGCCTTCCGTTGTTCCCGGACTGTCCGTGCCAGAAGCTTTCCACACTTGTCCCCTGAAATATATGTGTGTTGGCGGCACCTCTGTAAGTCTGCCCTAGCTTTAGAATATAAGAGATCGTTGACCTGTTTGCGTAAAAAAGTCAACTCCTGTTCTATGACTAAATCTTGTCATCTCTTATGGAGTAGCTCCAGATCATGTATTTTGGTCAAGAGGGAATTCAAGGTCCCGCAGCTCTTTTTCTTAATCCAAGCACCATTTTTTATTAAAATCCCCCTGATTACCACCTTGTGTGCTTCCCAAACGACACCCGGGTTGCAATCCGTCATCCCATTAATAGCGAAGTAAGCATCCAATTCTTTGGATACCTCTTCTATGACCGTCGGTAATTGTAACAGACTCTCATTGAGACGCCAATACCGTGTGCCCGCAGTAAGAGCCTCAGAAAGGGCATAAGTTAAGGAAATAGCCGCGTGGTCCGAGTATGTAACGGGATCAATACAGGTCGACTTAACTGCATGTAAATGGCGGTGTGGGATCAAGAAAAAAACTATCCTCGAGTAGGAGCTGTGAGGGTTCGAGTAGAACGTATAGTCCCTCTCCCCAGTATGTTGCAGACGCCACACATCCACCAATTGGGAGTTGTGTAGTGCCTGCAGGATTCATTTGTGGGTGCGGGGGGAAATCGAAGATCGACCCGCCGACGTATCCACCACAGGTACTAAGGGTATATTGAAGTCACCTCCAACAATTAATACCCCCTCTGCGAAAGCCGATAATTTGGACAAGGTGCGAGTGACGAAATGATCCTGTTTATCGTTGGGGACATATAATGTGGCAAAAGTAACCACAATATCTCCCACCTTGCCCTTGAGAAACAGATACCGACCATATTAATCCCTACAAGTCTCAGTATGTGTCCATGGTATCTTGGCGGAGATCAATATGGACACTCCCCTAGATTTTGCCATAGCATTAGTGGAATGATATGTGAATGGGTAATGACAGTTTCTCAAAACTGGAAGTCGGTCATCCCTAAAATGAGTTTCCTGAATAAAGGCTACGTCTATTTTACGATGTCTAAGGTCATTAAGCAACAGCCTGCGTTTTTCGGGGATATTCAACCCTTTTATATTTAAGGACCACACCTTTAATGCGTCCATGAAGAAACAATAAAAAAAAAAAAAAAAAAAGAGAAAGATTTAAAAGAAAAAAAAGAGACTAAATAAGCAGAAAACCTGCAAAAGCGCACTGAGGAATGATTCTCACACAGTGCGCTAGCCTAAGGAGGGGGGTGGATGGAGAGGGAGGGATGAGTAAGCACAGAGACCCATCCCCGCCTACCCAGCTCAGCCAATTAAATAATAAAGCAATAAACAATACAATACATGGCACTTTAAAAAAAAAAAAAATACAGCATATTTCAAAACAGAGGGCATCATCAATCAATCCCCAATGCACCGTAAGAAGAAAATAAGATAATACAAGAAATGGAAACAAAAAATAAAGAGGGAGAGAAAATGAGCTGCAAAACATAAAGACAGAGAATATAAACCTAAGCCCAATTTCTCTATCACCCTGCGCTGGTAGGAGGATGTGAACTTGCTAAACTGTATAATACAGTAAATAGCAGTGTCTAGCAGCTGCTTTAATAAATAAAAACTGATAAAAGGATGTGAATAGCCTCAAAGTCAAAGACAAGGAAGTACCACATAAGCAGCGCTTAAATGAGTGCATACATAAACCATATGTGCAAAATACAGCAATCAAGTGAGATAGATGTCCTAGTAATCAATACAAAAGTCCATCTTGACCAATCGGAAAGGGGATGACCCGTCACCATGAAGTGAAAAGATAATGGATGGCAAACTTCCACCACACCGCGTGACCCCTTAGGCAGTCAACACTCACCGAATGCCTGAAACAACTGAGCCTTCAGAGTACCAATATAAATCCCGGATCACTCCTCAGGATAATCAACACTGGCAGGTGAATCTCTCTCAGGAAAGCTCACAGAAGACTGGAACACTCAGAACGGCATCACATGTGTATGAAAGGGAAAACTCATAGGGCAGTAGTTCTAAAACTTTATTGTAAAAAACCCAAGCCCCGTCCCCCTCACATAAAACTCACATGTAAATAGTAAAAATCAGGCATATAAACGAGAGGAGATGGCCAGAAGGTTCAGCGACCGATGGCTCACCAGTATCATACCGTCCCCAGGGTACCGGATCAAGACACCGCCGCTGCTCCCCAGACAGTCCTGCTATCACGTTCGCCTATCTCCGCTCCGCCGTGTTCCCGACACTTGGTAGCACTCGTCAGCGTTCGGCGATTTCCGCCTACAGCTCGCCGACAGCACGTAGTGGTTGGGGTGGTAGCGTGCTCACGCCCTGACGCGTTTCGTCTGATTGGCTGACTTCAACTGAGGGCGTGAGCATGCAAATCACCCCCGCTATTTATCTCCCTCCTCGCCGCTACATTTAACCCTTAATGGCCGATCGGACATGCGAACATGACGGTAGCCAATAGGGAAAGTGTGCTGGTTCCTAGGAGATCATTGATACCCAGAGGACATTGGAATATATACTATTCACAATCTGATCTGTGCTAACTTCCCCTATGCAGGCATAAATTGTCACACAGGAGAAGTAAAGCTTGCATACACCCCAACTGGATCTGATCAATAGCATTATGTATTAGAGAACTACCGACAGCCGTAGAACCATCAGTCATCTCCCCTTGTTTTTACAATGCTATCATTATTCATAAACCACTTATGACTGCATTTCGTAAGTATACAAAGTCCATGCACTAACTGCCTAGGCTACTACCTGGAGTTGTGCTGAAAGTGAAACCTATGACAATCTCAACAATTACAATGTATGGAGACCTCACAGACTTAACATATATTAAATCGAGAAACAAGGCAGAATACCAAAATAAATGAAACACAGCCTTACTATCAACTATTTAAAATAATATAAATATCATCTTTTAAAAGTACATATTAATATTATATAATGTACAAGAGGCCCGATAGATCCTCATATACAAATTTATATATAAAAGAGTACATATATAAAACAAACTGGGAAATAATAGGAACAGAAATCCTCGATAGCTGTATAATCAGAATTGCATAAAATTAAATTAATAATTGCTGATAAAACAATTGACGTCTAATTCTACATTCAGACCTTTGGGATATAAACAATCGGTGAGGTATATCCAATAAGTTTCCCTCTTGGACAATTCTCTCACCATATTCGAACCTCTCCAGGTAGCATCAATCTTGTCTATACCCCAAAATTTTAGCCCCGACGGATCTCTATTGTGTTTACGTCTGAAATGTAAAGAGAGACTATGATCTTTAAATCCCTTTTTAATATTGGCAATATGTTCAGATACTCTCTTTGAAAGGGTCCGTCCAATATACAACTTCCCACAAGGGCATTCTAGACCGTATACCACATGTGTGGACTGGCACGTGATTAATTTTGTAATTTCAAATGTTCTGCCATTCCCGCTAGAAGTGAAGGAAGTTTTGCCTCTTTGTCTATCTGTAACCTGTCTACAGGAGATACACCTACGACAAGAAAAGAAACCATTTCTGTCCCAAAACATGGTGGGCTTTTTTGGTGGATCTAAGACCTTTTTGACGACACGATCACCATAAGACGGGCATTTTCTATAGATAAAGGCAGGTTTGGAAGGGATAACTGCCCCCAAGACTTTATCCATCGTCAAAATTCTCCAATGTTTATAAAAGATTTCCTCAACCTCCCTAAATTGTTCATGATAGTCAGTTATGAAACCCCATTCATGGTTCAGATTTTTTGAGGTAGTTCGTCCCTGTAGGCACATGGCTTGTGACAACTTGCTGGTTTCTTGGATAGTTTTTTCCAGCCTCAGACCATCATACCCCTTTTCCAGGAAACGGTCCTTGATGATTTTTGACTGGCTATGAAAATCAGAATCCCTAGAACAGTTCCTGCGTATCCTCAGGAACTGCCCCTTGGGTATATTCCTGAGCCACAGAGGATGGTGCCCACTAAACATAGGGAGATAGCCATTTCTATCCGTGGGCTTGAAATAGGCCTTGGTGGTCACCTGCCCCTGTTGGATCATAACTTCAACATCAAGGTAGTGTACACTTTCTGTACTCCAACAGTACTCCAATTTAATATTATTGGAGTTGGTATTCAGATGATCTGCAAATGATCTAAGGGATACCTCAGATCCAACCCATATAAAAAACAGATCATCTATGTACCGACGGTATAATACCAATTCCTTTTTACGGCTGGCATAGATGTATCTGTCCTCCCATTCGCTCATGAAGAGGTTCGCTAGGCTGGGAGCATATTTAGCCCCCATAGCTACGCCTCTTTTTTGTATGTAAAATTTACTCCCATACCAAAAATAGTTATGGGAGAGGCAGTAGCATAAAACCCGGCCTAGGAACCTCTTCTGAGCACCTGGGATATCGTCTCTTTGTGCAAGGGCCCAATTTAGGGCTAGCTGAGCGTCGTCATGCTGTATAATAGTATACAGAGACGATACGTCTGCTGTCACCAAGTAGACTTCCTCAGCACCCAAAACATTAATGTCTTGGAGTGCTAAGAGAAAGTCCTTAGTGTCCTTCAAATATGATTTAGTTTGAATGACACTATCCTGGAGGAAGGTGTCCAAATATTCACCCACTCTTGACGTGACAGAATTGATGCTATTAACGATCGGACGAGCTGGCGGATTTACCTGATCCTTATGGATTTTAGGAAGGGTGTATATAGTGGGTATACGATTGAAGCTGGGCTTCAAATACCTCTTTTCCTTTTTGGATAATATACGATTATAATATCCGAAATCAACCAGGTCGTCCAATTCTCTACGAAATCTCTTAGTGGGATCCCCATCCAAGAGGTCGTAGGTCGCATCGTCCGCTAACATTGAAGATAGTTGTTGATCATAGAAGGACTTGTCTAGAATGACTACCCCTCCACCCTTATCAGCAGGGCGAATCACAACATCCTTCCTTTTTTCCAAAGCGGTCAAGCCATCTTGTACGTGTCTCGGATTAATACCTTTCTTGGGGTTAATTAATTCCAAATCCTTAATAACAAGTTGTTTGAAAACCTCCACACACTGGTTAGCAGGTTGTGGAGGATTGAGTAAAGATTTGTTTCTCAAACCACTCTCTTTCCCAACAATCTCTGAAGATTTGTTATATGTATTACGGTTTTTCCCCTGATAAGTATTCAGAAAATATCTTTTTAGATTAATCTTCCGAATATACTTATGTATATCCATATACACGTTAAATTTATTAACTGGCTTTTTGGCCGCACACTTCAAACCGGCATTGAGAATATTAATCTCTTTACTACTAAGGGAAATACCGGCCAAATTATAAATCCCTTCTAATCGGCCTCCCTCCTTCTTTTTTTGGAGTCGTTTCCCCCCTCGGCATCCTCTTGTCGGTGGTCGGTTTGTGGCCTTTGACCCTGGGTGGTCCGGTTCCACTGAGGGTCCTGGTTCCAATTGTTCGTATGATTGTAGGGGCGATCCGAGGGTCTGCCTCTCCAAGGTCTCCCTCCCCTCCGAGCACCTCTCCCTCTGGGGCCCCTCCATAAAAAAGGACGTGGAGGTGTTGGTGTCCAACATTGTGAATCGAGAGGTTCAAATCTGTTAAAAGTGGACACACCCGGAGAATCATATGATTGGTACCCATTTCTCCCCCCATCATTCTTTTTGTTATTATTATAGTTTTGATTATTAGCTCTTTTGAACCTCCACCAGAGGAGTCTGATGTCACTATTAATTTAACCATGTTAGGGAACCTTTTAGAAAAACAGATCCGTACATGGTGGGACATCAACACTTTTGAGAGATATATAAAAGAAAAGATCATCATGCGGAGCCTAAGATGGGAAGTGGCTCCCCAGGATGGTCTGAATGATGATGCTTCACAGACTGAATGGTTACAGTTTTTTAATAATATGGGAATAAAATTACAGGAACTAGTATTGGATAGGAAAAAGAAAAAAATGACAATACTTGAAAAAAAGATAGCTGAGTTACAACTTTCATTGGATCGTGAAAAGGATAATCCTTTGGTGGTTAAGTTTAATACAGACACCAAAAAAAGATTAGAAAAAGTAGATAGAGATACTCTCAAAAAGAAAGTTAAGAAATTTCATAGGGACACTAGGGATTTCCAGAATAACCAGGTCTATTTATGGCAGGTTGCTGGAACACCTGGTGAATCCTCCCAACCTAATATTGAGGAGGCTCAAATCACACAACCAACAAGCTCTTACCCCAATACTCCCCTTAGGAATAATAAACCCAAGAGAGGGAAAAATAAAAAAGGAGCAGATGTATCTCGCCCCCAACAGGGAGCTGAGGGTCCTTTAAACCATCAGTTAGCGGGACCTGCTCCAGCCCAGGTTTATCAACATCCAAATAAGAAGGCTAATAATCAAAACTATAATAATAACAAAAAGAATGATGGGGGGAGAAATGGGTACCAATCATATGATTCTCCGGGTGTGTCCACTTTTAACAGATTTGAACCTCTCGATTCACAATGTTGGACACCAACACCTCCACGTCCTTTTTTATGGAGGGGCCCCAGAGGGAGAGGTGCTCGGAGGGGAGGGAGACCTTGGAGAGGCAGACCCTCGGATCGCCCCTACAATCATACGAACAATTGGAACCAGGACCCTCAGTGGAACCGGACCACCCAGGGTCAAAGGCCACAAACCGACCACCGACAAGAGGATGCCGAGGGGGGAAACGACTCCAAAAAAAGAAGGAGGGAGGCCGATTAGAAGGGATTTATAATTTGGCCGGTATTTCCCTTAGTAGTAAAGAGATTAATATTCTCAATGCCGGTTTGAAGTGTGCGGCCAAAAAGCCAGTTAATAAATTTAACGTGTATATGGATATACATAAGTATATTCGGAAGATTAATCTAAAAAGATATTTTCTGAATACTTATCAGGGGAAAAACCGTAATACATATAACAAATCTTCAGAGATTGTTGGGAAAGAGAGTGGTTTGAGAAACAAATCTTTACTCAATCCTCCACAACCTGCTAACCAGTGTGTGGAGGTTTTCAAACAACTTGTTATTAAGGATTTGGAATTAATTAACCCCAAGAAAGGTATTAATCCGAGACACGTACAAGATGGCTTGACCGCTTTGGAAAAAAGGAAGGATGTTGTGATTCGCCCTGCTGATAAGGGTGGAGGGGTAGTCATTCTAGACAAGTCCTTCTATGATCAACAACTATCTTCAATGTTAGCGGACGATGCGACCTACGACCTCTTGGATGGGGATCCCACTAAGAGATTTCGTAGAGAATTGGACGACCTGGTTGATTTCGGATATTATAATCGTATATTATCCAAAAAGGAAAAGAGGTATTTGAAGCCCAGCTTCAATCGTATACCCACTATATACACCCTTCCTAAAATCCATAAGGATCAGGTAAATCCGCCAGCTCGTCCGATCGTTAATAGCATCAATTCTGTCACGTCAAGAGTGGGTGAATATTTGGACACCTTCCTCCAGGATAGTGTCATTCAAACTAAATCATATTTGAAGGACACTAAGGACTTTCTCTTAGCACTCCAAGACATTAATGTTTTGGGTGCTGAGGAAGTCTACTTGGTGACAGCAGACGTATCGTCTCTGTATACTATTATACAGCATGACGACGCTCAGCTAGCCCTAAATTGGGCCCTTGCACAAAGAGACGATATCCCAGGTGCTCAGAAGAGGTTCCTAGGCAGGGTTTTATGCTACTGCCTCTCCCATAACTATTTTTGGTATGGGAGTAAATTTTACATACAAAAAAGAGGCGTAGCTATGGGGGCTAAATATGCTCCCAGCCTAGCGAACCTCTTCATGAGCGAATGGGAGGACAGATACATCTATGCCAGCCGTAAAAAGGAATTGGTATTATACCGTCGGTACATAGATGATCTGTTTTTTATATGGGTTGGATCTGAGGTATCCCTTAGATCATTTGCAGATCATCTGAATACCAACTCCAATAATATTAAATTGGAGTACTGTTGGAGTACAGAAAGTGTACACTACCTTGATGTTGAAGTTATGATCCAACAGGGGCAGGTGACCACCAAGGCCTATTTCAAGCCCACGGATAGAAATGGCTATCTCCCTATGTTTAGTGGGCACCATCCTCTGTGGCTCAGGAATATACCCAAGGGGCAGTTCCTGAGGATACGCAGGAACTGTTCTAGGGATTCTGATTTTCATAGCCAGTCAAAAATCATCAAGGACCGTTTCCTGGAAAAGGGGTATGATGGTCTGAGGCTGGAAAAAACTATCCAAGAAACCAGCAAGTTGTCACAAGCCATGTGCCTACAGGGACGAACTACCTCAAAAAATCTGAACCATGAATGGGGTTTCATAACTGACTATCATGAACAATTTAGGGAGGTTGAGGAAATCTTTTATAAACATTGGAGAATTTTGACGATGGATAAAGTCTTGGGGGCAGTTATCCCTTCCAAACCTGCCTTTATCTATAGAAAATGCCCGTCTTATGGTGATCGTGTCGTCAAAAAGGTCTTAGATCCACCAAAAAAGCCCACCATGTTTTGGGACAGAAATGGTTTCTTTTCTTGTCGTAGGTGTATCTCCTGTAGACAGGTTACAGATAGACAAAGAGGCAAAACTTCCTTCACTTCTAGCGGGAATGGCAGAACATTTGAAATTACAAAATTAATCACGTGCCAGTCCACACATGTGGTATACGGTCTAGAATGCCCTTGTGGGAAGTTGTATATTGGACGGACTAAAAGGACCCTTTCAAAGAGAGTATCTGAACATATTGCCAATATTAAAAAGGGATTTAAAGATCATAGTCTCTCTTTACATTTCAGACGTAAACACAATAGAGATCCGTCGGGGCTAAAATTTTGGGGTATAGACAAGATTGATGCTACCTGGAGAGGTTCGAATATGGTGAGAGAATTGTCCAAGAGGGAAACTTATTGGATATACCTCACCGATTGTTTATATCCCAAAGGTCTGAATGTAGAATTAGACGTCAATTGTTTTATCAGCAATTATTAATTTAATTTTATGCAATTCTGATTATACAGCTATCGAGGATTTCTGTTCCTATTATTTCCCAGTTTGTTTTATATATGTACTCTTTTATATATAAATTTGTATATGAGGATCTATCGGGCCTCTTGTACATTATATAATATTAATATGTACTTTTAAAAGATGATATTTATATTATTTTAAATAGTTGATAGTAAGGCTGTGTTTCATTTATTTTGGTATTCTGCCTTGTTTCTCGATTTAATATATGTTAAGTCTGTGAGGTCTCCATACATTGTAATTGTTGAGATTGTCATAGGTTTCACTTTCAGCACAACTCCAGGTAGTAGCCTAGGCAGTTAGTGCATGGACTTTGTATACTTACGAAATGCAGTCATAAGTGGTTTATGAATAATGATAGCATTGTAAAAACAAGGGGAGATGACTGATGGTTCTACGGCTGTCGGTAGTTCTCTAATACATAATGCTATTGATCAGATCCAGTTGGGGTGTATGCAAGCTTTACTTCTCCTGTGTGACAATTTATGCCTGCATAGGGGAAGTTAGCACAGATCAGATTGTGAATAGTATATATTCCAATGTCCTCTGGGTATCAATGATCTCCTAGGAACCAGCACACTTTCCCTATTGGCTACCGTCATGTTCGCATGTCCGATCGGCCATTAAGGGTTAAGTGTAGCGGCGAGGAGGGAGATAAATAGCGGGGGTGATTTGCATGCTCACGCCCTCAGTTAAAGTCAGCCAATCAGACGAAACGCGTCAGGGCGTGAGCACGCTACCACCCCAACCACTACGTGCTGTCGGCGAGCTGTAGGCGGAAATCGCCGAACGCTGACGAGTGCTACCAAGTGTCGGGAACACGGCGGAGCGGAGATAGGCGAACGTGATAGCAGGACTGTCTGGGGAGCAGCGGCGGTGTCTTGATCCGGTACCCTGGGGACGGTATGATACTGGTGAGCCATCGGTCGCTGAACCTTCTGGCCATCTCCTCTCGTTTATATGCCTGATTTTTACTATTTACATGTGAGTTTTATGTGAGGGGGACGGGGCTTGGGTTTTTTACAATAAAGTTTTAGAACTACTGCCCTATGAGTTTTCCCTTTCATACACATGTGATGCCGTTCTGAGTGTTCCAGTCTTCTGTGAGCTTTCCTGAGAGAGATTCACCTGCCAGTGTTGATTATCCTGAGGAGTGATCCGGGATTTATATTGGTACTCTGAAGGCTCAGTTGTTTCAGGCATTCGGTGAGTGTTGACTGCCTAAGGGGTCACGCGGTGTGGTGGAAGTTTGCCATCCATTATCTTTTCACTTCATGGTGACGGGTCATCCCCTTTCCGATTGGTCAAGATGGACTTTTGTATTGATTACTAGGACATCTATCTCACTTGATTGCTGTATTTTGCACATATGGTTTATGTATGCACTCATTTAAGCGCTGCTTATGTGGTACTTCCTTGTCTTTGACTTTGAGGCTATTCACATCCTTTTATCAGAGAAAATGAGCTGCCTCTCTATCACCACCACTGGCATTAGAGAGGCCCCCCTATATCCCTGTTTGAGACGTTCCCTCAAGAAATGTACGTAAAGTCCCCCTCATGCAAGAGAGCCCCCTAGACTACCCCATTCCCACCCCAGGTATCCCAATTCCTTTTCTTCTAAGAGGCCCTACTATATATATTGCTTAAGAAAGCTTCAGTCCTCCTATATATAAACAAAAAAAAGCCATAAATAATAGAATGCTAATGCATAGAGAGACGGTAGGGCGCCCAGGCCATTCCGCCATTGCCGGCCTCTCTCAAGGTCCTAACGGATCCCCGGATTCTATTCCCCGACCGGGATATCCACCAGGTCAGATCTATATTGCAACTCAGTTTCTCCCCTAAGTCATACCAGTAAAAGTTACAAACATTACAGGTATTGCAATCAAATTAACCAAAGAAAGAAAAAAAATAAAAATAAATACAATATAATGCACCCAAGGGAGTCTCCCCCCATGCAGCCCCCCCACCTCCCATCTGCCTACCATATACAATCCTGGAGTTCCATATCCGGTTAGAAAGTGGAAACAAATGGTAACAGAGTATAAGGCACTCCAGACTAACTTTAGGAGTCAATCAAGATATTCCATAAATGCTTGCAGCTATCCCCCCTCATTCACAGTATAGCATAATATATATTACCGGGGGGGACAGCATATCCATCATTGAATGATGGTGGGGTAGTGCAATGTGTTTATTCAATGGAAATGCTATTTCCAAAGGCAATGTTATCAATTCTGATGGCTTCTGTCCTCAGGGAATCAAAGAGTAGGACTAATGGGGGGTAGCAAGAGGGGGGGGGTGATGGGTAGTGGAGGTAATGAGATATTTATTTTATGTATTCATTTTTTATTTTTACACAGTTTTAAAAAAAAAAAATTTTGATCATTTTGATATTCCAATTACAAGGAATGTAATTATCCCTTGTAATAGAAATAGGCATGACAGGTCCTCTTTATTGTGAGATCTGGGGTCAAAAAGACCTCACACCTCACAACTACACTAAAACAGAAAAAAAAAATTGTTGAAAAAGAAAAAAAGAAAAAAAAAAAAAAAAACGGCCCTTTAAAACGGTTGCTAAGCAACGGCTTTTGATGTAGCTTCGGTCCTCCAAGACCATAGAGTCGAGTGAGGGCCATCTTGCCCTCACTCGACTTCCTGTCTCTGAGGATCCAGGACCAGATAGTTTTCCCCGCTGCTGGCGGGTCCGGTAAGCTGGGAAAACGTCTGAGACGCGGCGGGAGGGGGGGGGGGCACCTATTCCCCTGCACCGTAAGGGTAATTGCACGGCGAATCCGCCATTGGGACCACCCTTATCTGAAAGCCAACCGCCCGCCGTTTAAAAAAATACCGGGGTTATGGCAGCTATCTGTTGCCATAACCCCAGTATTTAGCTTTAAATGGCCAACGTATATAGTCGTTAGGCGGTCGGTAAGTGGTTGCATGTATATAGCAAAAATTGCACCCCAAAATACATTCTATAAAGGAAAGTGTACAGGAATAGTCCGAGTCCATCTCCGATCCGCTACTATTATCGATTTCAAATTCCGAATCGGGGATCAGAATTGGATTCGGATACTGATGAGAGCTCCCCGGTGCTCTCATCAGTCATGGAGAGGACCTGAAGGGCCTCCTCGCTGCTGTACATCCTTTTTGACATGCTGGCTGTGATGGGCTGTGCGTCGGGTGACGGTTGACTGCGGATGATCACTGATGGGTGCCAGGTGACCGATGGGTTGACAGGTGACGGTCACTGATGGGTTGACAGATGACGGTGACTGATGGGTTGACAGGTGACAATGACTGATGGGGTGACAGGTGACGAAGACTGATGGGGTGACAGGTGACGAGGACCGATGGGGTTACAGGTGACGATGACTGATGGGGTGACAGGTGACAATGACTGATGGGGTGACAGATGACAATGACTGATGGGGTGACAGGTGACGATGACTGATGGGGTGACAGATGACAATGACTGATGGGGTGACAGGCGACGATGATTGATGGGTTGACAGATGATGATCACTGATGGGGTGACAGGTGATGATGATTGATGGGGTGAGAGATGACGATCACTGATGGGGTGACAGGTGACGACACCAAGTAGTCTAAGGCAAATAGACTTAATTCGAATTCATCTTTAGTGCCAGGGGGAATTAACAGCCTGGCTGTACATGAAGATAGAAGTCATCCAACATTGTGTATTGTTAATTCGAAGTATCCCAATATTCCCTTCTCCTATCCCTAATTTATAGTAAAACACAAACAACCAAATACCCCTGGACTGATTATTGAAACGAGCCAGAGGAAGGAGAACAAAAGAACTGTATGCTGGTAGCCCAGGGGGACCTGGAAAGCCTGACTCTGGCAGTCCTTACGGGGGCAGTACTACATACATACTATGCTTGCTTTTAGCTGTGAATTTAACTGCTATAGGCAAATATTCTTACTGAAGGACAGTGTGTTGTGATTGGCCACAGCTAATCACATGGAACAAATAGGCTGTGAATGGCTCTGTCTGTACAATGTGATCACTGTGCCCAATCACAGCTAGCATACAATAAATGCTATGAAAGGAAGCCATTCATTGTTTACAACTGTTCCGTGGTCTGCTGTGTTTGTTTACAGCAGTTACATGATTCCGGCAGCTATTGACAGATCATGCCAGAGCACGGCCCGTTCTCGGGAGGATGTCATATGATGTGCTCCCAGAACAATAGGGTTCCCGCCCGGCTGCCATTTTACAATGGCATGGGTGGGAAGCAGTTAAAGGATTTGTCCTCCAGGGCTAGTATGAATTTTAAAGGGGGCCCCATGCAAAAAAAAAAAAAAAATGGCATGGTGTCCCCTCAAAATTATATTATAAATAAATACATTTTCAGAGTGAACCCCACAAAAAAAATGAAAGAAAAAAGCGAGGCCCCCCCCCCCAAAAAAAAAAAGAAGCATGAGGTCCCCTCCAAATTCTATACCAGAGACTTTAGGTCTGGTATGAATTTTAGGAGGGAATCTCATACAAAAATCAAGAAAGTGAGGTCTTCTAAAAAATCTATACCATCAATCATGGTGGGCATTGTGCTTGACATGGTCTATATCGCTGGGCAGTGACATATTGGCAAAGGATGTATGTTTTGTTTTTTTTGTCATAAACTTTCTCTATGTTTTTTTACACTTTTTTTCTTGAATAAGTAAAGGTTCTATGTACCCCTTACTCTTTCACATGGGGAAATATAATATAAATGTGGTGTCATTTATGTATGTTGTATGTTGGTTTTACACATTTTCAATAAAGGATGCATTTTGTACATGGATGGGAGTCAGCAACATATGTGTATTTTCATGGTATTTCCTTTACATGTATCTTAAAGTACCCTCTAGAACTCTTTTATAATTAAACAATATAGAAGAGGGGGTTGAGCTTGTATCCATCCTAAGTTTGGTGTTTATAGTGTATTGTAGATTGGTGGAATCAGTTCCCTCTATTGGATTAAAGGGGAAAGCCTTGTATACCTTGTAGGACTTTGTGGTGTGTTTTTTTCGAAGGCGTACATTGACTTCCCCCATGGGGCACGCATCCAGAAGTGTCCATGATCGCTGGGTCCTCCAGACCCAGCGCATTACAGATCGGGGTAAAAGGCCAATGACAGAAGTCCTTTACCACGTGATTGCTCTGTCCAATGACGGAGCGATCGTTTGTCAACAAACCGGCACATGTTGGGTTCAACTGTCAGTGAGCCAGTGCAGCAGTGCAAGTGGGCTGGATCTGAAGTGCCCACAGTGCTGTTCTGTGCCTCATCCGTGCCCATTCATGCCTCATCTGTGCTCATCCATACCTCATCTGTACTCATCAATGCTACATCAGTGCTCATCTGTGCCCATTTATGCCTCATCAGTACCCATCCATGCCCATCCATACCTCATCCGTGCTCATCCATGCCACATCATTGCTCATCCGTGCCCAGTAATGCCTCATCTGTGCTCATCAATGCCTCTTTTGTGCTTATTCATGCCTCATCTGTGCTAATCCTTGCCTCATCTTTACCCATCCATGCCACATCAGTACTCATCTGTGCCACATCCATCCCACATCTCATCCATGCCACATTCCTGCCTCATCCGTGCAAATCCTTGCCACATTAGTGCTCATCCATGCCACAACAGTGCTCATCCATGCCACATCAGTGCTCATCCGTACCACATTTATGACATATCAGTGCTCATCCATGCCTCATCCATGTCACATCAATGCTCACCCGTGCCTCATCCATGCCACATCTGTGCTCATTTGTGCCACATCTGTGCTCATTTGTGCCACATCAGTGCTCATCCATGCCACATCAGTGCTAATCCATGCCACATCAGGGCTCATCCATGCCACATCAGTGATTATCCATGATTCATCCGTGTGACTTAAGTGCTTATCCGTGCCACATCCATGCCACATCAGTGCTTATCCGTGCCTCATCCATGCCACATCAGTGCTCATCCGTGCCTCATCCATGCCACATTAGTGCTCACCTGTGCCACATAAGTGCTTAGCTATGCCACATCCATGCCACCACAGTGCTCATCAGTGTTAAATCCATGCCACATCGGTGCTCAACTGTGCCACATCAATGCCATTAGGCACTGTAGTGGCACTGAGTGAGCACAATGCTCATCAGTGCCACTACAGTGCCCATCAGTGCCACTACAGTGCCTCACAAAAGTCAGGAAATTAGATGTGTAATTTATGTCCCTAGAACACCTGACGGTACTCCCTGCATGTTGGGCCTCTGTATGTGGCCATGCTATGTAAAAGTCTCACACATGTGGTATTGCCATACTCAGGAGGAGTAGCAGAATGTGTTTTGGAGTGTAGCTGCAAGTAAGCATATGCCATGTGAGAGACAAAAACCTGTTAATATGACAATTCTGTGAAAGCATAAAATAACTAAAATCTTTATTTTTCAAAAAATTGTGGGGAAAAATTGCAACTTCAAAAAACTCACCATACCTCTTACTAAATACCTTGGAGTTTCAACTTTCCAAAAAGGGGTAACTTGGGGGGGGGGGGTATTTGCAGTGACCTCGCTTGTCTCAAAAAATGAGATCAGTCAGTACATTAGATGTGATTAGGTGTGATCACTTTTCAATGATTAGTACCATAGCTTGTAGATTCTATAACCTCCACAAAGACCAAATAATATATGCTTATTTGGGTTATTTTTACAAAAGATATGTAGCAGTGTAAATTTTGGACAAAATGTATGAAGACAAATTACTAATTTCCAAATTTTTATAACAGAAATAAAGAACATTTAATTAATTTTATCAAAATGTTCAGTTTTTATTCATCTGTAGCGCAAAAAAAAAAAAAAAAAACAGTGGTGATTAAATACCACCAAAAGAACATACATGTGTGAAAAAAGTACATACATTTCATATGGGTACAGTGTTGCATGACTGAGTAATTGTCATTCAAAATGTGAGAGCATTGAAAGCTGAAAATTGACCTGGTTGTAAGGGGGTATAAATGCCCAGTGGGCAAGTGGTTAATCAATCAAGGCATTAAATCATGGCATTGAAATAGATACTAGAGAAGTGGGCTACTTGTACCACAATACTGCGTGTGCTGGGGGATAGACCTCAGTGGTCTCTGCTCCTGCATGCCACTTGTATATGCGAAAAACAGTGACCTCACTTCCTGTATATACAGAAAATTAGGGACTTCACTTCCTGTAAAAACAGAAAATTGGTGACTTCACTTCCTGTGTTGAAGTTCTTCATCCTGCATCAGTGATTATATTAAATTCTAGGCGTGCACACGGGGGGTGCCGGGTGGTCCTGGGCCCACCTTAATCACCCAGTGTGGTGCAGATTCCCCCTGCTGATATTTCACCAAAGCCCCCTCAAAAGGGCTCCTAAAAAAAAAAAAACGTAAAAAAAAAATAAAGATTTTTAAAAAATACTGCCCACTGCTCTACTGACACTGTCCATATTTTAAAACATTAAAAAAAATTGTATATTTATTTATAAGAGTGTGTGTGTGTGTGTGTATATATATATATATATATATATATATATATATATATATATATATACACACACATATATATACATTTACTGTTTATATACCCATTTGTGTTTGAGCCTGGGCCCATCCTAATCAGGTGCAGATTCCCCCTGCTGATATTTCACCAAAGCCCCTTTAAGAGGGCTCCTAAAAAAATTGTAAAAATAAAAATTGTAAAAAAAACAAAAATACAAAAAAAATAATAAGAATAAAAAAAAAACTACTGACATGTCCACTACACTACTCACACTGACCATATTTTAAAACATTTTTAAAAAATGTACATTTATTTATGAGTGTGTATATATATTTATACATATTTACTGTATATATACATATATACCCATTTGTGTTTGAGCTTTGAAGTGCACACCCTAACGCAATAAGCTGCGCACACCGATGATGGAAATATAAATACTATGGATTTTAAAATAAGAAAACTAGGTGTAGTATAATTCATAACCACCTTTCCCTTTTCATTGAATTGATAGCCTACTCCAGAGGTGTCAAACTAAAATTCTTCTTGGGCCGCATCAGCATTATGATTGCCTTCAAAGGGCCGGTTGAATCTGTAAGACTAGTTGTCCTGAGCACCCCACCCCCTCTTATATCAGATGTCAAGAGCTCCCCACCATCAGAAGTCAAGAGTTCCCCACCCTCCCTTACAGCACAGTACACCCCCACTTACCTTGTGCTGCTGCTGGGAAGAAGCTGGGGCATTGTGGGGGAAGCAGAGAGTGCAAGGTCTAGAGGAGGACCAAAAGAGGGCTGGAACTCTCCTGCAGCTGCAGGAGAGGTGTGAGGGCCACATGAAATGGCCTGGAGGGCCAGATTCGGCCTGCGGGCCTTGTGTTTGACACCTGTGGCCTACTCAATCAATAATTGATGAGTGACTCAGCTGCCTCTATCTTGTGTTCCACAATCCTAGTAACTCATTTAGGAAACACATCAATACAGTGTCCTATTAGCTGTAATCTATAGCACAGTAGACTTTGCCTTGATCCGTCTACTTTGGTCTAACTTATGCAGAAATATTGAAACAAATCTTTTTCTGTGTTAGTTCCACCTGTACTGAGACCTACCATATCATTCAACTTCATGCAAAACTCCAAATAAAGGACAAATGAATTAAAATGAATTAAATTGAATTTAAATTTAAAATGACATTTAAATTAAATTAAATTACATTTAAATTTAATTAGAGAGGTGAATGTGTGCAAGTATATCACTTTCAGGACTTAGTTTTTATTTATTACTTGTCCCAGTAGCCTTCTTAAAAATATAAATAACAAGAACTATCTGTCCTAGTAGATGTTTCAGAAACACGACCTCCAGCCTGGAAACTGTGTGCTTTCTACTTGCAGTAGCTCCAGGCTGCCACTAGAGGCGCTGAAGAATAGATACAAGCTGCTCATTTATCCCAATACAAAGCTTGTCTCTTTTCTTCCCTGTAGCTCCCTCTAGTGGTGACCAGGAGCAGTTGCAGTAGGAAGAGAAGAGTTACTTCTGCACTAAAGATCCTGTGCCTCAAACACTTTTTTGTACACAAAACAGCCATCACTTGCAATTTGTATTTTTGATCAGAATGAAAAGACACATAATAATAAAGTTATAAAAGTCAGTTCATAACTCCACATGGGACAAAAAAATAGCATAGCAAGAAAAAAAAAAAAAACAATAATGTATACAATTGCGATTCAAGTAATAATGTAATTAACCACTTCTGGACCGGAAGATTGTCCCCCTTAATGACCAGGCCATATTTTGCAATTTGGCACTGCGTTACTTTAATGGACAATTGCACGATCGTGCGACGCTGTACCTGAATAGAATTGGTGTGCTTTTTTTACTACAAATAGAGTTTTCTTTTAGTGGTATTTGATCACCTCTGCAATTTTTGTTTTTGCGCTATAAACAAAAAAAGAGCGACAATTCTGGAAAAAAATATATATATTTTTCACATTCTGCTATATAACATTCTCAAAAAAAAAAAACTTAAAAAATCTAAATTTTTTAACATCTTATGCCAATTTTTTTCTGATATATATTTTTGGTAAGAAAATCACAATAAGCGTATTTTGATTGGTTTGCGGAAAAGTTATCGCGTCTACTAACTACGGGAAAGACATGTCATTTTTATTCTTTTGTTTTTTTTTTACTAGTAATGGCAGCTATCAGCGATTTTCAGCGGGACTGCGACATTGCGGCGGACAGATCAGACCCCTAACTGAGATTTTTGACACTTTTGGGGGGACCAGTGACATTACTACAGTAATCAGTGCTAAAAATATGCACTGTTACTGTAATAATGACACTGGCAGGGAAGGGGTTAACATTGTGGGTGATCAAGGGGTTAAATGGGAGCCTAGGGGAGTGATTCTAACTGTGGTGGGCGTGGCTTTTGAAATGATCATAGAGACATGCGATCCTATATAGAAGGATCACAGGAGCTCTGTGATCATTCCAGAGAGAAGAACGGTCGGCTGTGTTTACAACAGCCAACTGTCCTTCTCTCTCAGCGGGGAGCGATCGCGGGTGTCAGGAAGCAATCGGAGCCCCCAGCCCCGTGCATCGGAGTCCCCACTGCCGAGTGGGTGTGGAAGCGCGCCACTGGCGGCGCATGCTCGCCCCCTAGCTGCAGGCGCACGACTGACGTAGGTCTACGTCAGTTTGAGCAGGGGGGCAGCACTGCCGCAGTAAAAAGGTGGTGGGCGGTCGGGAAGGGGTTAAACGTTACTAAAAAAATTTACCTTTCCTTTTCAATCTGCAGCGCTGTAATTTTTTGTAAAATGCAATGCCATATGGCATCCTGGAGGTGTTCTTTGGTTTACTGATTCTTCCAGAAGTCTGCACTAAGACACAGGTCAGATTTTGGGCATGTAACAAAAATGTCATTCTTTTTGAGATACTCCCAAAGGGAAATCATGTCTAAAGAGATGCAGACCCTACAGATTCCTTCCGCACATAGACACAGACAAACTAACCGATATTTCTTCAGAATAACCAACGGTAGGATTCTGCAACAAAATTTGTTAAAATCCCTGCAATGTACAGAGATTACTCAGAGGGGAATGTTTTTTACTCTTTAAAATACACTAAACATCAAATCTGTTTTATAGTTTTTTATAGAATTGGATATCCACAATCTGATTTTTTTGCCTTCTTTGTATAGATGTGAAAAACTTCACTGAAAATAAAATGATTCTTTGACCCCTGATTAGCTAAAAGAAACCTTTAGTAAGACAGTATACAGGCTGCCATTGAGTTCTTAACCTCTGTGGCGGTATTCCCGAGTGTGGCTCGGGGTGGGATTTCACTGCCATAAGCGGTAACCCTGAGCCCCACTCGGGGTACCGCCAGGGAGCATCGCTGGTTTCTTGTAGAGGTTACTTACCTTGTCGCCGGGATCCAGCGATGTGTCCCTTCAGCATACGGCGGCCGGATCTTCCGCCCGATGCTTGTGAGCCCCGGCTTCCGTCTCCTGCGACGTGATGCTCGCAGGGGGGGTGGAACCGGTGGCAAATTTGAAAAGTAAAAAACACAAACACACTGATTTCATTACAAAATAAAATAAATTGATATTAGTTTGCCCCCCCAGTGCCCTTTCCTGTAGTTTTACTGTACTTTTATATATATATATATATATATATATATATATATATATATAGTACAGACCAAAAGTTTGGACCCACCTTCTCATTCAAAGAGTTTTCTTTATTTTCATGACTATGAAAATTGTAGATTCACACTGAAGGCATCAAAACTATGAATTAACACATGCGGAATTATATACATAAAAAAAAAGGTGTGAAACAACTGAAAATATGTCATATTCTAGGTTCTTCAAAGTAGCCACCTTTTGCTTTGATTACTGCTTTGCACACTCTTGGCATTCTCTTGATGAGCTTCAAGAGGTAGTCACCTGAAATGGTCTTCCAACAGTCTTGAAGGAGTTCCCATAGATGCTTAGCACTTGTTGGCCCTTTTGCCTTTACTCTGCGGTCCAGCTCACCCCAAACCATCTCGATTGAGTTCAGGTCTGGTGACTGTGGAGGCCAGGTCATCTGGCGCAGCACCCCATCACTCTTCTTCTTGGTCAAATAGTCCTTACACAGCCTGGAGGTGTGTTTGGGGTCATTGTCCTGTTGAAAAATAAATGATGGTCCAACTAAACGCAAACCGGATGGAATAGCATGCTGCTGCAAGATGCTGTGATAGCCATGCTGGTTCAGTATGCCTTCAATTTTGAATAAATCCCCAACAGTGTCACCAGCAAAGCACCCCCACACCATCACACCTCCTCCTCCATGCTTCACGATGGGAACCAGGCATGTAGAGTCCATCCGTTCACCTTTTCTGCGGCGCACAAAGACACGGTGGTGGGAACCAAAGATCTCAAATTTGGACTCATCAGACCAAAGCACAGATTTCCACTGGTCTAATGCCCATTCCTTGTGTTCTTTAGCCCAAACAAGTCTCTTCTGCCACTCGTTTTCCTGTACTTAGCTGCTTTTTTCTTGCTATAATACAAATTCTAACCAGGGCCGTCTTTATTCTTGATTGGACCCTGGGTGAAAAATGTTCTTGGGCCCTCTTGAATCCACTTATCAACTATTTGGGGGCTCAAGGGGCAGTTGCTTTGGGCCCCACAACAATGACTAGAGGGCTACAGTGCAGCTGCCCCTTTTGCCCTGTGTTAACCACTTGCCTACAGTGCACTTTCACCCCCTTCCTGCCCAGACCGATTTTCAGCTTTCAGCGCTCTCACACTTTGAATGACAATTAGAGCCCATTCACACTAGCGCAACTTGTGAGGCAACTTGTTTTGCCCCAGGTCGCCCCAGGTCGCTTGACATAACAAAAGCAATGTTAATCAATCAGTGCCGTCTTAATTGGCACTACTGAAGTTGCTCCGACTTCAGAAAAGGGTCCTGTACTACTTTGAGGCGACCTGTGATCCGACCTGTCCTATATACTTCAATGGGAGTCGCCTCCTTATCTTAATTGACACGACTTGTTATCAGATTTCCAGGAAGAAGAAAGAGATTAGCCAGGCATTCCCCACATTGCAGCCATGCCTATAATGGAATATATATACCATTATATATATATATATATATATATATATATATATATATATATATATATATATATATATATATATATGTAATGGTATATATATATTCCATTATCTCTGCTTGGTCTGTGTGAGTGGCACTGGTGGACACAGATAAGTGGCACTGGTGGACACTGATTCATGGCACTGATACGTGGCACTGATACGTGGCACTGGTGGACACTGATTCGTGGCACTGATACGTGGCACTGGTGGACACTGATTCGTGGCACTGGTGGACACTGATTCGTGGCACTGATACATGGCACTGGTGGACACTGATTCGTGGCAATCATATGTGGCACTGATACCTGGCACTGGTGGACACTGATACATGGCACTGATACGTGGCACTGATAGGTGGCACTGGTGGACACTGATACGTGGCACTGATAGGTGGCACTGGTGGACACTGATACGTGGCACTGATACTTGGCACTGGTAGACACTGATTTGTGGCACTGATATGTGGCACTGGTGGACACTGATACGTGGCACTGACACGTGACACTGATACGTGGCACTGGTGGACACTGATTAGTTTCACTGATATGTGGCACTGGTGGACACTGATATGTGGCACTGATACGTGGCACTGGTGGACACTGATACGTGGCACTGATACGTGGCACTGGTGGACACTGATTCGTGGCACTGATATGTGGCACTGGTGAACACTGATATGTGGCACTGATACGTGGCACTGATATGTGGCACTGGTTGACACTGATTCGTGGCACTGATACGTGGCACTGGTGGACACTGATTTGTGGCACTGATACGTGGCACTGGTGGACACTGATTCGTGGCACTGATACGTGGCACTGGTGGACACTGATTCGTGGCACTGATATGTGGCACTGATACGTGGCACTGGTGGACACTGATATGTGGCACTGATACGTGGCACTGGTGGACACTGATTTGTGGCACTGATATGTGGCACTGGTGGACACTGATATGTGGCACTGATACGTGGCACTGATACGTGGCACTGGTAGACACTGATTCGTGGCACTGATACATGGCACTGGTGGACACTGATTTGTGGCACTGATGCGTGGCACTGGTGGACACTGATTCGTGGCACTGATATGTGGCACTGGTGGACACTGATTTGTGGCACTGATATGTGGCACTGATACATGGCACTGGTGGACACTGATACGTGGCACTGATGCGTGACACTGATACGTGGCACTGGTTGACACTGATTCGTGGCACTGATACGGGGCACTGGTGGACACTGTTTCGTGGCACTGATATGTGGCACTGGTGGACACTGATCCGTGGCACTGATGGGCAGTGGCACTGGTGGACACATACGTGGAACTGATGGGCAGTGGCACTGGTGAAAAATGATACGTGGCACTGGTGGGCAATGAGGAAATAAATAAAAAAAACAGAAAAGGGGAATTAGGTCACAACACATCATATTCTGATTGGCCAAACACAAAGTCGTCTGTCATATAAGTCCTGCAAAATAATTCACAAGTCGCGGTAAAATCGCTGTAAAAAGTCGCTCCGACATGGGGCGACTTTATGGTCCTGGCAGTGTGAACCGACTCTCACTCAGTCATGCAACACTGTACCCATAAAAAAATGGTGTCCTTTTCTTCACACAAATAGAGCTTTCTTTTGATGGTATTTAATCACTACTGGGTTTTTTATTTTTTGTGCTATAAATAAAAAAAGACTGAAAATATTGTGAAAAAAACGGATGTTTCTTTGTTTCTGTCATAAAATTTTGCAAATTAGTAATTTTTCTTCACAAATTTTGGCCAAAATTTATACTGCTACTTATCTTTGGTAAAAATAACCCAAATAAGTGTATATTATTTGGTCTTTGTGAAAGTTATAGAGTCCACAAGTTATGGTGCTAATCATTAAACATTTATCACACTTGATCACACCTGATGTACTGAAGGCCTATCTCATTTCTTGAGACACTAAAAAGTCAGGAAGGTACAAATACCCCCCAAATGACCCCTTTTTGGAAAGTAGACATTCCAAGGTATTTAATAAGGGGCATGGTGAGTTTTTTGAAGTTGTAATTTTTTCCCACAATTCTTTGCAAAATGAAGATTTTTTTTTTTTACAATTTGACGTATTAACGGGTTATTTCTCTCACACGGCATATGTATACTTGGAACTACACCCCAAAACACATTCTACTACTCCTCCTGAGTATGGTGATACCACATGTGTGAGACTTTTTCACAGCCTGGCCTAACATCCAAGTAGCACCGTTCGGCATTCTAGGAGCATAAATTACACATATAATTTCCTGACAACCTATCATACTTTTGAAGGCCCTGGAGCACCAGGACAATGGAAACCCCCATAAAATGACCCCATTTTGGAAAGCAAACACCCCAATGTATAATCTTTGAGGCATAAGGAGTCTTTTGAACATGTCATTTTTTCCCACAAGTTTTTGGAAACTGTGGAAACAAAATGAAAATGCATTTTTTTTACACAAAGTTGTCCATTTATGAAATATTTCCAACACATAGCATGTACATAGCAAAAATTGCACCCCAAAATACATTCTGCTATTCCTCCTGAGTATGGCGATACCACATGTTTAACACTTTTACACAGCCTAGCCACATACAGTCCCAACATCCAAGTAGCACTTTACACAAAGTTGTCCATTTATCCACTTTTAAGACTGGGCCTATTTTTGACACTTGGTGTTAACAAGCTAAAATCATTTTTTTTGCTAGAAAACTACTTAGAACCCCCAAACATTATATATTTTTTTAGCAGAGACCCTAGAGAATTAAATGGAGATCGTTGCAATATTTTTTATCACATCATATTTGCTCAGCAGTCTTCCAAATGCAATTTTTTTTTTAAAAAAATGACTTATTTGAATTATTATTATTTGAACGCTCACGGAATGGCGCCAAACATTGGTACTTAAAAATCCCCATAGGAAACATTTTAAACATTTCTACAGGTTACCAGCTTACAGTTACAGAGGAGGTCTAGGGACCAAATTATTGCTCTCGCTCTAACGATCACGGTGATACCTCACATGTGTGGTTTGAACACCGTTTACATATGTGGGCGGGACTTGCGTATGCGTTTGCTTCTGCGCGCGAGCTAACGGGGACAGAGCGCTTTCATTTTTTTTTCCTATTTATTTTATTTATTCATTTTTTATTTTTACACAGTTTTTAAAAAAAAAATTTTGATCATTTTTATTCCTATTACAAGGAATGTAAACATCCCTTGTAATAGAAATAGGCATGACAGGTCCTCTTTATTGTGAGATCTGGGATCAAAAAGACCTCACACCTCACAACTACACTAAAACAAAAAAAAAAAAAAAATTGTTGAAAAAGAAAAAAAAAACAAAAAAAAACGGTTGCTAGGCAATGACTTTTGACATAGCTCCGGTACTCCAAGAACATAGAGTCGAGTGAGGGCCATCTTGCCCTCACTCGACTTCCTGTCTCTGAGGATCCAGGACTGGATAGTTTTCCCCTCTGCTGGCGGGGCCGGTAAGCTGGGAAAAAGTCTGGGACGCGGCGGGAGGGGGGGGGCACCTCTTCCCCTGCATCGTAAGGGTAATTCTGCGGTGAATCCGCCATTGGGACCACCCTTATCTGAAAGCCAACCGCCCGCCGTTTAAAAAAATACTGGGGTTATGGCAGCTATCTGCTGCCATAACCCCAGTATTTAGCTTTAAATGGCCGACGTATATAGTTGTTAGGCGGTCGGTAAGTGGTTGCATGTATATAGCAAAAATTGCACCCCAAAATACATTCTATAAAGGAAAGTGTACAGGAATAGTCCGAGTCCATCTCCGATCCGCTACTATTAGCGATTTCAAATTCCGAATCGGGGATCAGAATTGGATTCAGATACTGATGAGAGCTCCCCGGTGCTCTCATCAGTCATGGAGAGGACCTGAAGGGCCTCCTCGCTGCTGTACATCCTTTTTGACATGCTGGCTGTGATGGGCTGTGCGACGGGTGACGGTTGACTGCGGATGATCACTGATGGGTGGCAGGAGACTGATGGGTTGACAGGTGACGGTCACTGATGGGTTGACAGATGACGATGACTGATGGGTTGACAGGTGACGATGACTGATGGGGTGACAGGTGATGATGACTAATGCGGTGACAGATGACGATGACTGATGGGGTGACAGGTGACGATGACGTGACAGGTGACGATGACCGATGGGGTGACAGATGACGATGACTGATGGGGTGACAGGTGACAATGACTGATGGGGTGACAGATGACGATGACTGATGGGGTGACAGGCAACGATGATTGATGGGTTGACAGATGACGATCACTGATGGGGTGACAGGTGATGATGATTGATGGGGTGAGAGATGACGATCACTGATGGGGTGACAGGTGACGATGATTGATGGGGTGACAGATGACAATCACTGATGGGATGACAAGTGACGATGATTGATGGGGTGACAGATGACGATCACTGATGGGGTGACAAGTGACGATGATTGATGGGGTGACAGGTGAAGATGACTGATGGGGTGACAGGTGACGATGACCAGAGATGTATAGTAACGAAGTAGAACTACTTAAGTACTGTACTTAAGTACCAAAATGCGGTATCTGTACTTTCCTAGAGTATAATTTTTTTCTCCTACTTCTACTTTTACTTCACTACATTTTTTCGATGATTTCGATACTTCTACTCCGATATTTTTTTTTGTGCTGCATCGTTACTCGTTACTTTTCCCTTTTTCTTTTTTGTTTGGTTTCCCTCCTTACAGCTCTCTCCTACTCTTTCAATTATCCTCCCTATTCTGCCTTCCCCCCTCCCCTCCCCTTGTCTATAGGAAGGCAAAGGTAAAGATACCCCCCTTTTTCATGGGTACCTGGTCTCTGGCCATTTGGGTAGCGTTGTTCCGCTCCAGGCTTCCGCTGGGCCGGCGTGGAGTGCTCCCACATGCGCCTCTCGGCGCTCTGACATGGGTGGCGGCCTTCGGCCACTCCGCTCCTCCCCTCCTTGTCTCCATTCGCTGACGTCTCAGCGCTGGGAGGCGGGGATTCCGGCGGCCGCGCAGTAGAGACACGTGCGCATGCGCACTGCGATCGAGGTACTGGCGGCCATCTTCGTTAAGGGAAACATGGGGGGGTCTCTGATGTAAGGGGGGGCTTTGTGTGGGCGGTCTCTGATGTAAGGGGGCTCTGTGTTGGGGTCTCTGATGTAAGGGGGGCTTTGTGTGGGGGGCTCTGATGTAAGGGGGCTCTGTGGGGGGGTCTCTGATGTAAGGGGAGCTCTGTGTGGGGGGGTCTCTGATGTAAAGGGGGCTCTGTATGGGGGTCTCTGATGCAAGGGGGCTCTGTGTTGGGGGTCTTTGATGTAAGGGGGGCTCTGTGTGGGGGTCTCTGATGTAAAGGGGGCTCTTTGTGGGGGCAGGGGGGTCTCTGATGTAAGTGGGGCCTCTGTGGGGGGTTTCTGTTGTAAGAGGGCTCAGTTGGGGGGTTTATGTTGTAAGGGGGGCCTCTGATGTAAGGGGGGTCTCTAATGTAAGGGGGGCTAAGTTTGTAGTGATCATAAAAAAGAAAAGTCAAATGAAGTGCAAAAAAAGTGCAAGAAAAAATGTGCAGGAAGCTGGTGGGGGCGCCACAGGATAAGCTCGCACAGGGCGCTTGAACACCTAAGGCCGACCCTGGTTGGGAGGTTCTTTCCCATTAACAGCAGATATGAAATTATATTCATCTTGTTTTGTCACATATATATATATTTGAAGATTCACAATATTTTGAACTTTTTATTGACTTAGATTTCATACACTCTTCCTTTATTTCATTATTGGAATATATTGTTGTATATCACATTGGTTTATATATGATTTTGCGCACCAATAGGCTGTGGACAAAAAAAAAACAGGCAGGGAAGAGAAGGAGGAATGCTTTAAAAGGGGAAGGGAGGGACATACTTTATCTGTTTTTTGTTTACAAAAAGTTACAGCCTAAGGAATTGTGATTGTCCTTTAGGTTAATCATTTGAATAAATCATTTGAAATAATAAAAAACAATATGATGTTCAAACTTTTGACTTCTTTCTTTAATAACTACATAACACAGTACTTCTACTTCTACTTTCAGTACTTGAGTAGAATTTTTTTTTCAAAACTACTGGTACTTTTTACTTTTAGTACTTAAGTAGCAATTTTTTTGAAAAAACTACTTGCAATACTTAAGTAAAAAAAAATGTTGAATACTTTAGTACTTCCACTTAAGTAACTTTTTCTGCAAGCACTTCCACTTTTACTTAAGTCACTTTTTGATCGAGCACTTGTACTTTTACTCAAGTAGAAATTTCGGGTACTTTATACAAGTCTGACGATGACTGATGGGGTGACAGGTGACGGTGATTGATGGGGTGACAGGTGACGGGCGATGGTCACCGATGGGTGACAGATGACGGGCGATGGTAAACGGCGGTACTGATGGCAGTCTCTGGTAACAGGTGAACTTTAGGCTACGTTCACATGTGAGCAGAATCGTGGTCATCTGTCACCCATCCGGAAATCATTGCAAATGAAGCTCTTGTACCTTTTTTGGGCGTCATGCGATGTTTGCGCGATGTTACCGTGATTCGGCAGGCGAAAATCACGGCAACATCGCACAGCGTTTGGGGTACTATTGCAAATCGCGGGCAACGCACAGGCGTCCCGTGATTTGCAATGATTTCCGGATTGCGGGGAAAATCGCGGGGGTTCTGCCCGCAATCGCTACGCTCACATGTGAACGTAGCCTTATGGGTGGCAATTTCTGGGCACTGATGAGGTGACTGTTGGGTGACAGGTGTAATTGGGGGGGGGGGGCTGAGGACTGTGTGGGGACCTTTATTAATGTGCTTTTACTTTTACAGGTGTACAGAGCAGTAACTCACTGTTTCTGGCTCTGCTCTCCTCACACTGGAAACTGTGTGAGGGGAGAAGAGCTAGTAACAGTGAGTTACTGCTCTGTGTTTACATTTTGTGATCGGCTGTGAATGGATTCACAGCCAATCACATAGTAAACAGCCACTGTCAGTGACTGTTTACTACTGCCGGTGACTAGCTGTGTTCCTAGGGAACACAGAGACACCGACATGACCGCGCTGCGCGCTCCCGATCGCGCATGCGCGGTCATCTTCTGGGCTTTACTATTGTGATCGGCTGTGTGATTAGATCACAGCCGATCACGTGGGAAACAGCCATGCCCATTGGCTGTTTCACCCCGGCCGGTGACGCGCTGGATCCCGGGGACATGCTGCCACCGACAGTGCAGGGCGGCGCGCACACAATCGCGCTCCTGCCCTGCCTGAATGGTCATTCGACGGCGGGCGGGCGGCAAGTGGTTAAAGACAGCCCTGATTCAAAAGCCCCGTACACACGTACCGATTGTCGGCCGCAAATATTCGGCAGCCGACCGATCGGCCGATTGTAGGCTTGTTAGTATGATGCTTCCGACAGCCGACAGCGCATTTTCGGCCGAACAGAATCTGTCCTGCAGGCATTAAAATTTTTGTACGCCGACAACAGAACGGCCGATTGTGCGTCAGTCAGTACAGATTTCGGCCGACAGACAGCAGATTTGCAAGACTGGGCATGCTCAGAAAAGAAAAAAGACAAGGAAAGTTAACCATCACATGACATTACTTCTGCAGTCGGCTGTTGTTGGCCGACAAAATTTGTGTGCAGTCTTTTGCAGTTTTCAACAGACACGACAGCCCTGGACAAAAGACGGCCGATCGTTCGGCCGACGATCGGTACGTGTGTACGGTGCTTAACAGTCTATTCAGTAGGACTATCAGCTGTGTATCCACCTGACTTCTGCACTGTCACTGTCAGTGACTAGCTGTGTTCCTAGGGAACACAGAGCCACCGACATGACCGCGCTCCCGATCGCGCATGTGCTGTCATCTTCTGGGCTTTACTATTGTGATCGGCTGTGTGATTAGATCACAGCCGATCACGTGGGAAACAGCCATGCCCATTGGCTGTTTCCCCCCTGCCGGTGACGCGCTGTGTCCCGGGGACACGCCGCCACCGACAGTGCAGGGCGGCGCGCACACGATCGCGCGCCTGCCCTGCCTGAATGGGCCGCCGCCATATAACGGCAGCCCAGAACAATGGTCACACCGCTCATTTGATGGCGGGCAGCAAGTGGTTAAAGACAGCCCTGATTCTAACAGTCTATTCAGTAGGACTATCAGCTGTGTATCCACCTGACTTCTGCACAACACAACTGATGGTCCCAACCCCATTTATAAGGCAAGAAATCACACTTATTAAATCTGACAGGGCACACCTGTGAAGTGAAAACCATTTCAGGTGATTACCTCTTGAAGTGTGACTCTACAATTTCCATAGTCATGAAAATAAAGAAAACTCTTTGAATGAGAAGGTGGGTCCAAACTTTTGGTCTGTACTGTATATATATATACACAGTATACATATATATATTTATATATATATATATATAAAACATGTGTATATATGTACAGTATGTATACTTTAACATATTTATAGTCATTTATTATATTATTTTTTGATTTTGTGTTTCAAACTTTATCATACCCTAGATGTCATAAAGAAGAACGCACAGTAAAAAAAAATCATATGTAAATAATTGGTTTGGGCTGCTCGTCATTAAGAATTACTAGCAAAATAATTGTACCGCTTTCAGCACCTAAAATCGGAAAGAATCATACCACCAGGGAGATTAAAGAAGAACTACACTCACTGGCCACTTTATTAGGTACACCTTGCTAGTACCGGGTTGGACCCCCTTTTGCCTTCAGAACTGCCTTAATTCTGGAATATATTCAACAAGGTGTTGGAAGGATTCCTCAAAGATTATGCTCCATAGTGACACGATAGCATCACACAGTTGCTGCAGATTTGTCGGCTGCTCATCCATGATGCCAATCTCCCGTTCTACCACATCCCAAAGGTGCTCTATTGGATTGAGATCTGGTGAGTGTGGAGAACATTGGAGTACAGTGACCTCATTGTCATGTTCAAGAAACCAGTAATGAGATGATTTGAGATTTGTGACATGGTACTTTATCCTGCTGGAAGGAGCCATCAGAAGATGAGTACACTGAGCCATCAGAAGATGGGTACAATGTAGTCATAAAGGGATGGACATGGTCAGCAACAATACTCAGGTAGACTGTGGTGTTTAAACAAAGTTTTTTGGTACTAAGGGGCCCAAAGTGTGCCAGGAAAATATCCCCCACACCATTACACCACCACCACCACCACCAGTTTGTATAGCTGAAATTGCATTGCATTGGAACTGAAATGGTGGAGGACCCTTTATTTGGTCTGCACTGCAATTGGATTGCATGGAGTTCAGACCCATGCAATCCGATCCCTGGCCAATTTCACAGTTCGCACTGCATTCTACAAACTGATTTGGGGTTTCATTAAGATTACATTGACACCCGCAGTGGTTAGCAGAGAGCAGTGTGAAGTGCCTGCGAGTCAGATGCGATGCAGGAACCCACACATAAATTGTGGTGGTTCTCGCATCACATCAGTGTGAACCCAGCCTGAATGTATGCACAAGGATTACATATAGAGGTGTCAAACACAAGGCCCGTGGGCTGAATCCACCCCTCAATGCTATTTTATGTGGCCCTCGCACCTCTCCTGCAGCTACAGGAGAGTTCTAGCCCTCCTTTGGTCCTCCTCTAGACCCTGCACTTTCTTCTTCCCAGCAACGCCCCAGCTTCTTCCCAGCAGCAGCACAAGGTAAGGGAGGGTGGGGAACTCTTAAATTCTGATGGTGGGGGGGGCTCTTGACATCTGATGTAAGAGGGGTGGTGTGCTCTGGACATCTAATCTTACAGATTCAACCAGCCCTTTGGGGGCAATCATAATGCTGATGCGGCCCGAGAAGAAACTGAGTTTGACACCCCTGCACAGGAGAAAAAAAATAAATGCGATGGTAGCCATTAAACATTCAGTCTCTTTCAAATTGCATGACACAGTTATTGACCCTCACGGAAGATTTCCTGTATTAGTATGTGATCTGAACAATACTACATTTACCACAGTTAATCTCTATGCGCCTAATATGGGTCAACAGAAATTCCTTAACACTCTATTCAAAAAGGTCCAGCGATTGCAACGTGGGCGTCTATTTGTGTAGCGGGGACTTCAAAGAAGATCTCAACATGTCTCCTTCTATTCTTTGGCGCAATAGCACATACTTCTTATCCTTGAAACAAAGGAAACAAACAAACTCGAGATCAACTGGAACCGTTCTTGCAAGAATTTTCTAACCAGTGTGGACACTATTGTTTTCAATGTCTGGTGTGCTCATAAAGCGTACAGTAGAGGCATGTTGCTACAGTTAGCGACAAGAGAGAGGAGGAGGATGCAAGGTGTCGACTTATTGCTGTCACAAATTAAATCCTTAGAGGTACAGTACAATCTAAAACTTCACCCACTTCTACCCTTACTGAAAATCTTTTGTGGTGTAGGCAACAACTCCTGCTACTTCTGTTGAATGAACAGGAGAAAGCATTAAAGACTGCAAAAGCTAAATTTTATGCCCAAGGTAACAGAGCAAGCAAACTCTTGGCCAGCATGCTGAGGACAAGGCAACCAAAGTCCTGGCCTCCCTTTGTAGTGGATTTGGTAAGGAATTCACAAGTCTCCCATCCAACTGATATTGCTAATGCTTTCCAGAAGTACTACTCCTCATTATACAAATTAAAGGATTATCCTACCACTGCCCAGCCTACGGATGCTGCTATCTCTACATTTCTAGATACATACAACTTCCAATAGTAGACCCCACCGTGTAAGCCAAACTGAATGCACCTATTACCTCTTCTGAAATCCTTTAATTTTTTATGGTCTACTTGAGCCCAAATCTATGTTTGATTCAAACAGACAGTTCATGAATACTGTATGTTGTTTTGGTGTACATGGCATGCTTTCCTTGTTGTTTCTCCTTTCTTTTCCTTCTCTTCTGTTTCAATCTTTGTTTTCCCTAGAAATGAGGAATGTCTGGGGAATGTCTGTTCTTGGATGTTTTTCTCTTTTGAAAGCCCCTCTGTCCAATTGAGATTATGAGTGGGCTTGGTACTTTATACAGTATATTGTCACAAGTATTGTGACACCTGCCTATACACACACATGAACTTTTATGGCATCCCAGCCTTAGTCCGTAGGAGTCAGTATTGAGTTGGCCCATCCTTTGCAGCTATAACAGCTTCAACCCTTCTGGGAAGGCTGTCCATAAGGTTTAGGAGTGTCTATGGGAATGTTTGACCATTCTTTCAGAAGCGCATTTGTGAGGTCAGGCACTGATGGTGGAAAGAAGGCCTGGCTCGCTGTCTGCGCACTTATTCATCCCAAAAGTGTTCTATCTGGTTGAGGTGCACAAAGCAAGGTCCATAAAGACACGTATGTGCGAGTTTGGGGTGGAGGAACTTGATTGGCCTGGACAGAGTCCTGACCTCAACCTGATAGCACACCTTTGGGATGAATTAGTCCAGAGACTGCAAGCCAAGCCTTCTCGTCCAACCTAAGTGCCTGACCACACAAATGCGCTTCTGGAAGAATGGTCCAACGTTCCCATAGACACACTCCTAAACCTTGTGGACAGCCTTCCCAGAAGAGTTGAAGCTGTTACAGCTGCAAAGGGTGGGCCAACTCAATATCAAACCCTATGGACTAAGATGCTAATAAAGTTCATGTGCATGTAAATACTTTTCACAATATAGTATATATTGTATTATGTATAACTTATTTTCCTTACCTGAGAGCGGTGTGCTCATTAATATGTAATCCAACGGCGTGGCACATTGTCAAATGTGATGTCCAGTTATGTCTGGTTTATTTTGTTTCCTTGCTTTGTAAAAATTTTATAGAAATGATTGGATTATAAAGATATGAGTGTCTATGAAGCACCCATTTTCTTTTTGAAGTCTTTGCAATACGATGGACTTTATTTGCTTTCATGTTGCTGCACTTTGTTCTTAAAAAGGATTTTTGTGTTTGGATTCCAAGCAGAAGCAAGGAGCAGTCATTGATTTCTTGATGAAGGAGAGATGCAGGCTGTCTGACATTCACAGAAGGCTACAGACAGGGCCGGACTGGGAATAAAATTCAGCCCTGGAAATATTTTCATACCAGCCCCATAGCATACCGACCCAACAGCATAACATCATCATATTCTTGTTCATAAAAGGGAAAACCATGCATTTTAAAGCACATTTGAAGAGTGCATTATAGATAAGAGAGATATGAAAGCATATAGGGCTTTGTATATATATATATATATATACAGTATATATATATATATATATATATATAAGCAAATTCCAGTTAAAAGTGCGGACATGGTACAGGAGGTGGTCATAGGCTGTGTGGACATGGCACAGGAGATGTCAGAGTCTGATAGCATGGTACAGGAGGATATGTCAGAGGCTGGGGGCATAATACAGGAGATGCAGGGGCTGTGGGAATGGTACAGGAGATGCAGGGGCTCTGGACATGGTACAGGAGATTCAGGGCCTGCGGCATGGTACAGGAGATGCAGGGACTGCGGGTATGGTACAGGAGATGCAAGGACTGCGGACATGCTACAGAAGATACAGAGGCTGTGGCACAGTACAGAAGATGAAGAGGATGCAGACATGGTACAGGAGATGCAGGGGCTGTGAGCATAGTACAGGAGATGCAGGGGCTGCGGACATGGTAGAGGAGATGCAGAGGTTGCGGGCATGGGGCAGGAGATGCAGAGGCTGAGGGCATGGGGCAGGAGATGCAGAGGCTGAGGGCATGGGGCAGAAGATGCAGAGGCTGTGGGCATGGTACAGAAGATGCAGAGGCTGCAGGCATGGTACAGGAGATGCAAAGACTGCGTACAAGGTACAGGAGATGCAGAGGCTACGGGCATGATGCAGGGGCTGCGGGCATGGTGCAGGAGATGCAGGCATGGTGCAGGATATGCAGTGCTGTGGGCATGGTGCAGGAGATGCAGAAGCTGAGGGCATGGTGCAGGAGATGCAGAGGCTGAGGGCATGGGGCAGGAGATGCAGAGCTGCCGGCTTGGTGCAGGAGATGCGGGGCTGAGGGCATCAAGCAGGAGATGCAGTGCTGTGGGCATGGTGCAGGAGATGCAGGGGCTGCGGGCATGGTGCAGGGATGCACAGGCTGCGGAGCGGTCTTACTTAGGGATGATCAAACTTTTCAAAAGTTTGGTTCGACCAGAACACCCGAACTTCCCGAAATTTCAGCCAGGATTTCAGAACCCCATTGAAATCAATGGGACCCGAACTTCGGTAATCAAAAAACACCATTTTGAAGCCCTAAAACCCAATAAATGCCCCTAAAAAGTGCCTAGGGTTCTGGGTCATGCCACAGGGACTATTAATCACACACAAAAAAAAGTTCTTAAAAATTGTCATTTTTGATAGAGAGCCAATTATTGAAAAAATTATTGAAAAAAAAAAAGAAAAAAAGAGATTTCTTTGGATTTAGTGTCTGGGGGGGTCTAAAAGTGTACCTGTGAAGTTTCAGCTCTGTAACATGTCCAGAACCAGAAAAAAAAATGTTTGTATTAGAATTGCAATAGAACAGGATAGGGCTCCGCTATTTTCACACCTTGCCGGTTTTGTAGCAGGCGTTTTTTTGGGCATTTTTTGGGCATCTTTGGAGCAGGCATAACATCAGAACTTCTGTGTAGGGGTATATATAAAAAAGAAAAAGAATTCTAATAAGCGCTAATACCACAGTGTAAGCAGCGCTAAAAAATTGGAGGAAGGCATTAACATGACAATACCAACTTGTGATAACATGGTGGAAAAAAACCAAATAATGATTTAAGTCCCATGTCAAAAAAATTTCCATACAGAAAGAAAAATAGTCCCATGAGTGTGATGAATCTTGACGGTGAACACAACATATCTTTAAAATGAAAGAAGATATCCCATCACCAGATAAAACCAAATTAATTGGGTGCTCACCAGATCAAATGGGTCTACATTACCATATAGCAAGCAGACCAAATGGGCTTTTAAAGATGATCCAGATTCCTCCTAAGATACGACCATGGATGTAATTTCAGGCTTATGAAGTGGTTTGTAGAGGGATGTAGATCTCTCATAGCCAGGCTTCATAAAAGCCAGAAAGAAGAGTGCACATAGCGTAATATAAACAAATGGTAAGAAATATCAGCGCTCAACCCTATCAGATAGCAGCTGGACACTAAAAACAGGCACAGAAACAAAACCTGGGTAGCAAAAATATAAACAGTAGAACAGTGCAGCGCTCTAAAAATAATAAAACACAATGGAATAAAATCGCAGCTAAAATCGCAGATAAAACACAAAAGCAAAGTCCATCTATAAGAGCCAGATCAAAGGTCGGGTAAGAAGTAGTAGGTGTAATAGTCCTTATAGGGTGCAAAGATTCCTAATGAATTCCCGAGGAGCCAGGTGCAGATAGCAGAAGACACACACACTCCCTCCACCTTCCAGAGTGGCCTCTCACCTTATTAAGGTATTACACGGGCATTGTAAACATAGACACATCACCAACTCCAACCTCTTGACGATCCTTCCGGTTATCAATGAAGGAAAACAATCTGTAGTAAGCATGAACCTACACAGCTTCGTACTGCACACTCCTGGATGTC
Source organism: Pelophylax lessonae (assembly GCF_965119305.1). Taxonomy (NCBI): domain Eukaryota; kingdom Metazoa; phylum Chordata; class Amphibia; order Anura; family Ranidae; genus Pelophylax; species Pelophylax lessonae. The sequence goes on from NC_138776.1 coordinate 201,038,221, forward strand.
TCTCCGATGACAGGGTATTAAAAGGAAAAAAACGCCAGGATAGTGTAATACTGATTTTTAATATGATTAAAACATCACAAAGTGGCCTCTTACTTGTTAAAGATGGACATCAGGCATATAACAATAGAAGGACCGGGACAGCGGGACTCGCTCGGTGTCACTCGGTCTCCTCCGTGCCAGCGGGTGACGTCAGACGCTCGACTCCTCCTCCCTCCGCACGCGTATCGCCTCCGTGGGTGGAGGCTTCGTCAGCGATGAAGAGGATTGGTCCAACGTCACCTTATTAATAATCCTCCCCTTAATCTGATTGGCCAGTCCTTCTACAACGTTCCTATGGATACCCTAATGCCGGAACTGGAGGGAAATCCCAGCTCAGACTTCAGACAATCCCGAGTATGGCTATAAACAAGATGAGAGGAAACTTAACCCCTTCTCCACCTTCGGGCAGCTTAATACGCTCCCCAAAGCCAATTATTAACAGGATCAGGATGGATAGCACTCAATTGATGTGCTTAATTAAGAGTTTAATAAATAATACAACAGCGTATGACGCCGTATACCCGTTGGCACGGAAGATACATAAAGAATATATACATCATAAAGATACATGTTAAGAACGATAAAAACTTTAAACATGATAATACAACTACTTAGAACACTGCACATGTAGCTATATAAATAAAAATAGAAATGAACATAAAAGAATAATTTATCGATCAGAAATAAAACAATTCAAATCAAAATCCGTGTTCAGACCCCGGGGTACGGCAACTTTCATTTCATAAATCCAAAAGGATTCCCTTTTACTTAATTGGCGAATGTAGTTGCCGCCCCTCCAGTGCTTTTTAACTTTTTCAATGCCCCAGAAATTCATATCCTTGGGGTCTTTGTTATGGAAGTTTTTGAAATGCTGGTACAGAAAATGGGGGGATTTTCCCTTTCTAATGCACCTAACATGTTCAGCAAGTCTTACTTGGAGGGCTCTTGAGGTCCTACCGACGTACTGTAGTCCACAACTACATTCGATCACATACACAACCCCAGTAGTCGCACAGGTAATAAGGTCATTGATCTTATACTCTCTACCTGTCGCCTGAGCCACGAAATCCTTCCTGCGTTTCACATTCTTTTTCGCAGAACGGCACACTATGCATTTGCCACATGCATAAAAACCTTTCAGGAAAGCAAACAATTTATTATGTGCCTCCACTGGGGGATCTACTACTCCTGGGGCTAAAATATTCCTCAAAGTAGGTGCCCGTTTATAAACAAAACGTGGTCTGGCTGGGAGATGGTCGCATAGTACTCGGTCTTGCATCAAAATGGGCCAATGTTTGTTAAAAATACTTTCAATTTTTTTGTATTGAATATTGTAATCTAAAACAATCCTTACATCACCTTTTGGTGCTTCTCGTTTGGGGCCACTAGTTAACAGCGTATTACGGTCAATCTCTTTGACACTTGAGAGGTCCTTAGATAGTCTCTCTTTATTGTAACCTTTCTGTAAAAACCTTTCAGATAAGACATTGGCCTGTTCCATATAGTCAACTTCTGAGGAACAATTGCGTCTTAGCCTGACAAACTGTCCTTTCGGAATGTTACAGAGCCAAGAGGCATGATGGCAGCTGTCGAGAGGGATGTATGCATTTCTGTCAGTTGGTTTGAAGTGGTTACTAGTCATGAACCCTCTGGTTCCCTTTGAGATGACCAGATCCAGAAAAACTACACTGGTAGTACTAGTGGTCCATGTGAGTACTATGTTTTTGTTATTATTATTTAATTTACTCATAAATGTCTCAAGGTGGTCCATTTCACCGTTCCACACAAAGAACACGTCATCGATGTACCTTTTATAGCACACCAGTTCGGGGGGACGGTCATGAAACACCACCTCCTCCTCCCAGTGGGCCATAAATAGGTTGGCCACACTGGGAGCGAAACGGGCGCCCATGGCCACACCTCTTTTCTGGAGATAATAGTTATTGCCATACCAGAAATAATTTCTTGAGAGGCAAAAGAATAAACTACTTAGGAGAAAACTCCTAAGTTTCCTCGGAAGGCTAGATGTTGCAAACGCCCACTTGACTGCTGCCTCTGCTTCTTCATGGTCTATGATAGTATACAGCGAACCTACGTCCGCTGTAACTAAAATAGAATTAGAAGCGCAGGGCACATCTTGCAGAAGCTGGATAATGTGCTTAGTGTCTTTCAAGTAGGCTTCTGTAGACACTACTAATGGTTGAAGGTGCACATCGACAAATTGGCCCAACCGGGATGTCACGGAATCAATACCGTTGACAATCGGTCTTCCCGGTGGGCGTTCCCTGTCTTTGTGCACCTTCGGTAGACAATAGATAATCGGAGTTCTACAGAAAAGTGGATCCAAATAAAGTGACTCTTTCTTGTTGAGGACTCCCTTATGTTTGCCTGACTCTATTAATTTGCTCAGTTCCCCTTTGAATTTCAAAGAGGGGTCACTCCTTAATAGTTCATATGTATCGCTATCTGCCAATAAGCGGTTCATCTCCTCTTTATAGTATTCCAGACTCAGTACTACCAGACCTCCACCTTTATTGGCAGGTCTGATCACAATTCCTTTGTTATCTTCAAGAGATTTTATACCTGCTTTAATATATTGTGGGTCCGATATCCTTTTAACCTTCAAACTTTCCAGGTCCTTACAGACCATATTTTTGAAGACTTCAATAAATTTATTGTTTTTATTAAGAGGATTGAATACTGATTTATTCCGCAAATTGGAACTGGGCATAACTGTGCTCGATGAACTAGTTAGTGCAGAGGAATCTGTATTAGTTGTGTTCTTAAGGATAGGGTTGGATAAGCAATATTTTTTCACGTTAATTGTCCTAACAAATTTCTGAATATTGACATATGTTTGAAATTTGTTCAGGTTACGTGCTGGAGCAAACTTAAGTCCCTTATCTAGGGTTTTGAGCTCTTCGACTCCCAGAGTCACTCCACTTAAATTGTATATCCCTGCCCCTAACGGGATCTTTTTTCTTTGGACCCTCCGGCCTCCTCTTTTTCCTCTCTGTTTCTTTTGGCTGGTTTGTTCCCTGGTGTTTCCTGTATCGGGCCTCTCCACCAGTTGTCCATTTGGTTCAGGGGTGGAGGGGGAGGGGGGGGGTAGGCAACTGCCTGTCCCCCCCGATTCCCTAAAAAAGCCCCATTCCCATTACCTTGTGGTTCGCTCAGGGGTTCATACCTATTTTGAGTGGTTACCTGTGAGGGCTGTTGGTAATTAGCTCTATTAGGGTAACCGCCTCTCTGGGCATTAGGTTTCCATCCTTTCCCCCTTCCTCGAGCAGGGACTTGCCACCCTGAGTTTTGGAGGTATTGTGCAGGGGGTCTAGGGGAAAAATTATTTTGAGGATAGTCGTTATAATAATAACTATCCTGTCCTCTCCTAGGGGTGTTATTATTCTTCCCCTTACCCCTTTTGCCGCCTCTTTTTCCTCCCCTATTACCTGGTCCACTCCTATTATCATATTGATACACAGGGGTGGAAGGTGCTCTCCAATTTCCAGCTTGTGTATTCCTGATTGGAGGAACGGGGGTCGCAGGGGGGGGGTCATCCTGTTGGCCACTCTCTTCCTCTTCCATAGGGACACTCACAAGGGGACTTTTTTGCCACTTAAAAATATCGTTTTTTTGGAAATCCTCCCAATCCCTTAGGAATTTCTTCTTTTTCTTATTCTGGGTATCATTATCCCATTTAATAAGCCTATTCTGAAGGGTCCCAGAACCTTTAATAAACTCTTCTTTATCTTTAAAGGGTTCCAATGCTGATTGAATCTCCTTAATTTGGGCGTCAATAATTTTGAGTTTACGACGTTTCCTCATCAATAAAAATTCTAACAGTTGTTCTCCCTTTTTTAAGAAGAATTCCCTCCACTCACTGAGGGATTCTTCATCTAACAACCCGTCATTGGGTGGGACATCCCACCTCAGACGTCTAGGGATTAATTTGTTCTTGATGTAGTATTCAAAGGTGGTAATATCCCACCATATTTTCACCTTCTTCTTCCCAAAAAATGCCAAAAAAAAAACGCTTGCAACAACACACCTGGGCGTTTTTTTTTGTAGCAGGCGGTTTTTTGGGCATTTTTTGGGGGTCTTTGGAGGCAGGCATAACATCTGAACTTGTGTATAGGGGTATATATACACACACACTTATATGTATTTATACACATACACACATATAGGTGTGAAAGGAGCGAAGCCATATGGGTGTTAATTATTTCATTAGCGCAAGCATAGTGTTCTGCTACTTTCACACCTATATATGTGTATGTGTATATATACATACATGTGTGTGTGTGTGTGTGTGTATATACCCCTACACAGAAGTTCTGATGTTATGCCTGCCTCCAAAGACGCCCAAAAAATTCCCAAAAAAACGCCTGCTACAAAAACGCCAGGTGTAGTGTTGCAGGCGTTTTTTTGGGCATTTTTTGGGGGTCTTTGGAGGCAGGCATAACATCTGAACTTGTGTATAGGGGTATATATACACACACACTTATATGTATTTATACACATACACACATATAGGTGTGAAAGGAGCGAAGCCATATGGGTGTTAATTATTTCATTAGCGCAAGCACAGTGTTCTGCTACTTTCACACCTATATACGTGTATGTGTATATATACATACATGTTTGTGTGTGTGTATATACCCCTACACAGAAGTTCAGATGTTATGCCTGCCTTCAAAGACCCCCAAAAAATGCCCAAAAAAACACCTGCTACAAAAACGCCCAGGTGTGTTGTTGCATGCTTTTTTTTTGGGCATTTTTTGTGGGTTGTTGGAGGCAGGCATAATATCTGAACTTGTGTATAGGGGTATATATACACACACACTTATATGTATTTATACACATACACACATATAGGTGTGAAAGGAGCGAAGCCATATGGGTTTTAATTATTTCATTAGCGCAAGCATAGTGTTCTGCTACTTTCACACCTATATATGTGTATGTGTATATATACATACATGTGTGTGTGTATATATACCCCTACACAGAAGTTCTGATGTTTTTATGCCTGCCTCCAAAGACCCCCAAAAAATGCCCAAAAAAACCGCCTGCCACAAAAAGCCAGGTGTGACAGGGGTGAAGCCACTATCCTGTTCTATAGCAGATCTAAGAGAAACAATCTTTTCTCTATAGCGGTCACCCTGACATGGAAGGGTTTGGTCACCCTGCCATAGCAGTCAGAGTCAGTTAATCCTACACTACACTACAGTCCCCTGACACCTAACACTTTCCCTACAGAAACGATATTTTTAAATCTAACTATAGTGGAAAATAGTACCCTAACTACACTAGATATCCCTTTCCTCACACTAATAATTGCTAAATGACACTTTGAAGCAGGAGTAACAGAACTGCTTCCACTCTCTTCCACAGCCCCTGTATTACAATGCTAGAGATTTGGCAGGGCTATCTTATATACTGGGGGGCTTATTCACTAATGATTGGCCTCTGGATCCCCTAAACCGAATTGGCTAGGTGAGAAGTAAGTATAAGCGCGCTCTTCAACGTGGTGGTAGCGCCACACATCATGCATATCCTCCGTTTGAAGTAGATTGGTAAGATTGGGTAGTCTGGATTTCCCCCTGGATGAGGAATCCCCGGCATAGTCCACCACCAAGTTGAAGTCACCGCGCACAATCAATTTCCCGACTTTTACCTTATTGATTTTGTACCACAATTTACGTATAAAACGCAGCTGGTGCGTATTTGGTGCATAGACATTTACGTTTGTATATGGACAATTATCGATAACACACACAACAATTACATATCTGCCATCTGTGTCCGTCACCACGGTTGAAGTGGAAAGGGAGACAGAGTCTGCAAATGCCAGCAAGACACCTCTTTTTTCACCTGAGTCGATGCTAAAAACACATGTGGGTACTTAGGATGGGAACAATGGGGGGTTCGGTTCACCTGAAAGTTGGTCTCTTGAACCGCCACAATGTCCGCCTTAGAGCAAGTGGCCTCCGACCATAGTGAATATCTTTTGGCGGGATGATTCAGTCTCTTAACATTTAACGATAGCAGTTGGAGAGGCATAGTAGAAGGCTAAATGGAGAAACTGGTATAGTCCGATCCATTGGTATGTTATAGGATGTGATATGCCAATCTATGGCCAGTCACTACTGTAAAAAAAAAACAGTACCTTTGAGTGAATGGAGATGCAGTAAAGGAGAACTATGGTGCGAGGAAGGTCAGCGAAGTAGAACTGGAGCCGTGTCCACTTGTCTGAGAAAGTGCAGAGTTGGAGAAGAAATCCCAGAAGAAAAGAGACGTCTGCTTGATACGTTGGATCAGTCCCGAATAAGCTGGGCGAGGTCAAAGTTCAGGAGAAGGCACTGTATGGAAAAAAAAAATGGAACCAGCAACAAAAGGAAAACAAAAACAAAGTAACCTAAAAGGGTCCGTACGAGCAGTAGAAACTGTAAAAATTGCGGGGAGAGGAGTACGATGGAGTGTACTCATAAAAGTGAGAAAGGCCAGGTGTACCCAGAGACATAGGCCGATGTGACCTTCAGGTGTGACGTTGGGAGGGTCTAGACCTCCTGGATACCACCTGCCAATCCGGCTGAACATGGTGTGGAGAAGGAGATGCCCAGCCCAGTGGTACGTTTGGTGGATCTTTTACAATGCTCCACTGGCGAAGAAGTTGCAGACCGTGGTCAAGACTAGTAACATACGAAGTGGTACCTTGATGAGTCACACAAAGTTTGGTGGGATACTTCCATTTGTAAATGATCCGATTATTCCTCAGCACTTTAGTGATGGTGTTGAGATTACGCCTGAGTTGGAGAGTATATTGGGAATTGTCAGGGAGTACCTGGAGGGGCACAGCCTGTTCAGGGAGATGCTCTTTGTGTCGAAAAGCTTCCAGGATCCTCTCTTTAGCCTGGAAAAAATGGATCCGCATCAGCACATCTCTTGGGACTTCCTGAGGGAGAAATGATGGTTTAGGGATACGATGGATCCTGTCGATCATTAAATCAGCAGAGGACAGATCAGGCACCACCTTTTGAAAGAGATCTTTAACCACTTTACCACCGGAGGATTTTGCTGTCTTACGTCCAGGCCACTTTTTGCGATTCGGCACCGTGCGATTTTAACTGACAATTGCGCGGTCGTGCGACGCCGTACCCAAACAAAATTTACGTCCTTTTTTTTCCACAAACCGAGCTTTCATTTGGTGGTATTTGATCACCTGTGCAATTTTTACTTTTTGCGCTATAAACAAAAAAAGAGAGTAAATTTTGAAAAAATAACAATATTTTTGACATTTTTTTATATGAAATTCCCCCCAAAAAAATGTAAAAATCTAAATTTTTTAAAACTTTTGGCCAATTTGTTTTCTGCTACCTATGTTTGGTAAAAAAAATCACAATAAGCGTATTTTGATTGGTTTGCGCAAAAGTTATTGCGTTTACTAACTAAGGGAAAGATTTCTGTCATTTTTGGTGGTTTTTTTTTTTTAACGAGTAATGGCGGCGATCTGCGGTTTTTTTTGCGGGACTGCGACATTGCGGCGGACAGATCGGACCCTTGACTGACATTTTTGACACTTTTGGGGGTACCAGTGACATTACTACAGTAATCAGTGCTATAAATATGCACTGTTACTGTAAAAATGACACTGGCAGGGAAGGGGTTAATTTTATTGGAGAGGGAGGGGGTTAATGCATGCCTGGTGCTTACTAACGTGTGTGGGGGGAGGTGACTGAGTGACACAGGGACAGATCGCAGGTTCAGCTATGCTGAACCCTGCAATCTGTCACTGTCTGTCATTAAGGAGATCCGCCTGCTTTGTTTACACAAGCAGGCGGATCTCCAAACTCGATTCCCCGACGATCGGGGAAGAGCGGCAGTGATCACCGCCGCTCCTCCCCTGGCCCGACTCCCGCTGTGACTGAATACAGCGGGAGCGAGCCTCCGGCGGCGCGCGTACGCCGCCCACAAGGGGAGGAGTCCAGCAACGTAGGTCTACGTCGCTGGATGGGAACGAGCCACTGTGCCGCAGTACCAGCTCAGTGAGCGGTCTGCAAGTGGTTAACATAATGAGGCAATTGATTGGGTGCTATAGATTCGGGAATTCCCCTGATTTTTAGGTTGTTACGACGTGCTCTGTCCTAAAGATCAGCCAGTTTGGCCTGAACGCGGTGCATATCTTCCTGGTAAACTGCGTGGGAATTGACTAAGATGTGGTGAATTCACACATTTTTTTTTCAACAGTGTCCACTCTTTCCCCTAGACCAGTGATTTCTGATTTCACAATGACAGGAGGAGATGGAAATGTCAATTTTAGCTTGTAGGGAAGAATGCAACATCTTTAGCATGTCTTTGATCATAGTGTCAGATACAAGTTGTCCCGTGGTTTGAAAAGAGGAGAAAGGATTGGGTGCAGGCTGATGTGACATGGGATGATATTGATCCTGGCTTACCTCCATAGACATCGTTAAGGCAGCTTGTTGTTCTATGTCCCACCGAGGCCCGGATTTTGCAGGGCTCTGCGTGGAGGGTGTGGGGGGTGAAGAATCCCCGGAGCGCTGGGCGCTGTTGACTGCTGACATGTGTCCCTGTGTCTGCAGCACGGGTTCTGCTGTGTTCTCTGCTCGAGCGCCAATCACAGCCGCCACTAGAGAGCTTCCAGTGCGGACCGGCGGTTTGTCTCCGCCGCCATGTTGGCGGAGACTGGAGGAGACGGTAGGGAAGAATTCTGACAATTTCTTTAACAGGACCGCGTCCGCGCGTCTTCTGCGGTATGCCATGTAATTGTCCGGGTATTCAGTCATCCTGGCAGGAGGATCGTAGGCTTGAAAGTGCGCTGTAGATGGGCGTAGATGCGGAAATGTCCCGGGCACACGCTGGAGCTCTCAGTCTAAGCGTCCTAATTAGATACAAGTGAATGTGTTGTTTAGCTTTGACCTCACATTATGTGGTTTGTAGATCTAACAGAAAATTGTATGTAACGGGGTTTTGAGGGCGCCCCATAGTGTCTTTGGGTTCCCTAAACCTAGTTAACTCACTATGCCTGACAGGCGGATCCTGAGCCTCCGCTTTCTGGGAGCTGGGGTACATGTCTGCGGCAGTGCCTCCACCCAGTGGGGCATCCGGGGTAGGGATGTGGGGTCCCACTGGGAACATACTTGGTGCAATGAGACTGACACAGCCTAACTGGAACTAACTTTATATAGTAAGTAGCAAATGAACCAACATACATGGGAAAATACAATAGAGTAACACAGATAACAATGCAATGTGGATTTTCCTCACCCACCCACTAGCACACCTGCGTCCTACCCCCTTATCTTCACCCTAATGGCCATTGGTGCACATAGGAGAGTTGGGGCCCTTATAAGTCCTGCTCCGCAGGGTCACTGAAGCAGCCTGAGATGTGCAATGTCCACTCTGGACCTCAGAGTCTTTACTGTGAGTGAGGAGACAGGTGCCCTGTGGTGATACAGGGAGAGGCTTGGCTTACCCTCACAACACCATTAACCCGATCAGTCCGCTGCAGTCTCCTCTCACTGGATTCACCAGACGTCTGGACTCAGCGCTTGTCTTTGCCAGGGGTCCCTCTCTCAGCTGGTGTGGTCTTGGGTGAAGCAAGTTCTCTCAGCAGGGTTCTATCTCTGTGCTGCAGTCTTTCACAGCTAGTCGCATGTCCTTTCTCTGGCTGAGCATGTGGTAACTTCTAGAAGTCTTCCATGACCTCCTTCCTCAGAGCTGTGTAGGAAGTCCTCCCAGGACATTAATAGGTGATAAAACCTGAGCAGTAGGATAAGAAGTCATCCAGAGCTGGTGTCTATCTCCCTCAGTCTTCTCATCTCCTCACACACCACTTCCTGGTCACACTGTGATGATGCCACAATCATGTGACTGAAAAAGCCAAGTCCTGTGATCAATGCTCAATGTTTTATTAACAGCATACTGAGTCCATCTGCCATCTACTGGGCATTTCAGATAATACAGCCTGTGTAAAATACACAGGGTTACATGTACAACAAAAGTTGAACATGTATGGCCAGCATTAATCAGTAGTAAGGGAAAACAAGGGGGAGTAAAGCAGGTTTATTGTACATAGGTATGAAAAATAAGTACTGCCATCTAGCGTTTGAAAGTGAGTTAGCATACAAGTAATCATCAGATTCAAACAGCAATTCTGTTCAGTACTTTAATGCCCTCTAGTGGCCTTAGTTAACATTGCAGCTCATAATAATTAAGTCTGGATGAGAAGGAAGCTGTCAGTTAGCAAACTGTGTGGTGTACCAATCTGACCATTGTTGCCATTTGGCTTTTTCTTTTTGGAATGATGCACACGAAGGAGTCATAAGCAGTTCATATGTATGATGAGTTTGTGTCGTGGATATAATCTCTGCGAGAGAAGGGGGTTGGATACAATTCCATTTTCTTGTGATAGAGATTCTGGTAGCCAAGAGTATGTGAAGGGCCACCGTGCGCGAGCGCACCAGGATTTGTTCAATTGATAGGTTCAGTAGGGCTAGTTCGAGGGAGGGAGGGATCGGCTGTTTCAGGATCGTGGAGAGCAAGAGAAATACTTCAGTCCACAGCGTGGCTATGGGTACGCAGTTCCATAGAATGTGTTTAAGTTTGCCTAAGTGTCCACACCCCTTCCAACATGCAGCTGGGGAGTCTCCCTTGAATTTTGCCAGAAGAGACGGTGTGATGTACCATCTGAGGGCGATTTTCATCTGTAGCTCTCTGAGCGAGGCGATAAGTGTGGCCTTGTGTCCTAAGGTGAAAGCTTTCATCCACTGAAGAGATGAGAAGGCGACCCCCATGTCACGCTCCCATTTCACCAGGGGATGGGTCTCCGTGAATATCGTTTTTTCTCCAAGGATAGGGTATATTGTGGAAATGCTCTTTGTCGTCCAAGAGGAAGAGGATAGGTAAGTCCATAATGCAGAGGGGATCTGAGGACGTAGTTGGGGATTCTGGCGGAGGCAGGCAGTGATCTGACCATAGCAAAGCCATTCTGAGGGTCCTAAATGCAATTTCGTAGATATTTTGGCGAAGGTTTGGGTTTTCCCTTGGAGTATAGGGAGTCCAACTCGTTGGGCCCACCAGAGCTCTTTTTTACTTTAGGTTTTTCCACCAGAGCTCCACCTTATATCAGATGTGCCCACCAGATCTCCTTCTTACATCACGTGAACCCATCAAAGCTCCCTCTTACATCAGATGTGCCCGCCAGAGCTCCCCATTACATCAGAAATGCTCACCTGAGAACTTTTTTTTTACATCTGCTGTGCCAACCAGAGCTCCTTCTTATATCAGGGGTGCCCACCAGAGCTACTTCTTACATCAAGTGAACCCACTAGAGCTCCCTCTTACATCAGATGTGCCCACCAGAGCACCCCCTACATTAGATGTGCCCACCAGAGCTTCCTCTTACTTATGTGCCCACCAAAGCTCCCCCTTACATCATATGTGCTCACCAGAGCTGCTTCATACATCAGATGTGCCTACCAGAACTCCTTCTTACATAAGGTGTGCCTACCAGTACTCCTTCTTACATCAGGTTTGCCCACCAGAGCTCCTTTTTACATCAGGGGTGCCCACCAGTGCTCCCTCTTAAATCAGATATACCCGCCAGAGCTCCCCCTTATATCAGAAATGGCAACCAGAGTTCTTTCTTACATCAGATGTGCCCACCAGAGCTCCCCCCTACATTATATGTGCCCTCCAGAGCTTCCCTCTTACATTAGATGTGCCAACCAGAGCTCCCCCTTACATCATATGTGCCCACTAGTGCTGTTTCTTACATAAGGTGTGCTCACCAATGCCCCCCCCTTACATCACAGGTGCCCACCAGAGCTCCCTCTTACATCAGATGTGCCCACCAGAGCTACTCCTTTCATCAGATGTGCCTACCAAAGCTCCTTTTCACGTTAGATGTGCCCACCAGCCAAATGCCTGCTGTTCTGATCAATGTATTCTGACAGCGGCGGAATCCCCAGTGTTAGAATACAATAGCACATCGGAGAGGATTCCTTCATCATCCACTTCAAATGTGTGGATGGGGGGTCTATATTGCATCCACTGACATCAATGCTGAAAGGGGGTCTTTATTGCATCCACTGACATCAATGCTGAGGGGGGTCTTTATTGCCTTCACTGATATCAATGCTGGGGGTCTTTATTGCCTTCACTGACATCAATGCTGGGGGTCTTTATTGCATCCACTGACATCAATGTTGAGGGGGGTCTTTATTGCATCCACTGACATCAATGCTGAGGGTCTTTATTGCCTTCACTGACCTCAATGCTGAGGGTCTTTATTGCATCCACTGACATCAATGCTGAGGGTCTTTATTGCCTTCACTGACATCAATGCTGAGGGTCTTTATTGCCTTCACTGACATCAATGCTGGGGGTCTTTATTACATCCACTGACATCAATGCTGGGGGGGGGGGGGTCTTTATTATGTCCACTAATATCAATGCTGGGGGTCTTTATTGCGTCCACTGACATCAATGCTGAGGGGGGTCTTTATTGCATCCACTGACATCAATGCTGGGGGTCTTTATTGCATCCACTGACATCAATGCTGCGGGGTTTTATTGCGTCCACTGACACCAATACTGGGGGGTTTAATGCGTTCACTGACACCAATACTGGGGGGTTTAATGCGTCCACTGACACCAATACTGGGGGGTTTAATGCATCCACTGACATCAATACTGGGGTGTTTAATGCGTTCACTGACACCAATACTGGGGGGTTTAATGCATTCACTGACATCAATACTTGGGGTTTTAATGCGTTCACTGACATCAATACTGGGGGGTTTAATGCGTCCACTGACATCAATACTGGGGGGTTTAATGCGTTCACTGACACCAATACTGGGGGGTTTAATGCGTTCACTGACACCAATACTGGGGGGGTTTAATGCGTTCACTGACATCAATACTGGGGGGTTTAATGCGTTCACTGACACCAATACTGGGGGGGTTTAATGCGTTCACTGACATCAATACTGGGGGGGTTTAATGCGTCCACTGACATCAATACTGGGAGGGTTTAATGCGTCCACTGACATCAATGCTGAGGGGGGTCTTTATTGCATCCACTGACATCAATGCTGGGGGTCTTTATTGCATCCACTGACATCAATGCTGCTGGGTTTTATTGCGTCCACTGACACCAATACTGGGGGGTTTAATGCGTTCACTGACACCAATACTGGGGGGTTTAATGCGTCCACTGACACCAATACTGGGGGGTTTAATGCGTCCACTGACATCAATACTGGGGTGTTTAATGCGTTCACTGACACCAATACTGGGGGGTTTAATGCATTCACTGACATCAATACTTGGGGTTTTAATGCGTTCACTGACATCAATACTGGGGGGTTTAATGCGTCCACTGACATCAATACTGGGGGGTTTAATGCGTTCACTGACACCAATACTGGGGGGTTTAATGCGTTCACTGACACCAATACTGGGAGGGTTTAATGCGTTCACTGACATCAATACTGGGGGGGTTTAATGCGTCCACTGACATCAATACTGGGAGGGTTTAATGCGGCCACTGACATCAATACTGGGGGATCTTTAATGCGTTCACTGACATCAATACTTGGGGTTTTAATGCGTCCACTGACATCAATACTGGGGGGTTTAATGCGTCCACTGACATCAATACTGGGGGGTTTAATGTGTTCACTGACATCAATACTGGGGGGTTTAATGCGTTCACTGACATCAATACTGGGGGGTTTAATGTGTTCACTGACATCAATACTGGGGGGTTTAATGCGTTCACTGACATCAATACTGGGGGGTTTAATGCGTTCACCGACATCAATACTGGGGGGTTTATTGTGCCCACTGAATTCAGTGCTGAGGGTCTTTATTGCATCCACTGACACCAATGCTGGGGGGTCTTTAATGCGTCCACCTGCACCAATGCTGGGGGTTATTAATGTGGGGGAGGGGTTTAATAATACTGACACCTGTGCTAGGAGTTAATAATGCAGCCTCTGACACCAATGCTTGGAGGTCTTTAATGCATCCACCGACATCAATGCTGGGGTTATTTAATGCGTCCACTGACATCAATGCTGGGGGGGGGTCTTTTTTGCATTCACTGACATCAATGCTGGGAGTCTTTTTTGCATAGACTGACACTAATACTAGGGGGTCTTTATTGCGTCCACTTTCATTAATGCTGAGGGGGGTTTTTATTGCCTTCACTGACCTCAATGCTGAGGGTCTTTGTTGCCTTCACTGACATCATTGCTGGGGGTCTTTATTATGTCCACTGACATCAATGCTGGGGGGTCTTTATTATGTCCACTAATTTCAATGCTGGGGGTCTTCAATGCGTCCACTGACGTCAATGCTATAGGGTTTTTTAATGCATCCACTGTAATCCATGCTGAAGGGGGTCTTTATTGCCTTCACTGACATCAATGCTGAGGGTCTTTATTGCATCCACTGACATCAATGGTGGGGGTCTTTATTGCATCCACTGACATCAATGGTGGGGGTCTTTATTGCATCCACTGACATCAATGCTGGGGGGGGGGGGGTCTTTATTGCCTTCACTGACCTCAATGCTGGGGGTCTATATTGCATCCACTGACCTCAATGCTGGGGGTCTTTATTGCCTTCACTGACATCAATGCTGGGGGGTCTTTATTATGTCCACTAATATCAATGCTGGGGTTTTTTTAATGCGTCCACTGACATCAATGCTGGGGGTCTTTATTGCATCCACTGACATCAATGCTGGGGGTCTTTATTGCCTTCACTGACATCAATGCTGGGGGATCTTTATTGCCTTCACTGACATCAATGCTGAGGGGGGTCTTTATTGCATCCACTGACATCAATGCTGGGGGTCTTTTTTGCCTTCACTAACCTCAATGCTGGGGGTCTTTATTGCATCCACTGACATCAATGCTGAGGGGGGTCTTTATTGCCTTCACTGACCTCAATGCTGGGGGTCTTTATTGCCTTCACTGACATCAATGCTGGGGGTCTTTATTGTCTTTACTGACCTCAATGCTGGGGGTCTTTATTGCCTTCACTGACATCAATGCTGGGGGGGTCTTTATTTCCTTCACTGACATCAATGTTGGGGGTCTTTATTATGTCCACTAATATCAATGCTGGGGTCTTCAATGCGTCTACTGACATCAATGCTGGGGGTTTTAATGCATCCACTGTCATCCATGCTTCAGGTTTTAATGTGTCCACTGACATCAATGCTGAAGGGGGTTTTATTGCATCCACTGACATCAATGCTGGGGGTCTTTATTGCATCCACTGACATCAATGCTGGGGGGGTCTTTATTGCATCCACTGACATCAATGCTGGGGGGGTCTTTATTGCCTTCACTGACATCAATGCTGGGGGGGGGGGGTCTTTATTGCCTTCTCTGACATCAATGCTAGGGGTCTTTATTGCATCCACTGACATCAATGCTGGGGGTCTTTATTGCCTTCACTGACATCAATGCTTGGGGTCTTTATTGCATCCACTGACATCAATGCTGGGGGTCTTTATTGCCTTCACTGACATCAATGCTGGGGGTCTTTATTATGTCCACTAATAGCAATGCTGGGGTCTTCAATGCGTCTACTGACATCAATGCTGGGGGGTTTTAATGCATCCACTGTCATCCATGCTTCAGGTTTTAATGTGTCCACTGACATCAATGCTGAAGGGGGTCTTTTTTGCATCCACTGACATCAATGCTGGGGGTCTTTATTGCATCCACTGACATCAATGCTGGGGGGGGGGGGGTCTTTATTGCCTTCCCTGACATCAATGCTGGGGGGGGGGTCTTTATTGCCTTCACTGACATCAATGCTGGGGTCTTTATTGCCTTCACTGACATCAATGCTGGGGGTCTTTATTGCCTTCACTGACATCGATGCTGGGGGGGGGGGGTGTCTTTATTGCATCCACTGACATCAATGCTGGGGGTCTTTATTGCCTTCACTGACATCAATGCTGGGGGGGGGGGTCTTTATTGCCTTCACTGACATCAATGTTGGGTTGTCTTTATTGCCTTCACTGCCATCAATGCTGAGGGGGGTCTTTGTTGCATCCACTGACATCAATGCTGGGGGTCTTTATTGCATCCACTGACATCAATGCTGGGGGTCTTTATTGCATCCACTGACATCAATGCTGGGGGGGTCTTTATTGCATCCACTGACATCAATGCTGGGGGGGTCTTTATTGCCTTCACTGACATCAATGCTGGGGGGGGGGGGGTCTTTATTGCCTTCTCTGACATCAATGCTAGGGGTCTTTATTGCATCCACTGACATCAATGCTGGGGGTCTTTATTGCCTTCACTGACATCAATGCTTGGGGTCTTTATTGCATCCACTGACATCAATGCTGGGGGTCTTTATTGCCTTCACTGACATCAATGCTGGGGGTCTTTATTATGTCCACTAATAGCAATGCTGGGGTCTTCAATGCGTCTACTGACATCAATGCTGGGGGGTTTTAATGCATCCACTGTCATCCATGCTTCAGGTTTTAATGTGTCCACTGACATCAATGCTGAAGGGGGTCTTTTTTGCATCCACTGACATCAATGCTGGGGGTCTTTATTGCATCCACTGACATCAATGCTGGGGGGGGGGGGGTCTTTATTGCCTTCCCTGACATCAATGCTGGGGGGGGGGTCTTTATTGCCTTCACTGACATCAATGCTGGGGTCTTTATTGCCTTCACTGACATCAATGCTGGGGGTCTTTATTGCCTTCACTGACATCGATGCTGGGGGGGGGGGGGTGTCTTTATTGCATCCACTGACATCAATGCTGGGGGTCTTTATTGCCTTCACTGACATCAATGCTGGGGGGGGGGGGTCTTTATTGCCTTCACTGACATCAATGTTGGGTTGTCTTTATTGCCTTCACTGCCATCAATGCTGAGGGGGGTCTTTGTTGCATCCACTGACATCAATGCTGGGGGTCTTTATTGCATCCACTGACATCAATGCTGGGGGTCTTTATTGCATCCACTGACATCAATGCTGGGGGTCTTTATTGCCTTCACTGACATCAATGCTGGGGGATCTTTATTGCCTTCACTGACATCAATGCTGAGGGGGGTCTTTATTGCATCCACTGACATCAATGCTGAGGGGGGTCTTTATTGCATCCACTGACATCAATGCTGAGGGGGGTCTTTTTTGCCTTCACTGACATCAATGCTGAGGGGGGTCTTTATTGCATCCACTGACATCAATGCTGAGGGGGGTCTTTATTGCATCCACTGACATCGATGCTGGGGGTCTTTATTGCATCCACTGACATCAATGCTGGGGGTCTTTATTGCATCCACTGACATCAATGCTGGGGGGGTCTTTATTGCCTTCACTGACATCAATGCTGGGGGTCTTTATTGCCTTCACTGACATCAATGCTGGGGGTCTTTATTGCCTTTACTGACATCAATGCTGAGGGTCTTTTTTGCCTTCACTGACATCAATGCTGAGGGTCTTTATTGCATCCACTGACATCAATGCTGGGGGTCTTTTTTGCCTTCACTGACATCAATGCTGGGGGGTCTTTATTGCATCCACTGACATCAATGCTGGGGGTCTTTATTGCCTTCACTGACATCAATGCTGGGTGTCTATATTGCATCCACTGATATTAATGCTGAGGTGGGTTTTTATTGCCTTCACTGACCTCAATGCTGGGGGTCTATATTGCATCCACTGACCTCAATGCTGAAGGGGGGTCTTTATTGCCTTCACTGACATCAATGCTGGGGGTCTTTATTACATCCACTGACATCAATGCTGGGGGGGGGGTCTTTATTATGTCCACTAATATCAACGCTGGGGGTTTTTTAATGCGTCCACTGACATCAATGCTGAGGGGGTCTTTATTGCATCCACTGACATCAATGCTGGGGGTCTTTATTGCCTCCACTGACATCAATGCTGGGGGTCTTTATTGCCTTCACTGACATCAATGCTGGGGGATCTTTATTGCCTTCACTGACATCAATGCTGAGGGGGGTCTTTATTGCATCCACTGACATCAATGCTGAGGGGGGTCTTTATTGCATCCACTGACATCAATGCTGGGAGTCTTTTTTGCCTTCACTGACCTCAATGCTGGGGGTCTTTATTGCATCCACTGACATCAATGCTGGGGGTCTTTATTGCATCCACTGACATCAATGCTGAGGGGGGTCTTTATTGCATCCACTGACATCAATGCTGGGGGTCTTTATTGCCTTCACTGACCTCAATGCTGGGGGTCTGTATTGCATCCACTGACATCAATGCTGGGGGTCTTTATTGCATCCACTGATATCAATGGGGGGGGGGGGTCTTAATTTCATTCACTGACATCAATGCTGGGGGGTCTTTATTGCATCCACTGACATCAATGCTGAGGGTCTTTATTGCATCCACTGACATCAATGCTGGGGGTCTTTATTGCCTTCACTGACATCAATGCTGGGGGCCTTTATTGCATCCACTGACATCAATGCTGAGGGGGGTCTTTATTGCATCCACTGACATCAATGCTGAAGGGGGGTCTTTATTGCCTTCACTGACATCAATGCTAGGGGTGGTTATTGCATCCACTGACATCAATGCTGGGGGTCTTTATTGCCTTCACTGACATCAATGCTGGGGGCCTTTATTGCATCCACTGACATCAATGCTGAGAGGGGTCTTTATTGCATCCACTGACATCAATGCTGAAGGGGGGTCTTTATTGCCTTCACTGACATCAATGCTAGGGGTGGTTATTGCCTTCACTGACATCAATGCTGGGGGCCTTTATTGCATCCACTGACATCAATGCTGAGGGGGGTCTTTATTGCATCCACTGACATCAATGCTGAAGGGGGGTCTTTATTGCCTTCACTGACATCAATGCTAGGGGTGGTTATTGCCTTCACTGACATCAATGCTGAGGGTCTTTATTGCCTTCTCTGACATCAATGCTGAGGGTCTTTATTGCCTTCACTGACATCAATGCTGGGGGTCTTTATTGCCTTCACTGACATCAATGCTGAGGGGGGTCTTTATTGCCTTCACTGACATCAATGCTGGGGGTCTTTATTACATCCACTGACATCAATGCTGAGGGGGGTCTTTATTGCATCCACTGACATCAATGCTGGGGGTCTTTATTGAATCCACTGACATAAATGCTGGGGGTCTTTATTGCCTTCACTGACATCAATGCTGAGGGGGGTCTTTATTGCATCCACTGACATCAATGCTGGGGGTCTTTATTGCCTTCACTGACATCAATGCTGAGGGGGGTCTTTATTGCCTTCACTGACATCAATACGGGGGTCTTTATTGCATCCACTGACATCAATGCTGGGGGGGGTCTTTATTGCCTTCACTGACCTCAATGCTGGGGGCCTTTATTGCATCCACTGACATCAATGCTGGGGGTCTTTATTGCCTTCACTGACATCAATGCTGAGGGGGGTCTTTATTGCCTTCACTGACATCAATGCTGGGGGTCTTTATTGCATCCACTGACATCAATGCTGGGGGTCTTTATTGCATCCACTGACATCAATGCTGGGGGTCTTTATTGCCTTCACTGACATCAATGCTGGGGGTCTTTATTGCATCCACTGACATCAATGCTGGGGGTCTTTATTGCATCCACTGACATCAATGCTTAGGGGGGTCTATATTGCATCCACTGACATCAATGCTGGGGGTCTTTATTGCATCCACTTACATCAATGCTGGGGGTCTTTATTGCATCCACTGACATCAATGCTTAGGGGGGTCTATATTGCGTTCACTGACATCAATGCTGGAGGTCTTTAACCACTTTATGACTGCCTGCCTCACGAGCAGGCAGCTAGGGGGCGAGTGCTCGTCAGCGGGAAAGCCGATGCACAGGGCAAGCGGCTCCAATTGCCGCCTGACACCCGCGATTGTTCCCCGCTGAGAGAGAAGAATGGTCAGCTGTTGTAAACACAGCCGGCCTTCCTTCTCCCTGGAATGATCATAGTGCCCCTGTGATCCTGCTATATAGGAACACAGGTCTCTGTGATCATTTCACAAGCCACGCCTCTAGGTACACATTTAACCCCTGATCACTCAGTGTTAACCCCTTCCCTGCCAGTGTCATTAGTACAGTAACAGTGCATATTTTAGCACTGATTACTGTAGTAATGTCACTGGTCCCCCCAAAAGTGTCAAAAATGTCAGTCAGGGGTCCGATCTGTCCACCACAATGTCGTAGTCCCGCTAAAAATCGCAGATCGCGACCATTATTAGTAAAAAAAAATTAAAATTACATAAATCTTTCCCATAGTTAGTAGACGCGATAACGTTTGCGCAAAGCAATCAAAATACGCTTATTGTGATTTTTGTTTACCAGAAATATGTAGCAGAAAACAAATTGGCCTAAAATGTTAAAAAATTTTGATTTTTTAATTTTTTTTTTTTTGGGAATGTCATATAGCAGAATGTAAAAAAAATATATTTTTTTTTTTTTCAGAATTGTCGCTGTTTTTTTGTTTATAGCGCAAAAAATAAAAAACGCACAAATACCACCAAAAGAAAGCTCTATTTGTGGGAAATAAAGGACATCATTTTTATTTATGTACAGCGTCGCAGGACTGCGCAATTCAACGCAGTCCTGAATCACAAAATATTGCCTGGTTATTAAGGGGGCAAATCCTTCCGGTCCAGAAGTGGTTAATGCATCAATAGACACCAATGCTGGGGGATTTTAATGCATCCACTGACATCATTGCTGGGGGTCTTTAATGCATCTGCAGACATCAATGCTGGGCATTTTAATGTGTCCACCGGCACTAATGCTGGGGGTTTTAATGCATCCACTGACACCAATGCTGGGGGTTTTAATGCGTCCACTGACATCAATACTGGGGGGTTTAATGCGTCCACTGACCTCAATGCTGGGGAGTTTTAATGCGTGCACTGACATTAATGCTGGGGGTCTTTACCACATCCACTGAAATCAATGATGGGGGTCTTTAATGCGTCCACTGACATCAATGCTGGGGGTCTTTAATGCGTCCACTGACATCACTGATGAGGGGTCTTTATTATGTCCACTGACATCAATGCTGGGTCTCTTTAATGCGTCCACTGACATCAATGCTGGGGCTCTTTAATGCGTCCACTAACATCAATGCTGGGGGTCTATAAATGCATCCACTGACATCAATGCTGGGGGGTTTTATTGCGTCCACTGACATCAATGATGGGGTTTTTTTTGCGTCCACTGACACCAATGCTGGGGGGTCTATAAATGCGTCCACTGACATTGATGCTGGGGGTCTTTAATGCGTCCACTGACATCAATGATGGGGGGGGGGATGTAATGCGTCCACTGACATCAATGCTGGGGCTCTTTAATGCGTCCACTGACATCAATGCTGGGGGTCAATAAATGCATCCACTGACATTAATGCTGGGGGTCTTTAATGCGTCCACTGACATCAATGCTGGGGGGTTTTATTGCGTCCACTGACATCAATGATGGGGGGGGGGGGGTTTGCGTCCACCGAAATCAATGATGGGGGGGGTTTTATTGCATCCACTGACATCAATGCTGGGGGTTTTAGTGATGCGTCCACTGACATCAATGCTGGGGGTCAATAAATGCATCCACTGACATCAATGCTGGGGGGTTTTATTGCGTCCACTGACATCAATGATGGGGGGGGGGTTTGCGTCCACCGAAATCAATGATGGGGGGGGTTTTATTGCGTCCACTGACCTCAATGCTGGGGGTTTTAGTGATGCGTCCACTGACATCAATGCTGGGGGTCTTTATTTCATCCACTGACACCAATGCTGAGGGGTCTTTAACCTCTTGCCGACCAGCAACTGCAGTATTACTGGGGCAGGGCGGCTCGGCTGCGCAAAATCACATCGGTCTATGTGATTTTGTGCACGAGGCCGAGGCATGAGGTGTTTAGACACAGCAGAAGGTGGGCCATGGAAGAGGGGCGGCAATTGCCGCTGGCCTCCCGCAGTCGTCTGAGAAACTGATAGAAGACCCGCCTGCTTATGTAAACGAAGCAGGCAAGTCTTCTGTCAGACAGGCAGGGAGAGATCAGGAGTTTCAGCTAAGCTGAAACCCCGATCTCTCTGTGACTATTACAGAGCCCCCCCCAGTCAATCACTTTTAGGCATACATTAACTCCTTTGATCACCCTCAGTGTTAACCCCTTCCCTGCCAGTGTCATTTATACAGTAACCGTACATATTATTTAGCACTGAATACTGTTTTTTGTCACTGGTCCCCAAAAAGTGTCAAAAATGTCAGTTAGGGGGCCAATCTGTCTGCCAAAATGTCGCAGTCCTGCTAAAATAATACTGCTCGCCGCTATTTCTAATAAAAACAAACAAATGTATAAAAATTTAAAAAATCGATTCCGTAGTTTGTAAACACTATAACTTTTGAGCAAATCAATTAAAATACTCTTTTTGTGATTTTTGTGTCATATTGATAAATTTGCTACAGTTTTCTTTTTATGTATTGTATAGAAAGCTTGTATATGGTGTGACAGGAAGTCAGGTAAATCTGTGAATGTAGTCACAGACAGGAGCTACACTTCCACCTGGGTTAGACAAATCACCAATTACTATAGGGTGTCGGCTGCAGAGGTAGCCAGGACTGTCTAAGGAAGTTGAAAGGCCTTCAGTTGTTCAGAATGAGGAAATGAAGGCCTCTATAATTTGTCCAAAGGAAGTTCTATTGATTGCTGCCTCCTGTCGCCGTGTGGGCTGGGAGAGGAGGACAGACAGATGAGTGCCTCCCGACAAGCTGGTGAGCATGGGAGAAGACCCCCTGAAGTGATGTGCGCTAAGGAGGGTAAACAAGTGTGAAGACTACTCAAAGTGAGGTCTTGGATCGTATCTAGGTGAAAAGAAACCAATGGACATTTCCTGTGTGAAGGGGAAATTAACCAGTTGTGAAGACTTCTCAAAGGTGAGGACATGGACTGTTTTTCTATGTGGAGAGAAAACAAAGGGACATGTTCCATATGAAGAGGAAAAGGGACATGTTAAATGAACTTAGCTGTGTGAAGAGATTATAAATGAACTATTGATGGTCTGCTGTAGGATCAGCAAAGTCTGCCCAACAGTAGGTTGGAGACAGACTCTTAGGTAGGTTCCAGTGTGAGAAGGTAGACGCTCACATTGGCAAGGATTTATTTTGTCTTTTATTTTATTTTGCTGGTTTTGACACTTGCAGTCTGGTGAAGAAAAAATGCATTAATAAACCAAACTGTTGTTTGCAAGCACTTCTCGGCTATCTTCTTGTGAAAACGCACCCCCCAAGGGGTCATCCACGCCCGCCACCGAGCTAATCCCTCACAATGGGTAAACAAGATATGAAAATAAAGATGAATTGAATTAAAAAACAGAAAATTACTTGGCACACCCAAACATTATATATGTGTGTGTATATATATATAATATATATTTTCTCTTACGTCCTCCGACAGTCGCCGCCTCTTCATATTCGTCACAATGGGGTATTAGACTTTGCTCCGAAGGAGAAGCTAGGCAACAGAATATGTTAACATTAAAGCTTTTAACATATCCCACCCTCAAGGGGTGGTCCCCTCAGTCAATACCCTCCTACTTCCTGCAACCATATCTCAGTTTCAATGTCTAGCTTGTCAGGAGTAGCTGGTTCTCTCTGTGCTGGGGCTTTGTGCCCCAGCCTCTTTCTTTTTTTTTGATTTTTTGTTTGAGTTTTTTTTCTCTCTCTTTACTTAGCTGTTCTTTTTGTCAGCATTAGTTAGTTCTTCTGACGAAGAAGATCATGCGGGCTGGGTCTCGTGCTGATCCCCCTGGTCGCAGGTCGTGGATCAGTGGCTTCCCAGCCTGCCATCGAGCGTTCAGCCAGGTAACGCTCCTGGCACAGTGAACGACCCATCCCTGTTCGGTGCAGGGATGATTGGTGAGGTGGCTACCTCACTGGACGCTGTGCGGTTTCTTAACCCCAATTTTGTGCGTCTTGTATGCGACTCTCCCTGCCTCATGTGCAGCGGCTTGTTCGCCTGTGCGGGTCCCCCACACCATTGAGAGGTAAGTGTATCTATGTGGGGACCTGTCTGTCGGGGGGGGGGTGTCAGTCTGGGACTGTGTAACCTGCCTCTGTTCACACTGTTTGTCTCCCTATCACTCTGCTGCATGCTGCGGGCTGCAAGGGGGGGGGGGAGCTGTGTGACACTGTCTGTGTCAGCCTTGTTCAGTGTGAGAAGCTGTGTGCTGTGGGGCATGTTTTGTGGCATGTTGGGGCACGATACAGCGATCGCTGCGGCGATCTGCCATGTTTTTTTATATGGATGGTGTTATATGCATAACTGTACTGTAGGAGCGGCGGTTTCGGCGCCATACGGCGCCATTTTGCCTGCACTCGCTCCGGCCGCATGTTCTCCATGCAGGCGGCCATTTTCTTGTAGCCTCCCATAGGCTTTAATAGAGCGCCCTGGTTTCATCACTTCCTCTTCTCCTGGGTACACCGATCGAGGCAGCAGCAGCGGCGAGGGTCTCCTCAGGTTTTATCCTTCTGTTCTTGCTATATCCATTGCCTGTGTTCAGTTTATTGTTCCCTGTGGGGGTCTCATTGTGCTTGTGTGTGGTGCGGTGGGCTGCGCTCGCCGCGCTTGTTAAAGGGGCAGTTAACCCTTTATTCTCCGGCATATCATATTGGGGCAATGGATTCTCAGGAGGGCAAATTTCCTGCCAGCTTGGTGGAAAGCCAGGGGACCGCTGTTTCCCCCCCCCCAGGGGGGGATTTGGCCACTATTGTGGTTGGCCTTGCTGCTCAGGTGCAGATGCTGGTGGCTACTCAATCTACTAAAAGACCCAGAGTTTCTATTTCCTCTGATTCTGAGGGTGAAGGTGATGGGGCTGTTATGGCGGGGGTCTCCTTATCAGGGTCCCGCTCCTCCCTGGATCTAGTGGGGTCCGAGGTGGAGGCTGAGGTTGAGGGGGTGATAATTCTCCCCCTGGCTCGCCTGAAGAGCTTGCAATCATGGATGAATTGATTGCTTCCATAAAACAAACGCTGCGTTTGCAGGATGAAGTGTGTCCCCCCGCTGCCTTGGCGGCTTATGGGACGCAGAGAAAACGCAGGACGCCGCAGGTTTTTCCCTGCAATGATGATTTTCAGCGCGCTGTTAAGGAACAATGGCGCAATTTACGCAAACCTTTTGCTGTGCCAAGTAGGTTCAAGCTGCGTTATCCTTTTTTGCCTTCCACTGATGAACGGTGGTGTGTGCCACCCCCGGTGGATCACGCAATTGGGGTTTTGAACAAATCCACTGCGATTCCTGCAGAGGATTCCCCGGTGTTCCGTGATGCCACGGATAGAAGACTGGAGTCTCTTGCCCGTCATACTTATTCTGTTACGGGTTCGATGCTTAAAGCTCTGTTTGCCTCTCTTATGGCGGCCCAGGCTGTCGCAAGTTGGACGCAGATGCTTAGGCGCTTCCTAGTGGCCAATTCGGCCTCGCCGGCGACCCTGGATATGGTGGATCAAATCCACCAGGGTGTCATGTATCTGTGTGATGCGGACTTGGACTTAGTCCCTGTTGGCTGCATGTGTACACAGCGTGGCGGTGTTGTCTCGCCGCCTGGTTTGGTTGAAGTGTTGGTCGGTGGACCAATCGTCGCGTAAGACCTTAGCCAATCTGCCTTATGATGGGTCTCGCCTTTTTGGGGAGTCCTTGGATGCGTTGATTAAGGGGATCACCGGAGGTAAGAGCACTCTCTTGCCCCATTTCCCCAAGGCTAAGGGGACTTCTGGGAAGAAACATGCTAATTTTCGGCCTCCTCAGGGGTCCTTTCGTGCCTTTCGGTCGCACTACAAGGGCAAACCGTTCAAGGGACAGGGCTCTCAAAAGAAGCCCTGGTCTGGTAAACAGAAGTCCGGTCAGTCCGGACCCGCTGCTCATAACAGTGCGGCCTGAAGGGGCGCCCTCACCCAGTTTTGAGGTGGGGGGACGCTTGCTCGGTTTTCTTCAACCCTGGTTGGCCCGCGTGCGGGACCGGTGGGTTCAGGAGATCGTTCGATCTGGTTACAAGATCGAGTTTCTCTCTCGGCCGGAGAGCAGATTTTTTCCCTCAACTCTTCAACTGTCTCCAGAGCGTTTACGGGACCTGCACCTGGCGGTGCGAGACCTGAGGGCTCAGGGAGTGGTGGTTCCGGTGCCTCATCGGGACAGATTTTGGGGGTTTTATTCCAATCTGTTCACCGTGCCCAGGAAGGAGGGCAAGGTTCGTCCAATTCTGGACTTGAAGGCTCTAAACCGCTCTGTGCGGGTTCGCAAGTTCCGCATGGAATCCCTGCGGTCGGTGGTGGCTGCCCTGGTTCCGGGGGAATTCATGGCCTCCATCGATTTGAAGGATGCGTATCTTCACATCCCCATTTTCGAGGGTCACCAGAGGTACCTTCGATTCGCCATTGCGGAGGATCATTACCAGTTCGTGGCGTTACCTTTTGGTCTCGCCTCGGCTCCACGGGTTTTCACCAAGGTGCTTGCACCGGTTCTGGCATTGCTGAGGGCCCAGGGCATCTCTGTCCTGGGGTATCTGGACGACATCCTGGTTCGGTCTGCGACCAGCCAGGGTCTGGAAAAGGACCTGTCTGTCACGATGCAAACTCTGCAGGAGTTTGGTTGGACGATAAATTTTCCAAAGTCGATGCTGAGTCCATCGATTCGTCTTCCCTACCTGGGAATGATCCTGGACTCGGTTCAGGCAAAGGTCTTCCTGCCGGAAGACAAACTCAGGACTCTTCAGGAGGAAGTCAGGTCCCTCAGGGACGTTCCGCACTCGTCTCTGCGGACGTGCATGAGATGTCTTGGATTGATGGTCTCTGCCTTCGAGGCGATTCCCTTCGCCTAGTTTCACACGCGGGGTCTCCAATCGGAGATCCTGTCCAGGTGGGACGGGCGACCTCAATCTCTGGATCTTCACATCTCGTTGGGCCATCGCACCAGAAGGGACCTTCTGTGGTGGCTCCAGTCCCCGATGGTGTCGGGGGGCAAGTCTTTTCGTCCTATCTCGTGGACGGTGATCACTACGGATGCCAGCCTGTCGGGCTGGGGTGGTGTTCTGGGCGTTCTGTCTGCCCAGGGAACTTGGTCGGAGGGGGAGTCCTCCCTTCCGATCAACATTCTGGAATTGCGTGCGATAAATCTCTGCCTTCATGATTGGACGGACCGGCTGCAGGGCTGTCCGGTTCGGGTGCAGACGGACAATGCCACGGCGGTGGCCTACATCAACCACCAAGGGGGCACCAGGAGTGCCCGAGCGGCTCGAGAAGTGGCCGACATTCTGTCTTGGGCCGAGACTCATGTCCCGGCGATAACGGCGGTTCACATTCCAGGGGTGGAGAACTGGCAGGCGGACTATCTGAGTCGCCAGACCCTGGATCAGGGGGAATGGTCTCTCCACCCGGCTGTCTTCCAGATGTTGTGCGCGAAGTGGGGTCTTCCAGATGTGGACCTGTTCGCGTCTCGTCTCAACAACAAGGTGAGAAGGTTCGTGGCAAGGACGCGCGACCCTCGGGCAGACTCGTTGGACGCGTTAGTGGCCCCGTGGCATCAGTACAAGCTGATGTATGCATTTCCACCGATTCAGTTGCTGTCCAGGTTCCTTCGCAGGTTGCACTCGGAACGCAGCACGGTGATTCTTGTGGCGCCGGATTGGCCTCGCCGGTCCTGGTACGCAGACCTCGTGAATCTGGCGGTCGACGCCTGTGGCGTCTGCCTCTTCGAGACGATCTCCTGTCTCAAGGGCCGATATACCATCCTGCTTTACAGTCGCTGGCTTTG